>NC_060194.1:50379918-50419918 GCF_021184085.1 Oncorhynchus gorbuscha | reverse complement strand
GCCCTGGTTAAAGAAGTGCCCTATGGACCCTGGTTAAAGAAGTGCCCTATGGCCAGCTCTATGGGCCCTGGTTAAAAAAGTTCCCTATGGTCTGCTCTATGGGCCCTGGTTAAAGAAGTGCCCTATGGACCCTGGTTAAAGAAGTGCCCTATGGTCAGCTCTATGGGCCCTGGTTAAAGAAGTGCCCTATGGTCAGCTCTATGGGCCCTGGTTAAAGAAGTTCCCTATGTTCAGCTCTATGGGCCCTTCCCTATGGTCTGCTCTAAAAGAAGTGCCCTATGGTCAGCTCTATGGGCCCTGGTTAAAGAAGTGCCCTATGGTCCCTAGCTCTATGGGCCCTGGTTAAAGAATGTGCCCTATGGTCAGCTCTATGGGCCCTGGTTAAAGAAGTGCCCTATGGACCCTGGTTAAAGAAGTGCCCTATGGTCAGCTATATGAGCCCTGGTTAAAGAAGTGCCCTATGGTCAGCTCTATAGGCCCTGGTTAAAGAAGTGCCCTATGGGCCCTGGTTAAAGAATTGCCCTATGGACCCTGGTTAAAGAAGTGCCCTATGGTCAGCTATATGGGCCCTGGTTAAAGAAGTGCCCTATGGTCAGCTCTATGGGCCGTGGTTAAAAAAGTGCACTATGGGCCCTGGTGAAAGAAGTGCTCTATATAGGGAATAGGGCACCATTTGAGACACCCCTGGTAGCCAATAATTCTAAGTGGACAGACAGACAGAAAGGGGGTACAGCCAGATGGAGAATAAAGTAGTGTAGCTGGTCAGAGATTGGTAACAGGCCTCTATCAACACCCAGACTGACATAGAATAACAACATCTTGGAGAGTTCAGACTTGTGAGATACATACTGTACTGTACAGGGCTTCAGCACATCTAATAATAATAATAATATATGCCATTTAGCAGACGCTTTTATCCAAAGCGACTTACAGTCATGTGTGCATACATTCTACGTATGGGTGGTCCCGGGGATCGAACCCACTACCCTGGCGTTACAAGCGCCATGCTCTACCAACTGAGCTACAGAATGGCACATTCTAAAGGACCTTATTCCCTACATAGTGCACTACCTATAGGACCCTGGTCAAAAGTAGTGCACTATGTAGGGAATAGGGTGTCATTAGGGAGACAGCCTGTGTGTAGCTACTGTAGAGATGAAGAACAGTTTGTTGGTTTCATTCTTTTCTTATCCCGTATGTGTTGCGTTGAGCTATCCGTCCTTTGTCATTCACCAACCTTTACTACATCAAAGCAGCAGATGATTGGTGGTCAAGAAGACCCCTGCTCCGGAGCTCCTTTAGGACATCACATTTTCTCCAGCTCAAAGTTCTGGAATAGGGCAACAGAGTTCTAGAAAAGGTTAACAGAGTTCTAGAAGATGACAACAGAGTTCTAGAAGAGGTCAACAGAGTTCTAGAAGATGACAACAGACATTCAATGAGTGGAGAAATAGTTTCTTCTTCATGTTGTTTCTCTAATGGGATAGATGGATGAGCCTGTCCTGCAGTGGCCAGATTGTTTTAGTGAACAGAAGGCCTTGGTTCATGGCTCAGTGGGGACATGGAGGGACCACCCTCTACCATCTACGTTTCAGCCCAGGATGGGTGTCTGGTTTCAGTGCTACAGTCAGGCAAGCAGTGGGACGGGAATTACAACCCCTCAGACTACAGGCTCAGTGGTAATGGACGGACTGGGATTGCAGAACGATGTGCGCATTCTGACTGTACATTTCAGTGTCATATACACCTAGACAACGCCAAGGGAGGGAGACGTGCCTATATAGTGCATTACTTTTGACCAGGTCCCGATAGTGCACTATATAGGGGAGAGGGTGTCATTTGGGACACTGCTCTGGTGTAACGGTAGCGGCCCTGCGTTCTCCCTGTCCCTGGATGATGAGGTGGACACGGCTGTGTGATGTCATCAATAATGGCCCTCCTCCAGACCTCCCGGCTATCTGCGGTCCCTCCGGGTCACGACAGTTTCCATGGCGGGTTGTAGAACTTAATGGTGTGTGTTCTGGCCCACTTGGCAAGACGGCCTTCTCTGTGATGAAACGGTGGCCGCCGTACGGAGCGCTCTCGTGGAGGAGATACTCTGCACACTCATCACGACTACCGGCTTCATAGTAGTGGTACGGGACCTTGACACGGTACCCCTCTGACCTGGGAGGAGGAGGAGAAGATGGTTATAGACAGTCATTGTGATTACTGGCTTCATAGTAGTGGAGGGACCTTACGGGTACCCCTCTGACCTGGGAGGAGGGGGAGGAGAGAGATGGTTATAGACAGTCATCGTGACTACTAGTTCATAGTAGTGGTACGGGACCTTACGGGTACCCCTCTGACCTGGGAGGAGGGGGAGGAGAGAGATGGTTATAGACAGTCATCGTGACTACTAGTTCATAGTAGTGGTACGGGACCTTACGGGTACCCTCTGACCTGGGAGGAGGGGGAGGAGAGAGATGGTTATAGACAGTCATCATGACTACTGGCTTCATCACAGTGGTACGGGACCTTACGGGTACCTGTCTGACCTGGGAGGAGGGGGGAGGAGAGAGATGGTTATAGACAGTCATCATGACTACTGGCTTCATCGTAGTGGTACGGACCTTACGATACCCCTCTGACCTGGAGGGGGGAGAGGGAGGGAGAGGAAGTTGTAGGGGGAGAGAGAGATGGGGTGGTTGGGGGAGAGGGAGAGAGAGATTGAGAGAGAAGAGAGAGGGAGAGAAAGAGAGAGGGAGGGAGGGAGGGAGGGAGGGAGGGAGGGAGGGAGGGAGGGAGGGAGGGAGGGAGGGAGGGAGGGAGGGAGGGAGGGAGGGAGGGAGGGAGGGAGGGAGGGAGGTGAAAGAGACAATGTTTCCATGCAATCGTGAAGGTGTATACTTAGCAGTGGAAAGCCTGAACAGTTTAACCACTAACCAGTTAACATATCAAAATGTAAAACTTCTCTAGGGTAGGGGGCAGCATTGGGAATTTTGGATGAAAAGCGTGCCCAAATTAAACTGCTTGCTACTCAGCCATAAAAGCTAGAATATGCATATAATTAGTAGATTTGGAAAGAAAACACGGTTAGGTTTCTAAAACTGTTTGAAGGATGTCTGTGAGTGTAACAGAACTCATATGGCAGGCAAAAACCTGAGAAGTTATCCAACCAGGAAGTGGGAAATCTGAGGTTGGTCGTTTTTCAACTCATATCCTATTGAAGATACAGTGGGATATTGGTCATGTTGCACTTCCTAAGGCTTCCACTAGATGTCAACCGTCTTTAGAACATTGTTTGATGCTTCTACTGTGAAGTGGGGCCGAATGAGAGGTGAATGAGTCAGGTGTCTGGCAGAGAGCCACGAGCTGGCCACGCTCGTTCACGTGAGAGCGACCTGCATTCCATTGCAATTCTACAGACAAAGGAATTCTCCTAAAGATTGATTCTATACATCGTTTGACATGTTTCTACAGACTGTAACGGAACTTTTTGACATTTCGTCTGCTCCTAGTGAACGCGCTTCATGAGTTTGGATTTGTTGACCAAATGCCCTAACAAAATAAGCTATTTGGACATAAATGATGGACATTATCGAACAGAAACAAACATTTATTGTGGAACTGGGATTCCTGGGAGTGCATTCTGATGAAGATCATCAAAGGTAAGTGAATATTTATAATGTTATTTCTGACTTCTATTGACTGCACAATATGGCGGATATCTTTTTGGCTTGTTTGGCCTCTGAGTGCTGTACTCAGATTATTGCATGGTTTGCTTTTTCCGTAAAGATTTTTTGAAATCTGACACAGCGGTTGCATTAAGGAGAAGTGAATTTAAAATTCCATGTATAACACTTGTATCTTTGATCAACGAGAGTTATTATTATTATTATTATGAGTATTTCTGTACATTGTTATTATTATTATTTCTGTAAATTGATGTGGCTCTCTGCAAAATCACCAGATGTTTTTGGAACTACTGAACATAACGTGCCAATGTATACTTAGATTTATTTATATAAATATGAACTTTACTGTAGAAAACATACATGTATTGTGTAACATGAAGTTCTATGAGGGTCATCTGATGAAGATCATCAAAGGTTAGTGATTAATTCTATCTATTTCTGATTTTTGTGACTCCTCTCTTTGGCTTGAAAAATGGCTGTGTTTTTCTGTGACTTGGCTCTGACCTAACATAATCGTTTGGTTTGCTTTCGTCATAATCGAACACTGTGGCTGGATTTACAACAAGTTTATCTTTAAAATGGTGTAAAATACTTGTACGTTTGAGGAATTTTAATTATGGGATTTCTGTTGTTTCGAATTTGGCGCCCTGCAGTTTCACTGGCTGTTAACAGGTGGGACGCTACCATCCCACGTATCCTAGAGAGTTTAAAAATTCAAGCTAAAAACCTAAGAAAATGTACCTGCAATGTTAAATGGTTTGATGAAGAGTGCATAAACCTATGAAAGAAATTGAGAAAACACAGAAAACCAGAACAGAACAGAACAGTACAGAAATACAAAACAAACACAAAGGAAACAGCTCATTGTGATTGAAGAATCCATAGAATCATGTCACTTTTGGGAAAATTGTAAAACACTGAACAAACAACAACATTAAGAGCTAACTGTCCAAAATGGAGATGTATGGATAAACCACTTCTCCAACGTCTTTGGTCATATGTGACCCGTTTCAGGAAACTAGGTGTATGTTCCAAATAATGACTTCACAGGAGAGCCATTTTTTTTTAAATAAAAAAATTAATCAAAATGCGTTTTTTTCTTTTTCTTGCAGAAATGTCTACTGGAACATGTGAACTTTAACGAACTTGTATGCCATCTGTAAATATTAATAACATTGTTAAATTACAAGCCTTGTCAGCACCCTTCACACTAGTCTGTGTTGGTAATCCTGTAGAACGCTGCTTTAAAAAAAATGAATCATGTAGTGGAGCTGTATAAGTGTTGCTCTCCCCTTTCTGGAGGACTGAGTTTTGAAATCAGTTAATTATAGTATGATAGCTAAGGAGAACACCTGTCTCCGGATTACATCTTCAAACTAAGGGCAACCGTGGCAGGGAGACGCATCCATTATGCATGATGATGTATACAGGTAAGATAGTCTAGCAACATCGAGCTAAAGGCTAGAGCTGCCGCTTTCAAGGAGCGGGACACTTATCCGGACGCTTCTAAGAAATCCCGCTATGCCCTAATGAAATGGCTACCCAGACTACCCCCCCCCCCCATCTTTTACACCGCTGCTACTCTCTGTTGTCACTTTACCTACATGTCAATAAATCAGCATTTCACTGTGAGGTCTACTTCACCTGTTGTATTCAGCATTTCACTGTGAGGTCTACTACACCTGTTGTATTCAGCATTTCACTGTGAGGTCTACTACACGTGTTGTATTCAGCATTTCACTGTGAGGTCTACTACACCTGTTGTATTCAGCATTTCACTGTGAGGTCTACTACACCTGTTGTATTCAGCATTTCACTGTAAGGTCTACTACACCTGTTGTATTCAGCATTTCACTGTGAGGTCTACTACACCTGTTGTATTCAGCATTTCACTGTAAGGTCTACTACACCTGTTGTATTCAGCATTTCACTGTGAGGTCTACTACACCTGTTGTATTCAGCATTTCACTGTAAGGTCTACCTACACCTGTTGTATTCAGCATTTCACTATGAGGTCTACTACACCTGTTGTATTCAGCATTTCACTGTAAGGTCTACCTACACCTGTTGTATTCAGCATTTCACTGTAAGGTCTACCTACACCTGTTGTATTCAGCATTTCACTGTAAGGTCTACCTACACCTGTTGTATTAGGCGCATGTGAGGAATAAAATTGATTTGACTAAGCTTCGGCTTACCTAATATCACTTTTAAGATTTAAAATGACAAGTTGTCAAACCCGTTCAAAGATGGTTAACTTTGGACCGTCCTTTGGTGTTTACAGAGATACCTGTAAGTAAATATGCCTTTAATTTCATGGAATCATTTTGATTGGATGCTTTGAAGTCCCTAGGGCAATTCAGACAGTTTTTTACACCTTTTTTTACACCTTTTTGCGCGACCTGAGAACATTCATTGCCATTCTACTTGAAGATGTTCTGTTCTACTGCTCACTATTTCTATGCTTCCAGGTCTGTTCTACTGCTCACTATTTCTATGCTTCCAGGTCTGTTCTACTGCTCACTATTTCTATGCTTCCAGGTCTGTTCTAATGCTCACTATTTCTATGCTTCCAGGTCTGTTCTACTGCTCACTATTTACTATTTAGGCAGGCTTGTTTTCGAATTGCTGTGCGTTTTGTTGCCAACCTATTTTGCTACCTGACAACTTTACGGTTTTCACTTTTTAATTACCGTTCATATATTTATTTATTTTTTCCTCAACTTTTTCACTCCGGACGCTTTATCTGGACACGATTCGTCAGGACCTCCAACAGCCGAAGCTAAGTAGTAACATTAACATGATGCCTTCTAATTGTAGTTGCTGTACTCGCCTTACGGCGAGGATAGCTGTGCTACAAGCCCAGCTTCAGACGCAATCGTTAGGCAAGGGTAATTTCAGTGTAGGAAAGGATGAAACAGCGTCTGTGCCACCAGTAAGTACAGATAGTAGTATAAATCTCCTGGCACAGTCCCCGCAGCCGGACAACTTTCTCACGGTTTCTGGAAGGAAATGCTGTAGGAACGCTCAACCGGTGTCGCTCATTCAGCCGACAGAAACTTTCAACCGGTTTTCCCCATTAAGCAGCGGGTCGGTGTCAGAGGCCGAGTCTTCTCTGGTCTCTACTCCTCCCGTTACGGGGTCTGAGACGCCGAAGCTTCCCACCATTAGCTCTGACAAATTGAAAACTCTAGTCATTGGAGACTCCATTACCCGCAGTATTAGACTTAAAGCGAATCATCCAGCGATCATACACTGTTTACCCGGGGGCAGGGCTACCGACGTTAAGGCTAATCTGAAGATGGTGCTGGCTAAAGCTAAAACTGGTGTGTGTAGAGAGTATAGAGATATTGTTATCCACGTCGGCACCAACGATGTTAGGATGAAACAGTCAGAGATCACCAAGCGCAACATAGCTTCTGCGTGCATATCAGCTAGAAAGATGTGTCGGCATCGAGTAATTGTCTCTGGCCCCCTCTCAGTTAGGGGGAGTGATGAGCTCTACAGCAGAGTCTCACAACTCAATCGCTGGTTGAAAACTGTTTTCTGCACCTCCCAAAAGATAGAATTTGTAGATAATTGGCCCTCTTTCTGGGACTCACCCACAAACAGGACCAAGCCTGACCTGCTGAGGAGTGACGGACTCCATCCTAGCTGGAGGGGTGCTCTCATCTTATCTACCAACATAGACAGGGCTCTAACTCCTCTAGCTCCACAATGAAATAGGGTGCAGGCCAGGCAGCAGGCTGTTAGCCAGCCTGCCAGCATAGTGGAGTCTGCCACTAGCATAGTCAGTGTAGTCAGCTCAGCTATCACCATTGAGACCGTGTCTGTGCCTCGACCAAGGTTGGGCAAAACTAAACATGGCGGTGTTCGCCTTAGCAATCTCTCTAGGATAAAGACCACCTCCATTCCTGTCATTACTGAAAGAGATATGATACCTCACATCTCAAAATAGGGCTACTTAATGTTAGATCCCTTACTTCAAAGGCAATTATAGTCAATGAACTAATCACTGATCATAATCTTGATGTGATTGGCCTGACTGAAACATGGCTTAAGCCTGAAGAATTTACTGTGTTAAATGAGGCCTTACCTCCTGGCTACACTAGTGACCATATCCCCCGTGCATCCCGCAAAGGCGGAGGTGTTGCTAACATTTACGATTTCATTTATGTTTTCGTCTTTTGAGCTTCTAGTCATGAAATCTATGCAGCCTACTCAATCACTTTTTATAGCTACTGTTTACAGGCCTCCTGGGCCATATACAGCGTTTCTCACTGAGTTCCCTGAATTCCTATCGGACCTTGTAGTCATTGCAGATAATATTCTAATCTTTGGTGACTTTAATATTCACATGGAAAAGTCCACAGACCCACTCCAAAAGGCTTTCGGAGCCATCATTGACTCAGTGGATTTTGTCCAACATGTCTCTGGACCCACTCACTGTCACAGTCATACGCTGGACCTAGTTTTGTCCCATGGAATAAATGTTGTGGATCTTAATGTTTTTCCTCATAATCCTGGACTATCGGACCACCATTTTATTACGTTTGCAATTGCAACAAATAATCTGCTCAGACCCCAACCAAGGAACATCAAAAGTCGTGCTATAAATTCACAGACAACACAAAGATTCCTTGATGCCCTTCCCAGACTCCCTCTGCCTACCCAAGGACGCCAGAGGACAAAAATCCGTTAACCACCTAACTGAGGATCTCAATTTAACCTTGCACAATACCCTAGATGCAGTTGCACCCCTAAAAACTAAAAAAA
The DNA here is from genome assembly GCF_021184085.1 of Oncorhynchus gorbuscha. Taxonomy (NCBI): domain Eukaryota; kingdom Metazoa; phylum Chordata; class Actinopteri; order Salmoniformes; family Salmonidae; genus Oncorhynchus; species Oncorhynchus gorbuscha. The sequence goes on along the minus strand of NC_060194.1, from coordinate 50,411,465 downwards.
TGTCTCATAAGAAACTAGCTCCCTGGTACACAGAAAATACCCGAGCTCTGAAGCAAGCTTCCCAGAAAATTGGAACGGAAATGGCGCCACACCAAACTGGAAGTCTTCCGACTAGCTTGGAAGGACGGTACCGTGCAGTACCGAAGAGCCCTTACTGCTGCTCGATCATCCTATTTTTCTAACTTAATTGAGGAAAATAAGAACAATCCGAAATTCCTTTTTGATACTGTGGCAAAGCTAACTAAAAAGCAGCATTCACCAAGAGAGGATGACTTTCACTTTAGCAGTGATAAATTCATGAACTTCTTTGAGGAAAAGATTATGATTACTAGAAAGCAAATTACGGACTCCTCTTTAAACCTGCGTATTCCTCCAAACCTCAGTTGTCCTGAGTCTGCACAACTCTGCCAGGACCTAGGATCAAGAGAGACGCTCAAGTGTTTTAGTACTATATCTCTTGACACTATGATGAAAATAATCATGGCCTCTAAACCTTCAAGCTGTATACTGGACCCTATTCCAACTAAACTACTGAAAGAGCTGCTTCCTGTGCTTGGCCCTCCTATGTTGAACATAATAAACGGCTCTCTATCCACTGGATGTGTACCAAACTCACTAAAAGTGGCAGTAATAAAGCCTCTCTTGAAAAAGCCAAACCTTGACCCAGAAAATATAAAAAACTATCGGCCTATATCGAATCTTCCATTCCTCTCAAAAATTTTAGAGAAGGCTGTTGCGCAGCAACTCACTGCCTTCCTGAAGAAAAACAATGTATACGAAATGCTTCCGTCTGGTTTTAGACCCCATCATAGCACAGAGACGGCACTTGTGAAGGTGGTAAATGACATTTTAATGGCATCGGACTGAGGCTCTGCATCTGTCCTCGTGCTCCTAGACCTTAGTGCTGCTTTTGATACCATCGATCACCACATTCTTTTGGAGAGATTGGAAACCCAAATTGGTCTACACGGACATGTTCTGGCCTGGTTTAGATCTCATCTGTCTGAAAGATATCAGTTTGTCTCTGTGAATGGTTTGTCCTCTGACAAATCAACTGTAATTTCGGTGTTCCTCAAGGTTCTGTTTTAGGACCACTATTGTTTTCACTATATATTTTACCTCTTGGGGATGTTATTCGAAAACATAATGTAAACTTTCACTGCTATGCGGATGACACACAGCTGTACATTTCAATGAAACATGGTGAAGCCCCAAAATTGCCCTCGCTAGAAGCATGTGTTTCAGACATAAGGAAGTGGATGGCTGCAAACTTTCTACTATTAAACTCGGACAAAACAGAGATGCTTGTTCTAGGTCCCAAGAAACAAAGAGATCTTCTGTTGAATCTGACAATTAATCTTAATGGTTGTACAGGCGTTACTCTGGACCCTGATCTCTCTTTTGAAGAACATATCAAGACCATTTCGAGGACAGCTTTTTTCCATCTACGTAACATTGCAAAAATCAGAAACTTTCTGTCCAAAAATGATGCAGAAAAACTAATCCATGCTTTTGTCACTTCTAGGTTAGACTACTGCAATGCTCTATTTTCCGGCTACCCGGATAAAACACTAAATAAACTTCAGTTAGTGCTAAATACGGCTGCTAGAATCCTGACTAGAACCAAAAAATTTGATCATATTACTCCAGTGCTAGCCTCTCTACACTGGCTTCCTGTCAAAGCAAGGGCTGATTTCAAGGTTTTACTGTTAACCTACAAAGCATTACATGGGCTTGCTCCTACCTACCTCTCTGATTTGGTCCTGCCGTACATACCTACACGTACGCTACGGTCACAAGAAGCAGGCCTCCTAATTGTCCCTAGAATTTCTAAGCAAACAGCTGGAGGCAGGGCTTTCTCCTATAGAGCTCCATTTTTATGGAACGGTCTGCCTACCCATGTCAGAGACGCAAACTCGGTCTCAACCTTTAAGTCTTTACTGAAGACTCATCTCTTCAGTGGGTCATATGATTGAGTGTAGTCTGGCCCAGGAGTGGGAAGGTGAACGGAAAGGCTCTGGAGCAACGAACCGCCCTTGCTGTCTCTGCCTGGCCGGTTCCCCTCATTCCACTGGGATTCTCTGCCTCTAACCCTGCTACGGGGGCTGAGTCACTGGCTTGCTGGGGCTCTCTCATGCCGTCCCTGGGGGGGGGGGGGGGCGTCACCTGGGTGGGTTGATTCACTGTTGTGGTCAGCCTGTCTGGGTTGGCGCCCCCCCCTTGGGTTGTGCCGTGGCGGAGATCTTTGTGGGCTATACTCGGCCTTGTCTCAGGATGGTAAGTTGGTGGTTGAAGATATCCCTCTAGTGGTGTGGGGGCTGTGCTTTGGCAAAGTGGGTGGGGTTATATCCTTCCTGTTTGGCCCTGTCCGGGGGTGTCCTCGGATGGGGCCACAGTGTCTCCTGACCCCTCCTGTCTCAGCCTCCAGTATTTATGCTGCAGTAGTTTATGTGTCGGGGGGCTAGGGTCAGTTTGTTATATCTGGAGTACTTCTCCTGTCCTATTCGGTGTCCTGTGTGAATCTAAGTGTGCGTTCTCTAATTCTCTCCTTCTCTCTTTCTTTCTCTCTCTCGGAGGACCTGAGCCCTAGGACCATGCCCCAGGACTACCTGACATGATGACTCCTTGCTGTCCCCAGTCCACCTGGCCATGCTGCTGCTCCAGTTTCAACTGGCCTGGGCCCTAGGACCATGTCCCAGGACTACCTGACATGATGACTCCTTGCTGTCCCCAGTCCACCTGGCCATGCTGCTGCTCCAGTTTCAACTGTTCTGCCTTACTATTATTCAACCATGCTGGTCATTTATGAACATTTGAACATCTTGGCCACGTTCTGTTATAATCTCCACCCGGCACAACCAGAAGTGGACTGGCCTTCCCACATATGCTCTCTCTAAATCTCTCTTTCTTTCTCTCTCTCGGAGGACCTGAGCCCTAGGACCGTGCCCCAGGACTACCTGACATGATGGCTCCTTGCTGTCCCCAGTCCACCTGACTGTGCTGCTGCTCCAGTTTCAACTGTTCTGCCTTATTATTATTCGACCATGCTGGTCATTTATGAACATTTGAACATCTTGGTCATGTTCTGTTATAATCTCTACCCGGCACAGCCAGAAGAGGACTGGCCACCCCACATAGCCTGGTTCCTCTCTAGGTTTCTTCCTAGGTTTTGGCCTTTCTAGGGAGTTTTTCCTAGCCACCGTGCTTTTACACCTGCATTGTTTGCTGTTTGGGGTTTTAGGCTGGGTTGCTGTACAGCACTTTGAGATATCAGCTGATGTACGAAGGGCTATATAAATAAATGTGATTTGATTTGATATTTCTATGCTTCCAGGTCTGTTCTACTGCTCACTATTTCTATGCTTCCTGTTCTGTTCTACTGCTCACTATTTCTATGCTTCCAGTTCTGTTATACTGCTCAATATTTCTACGCTTCCAGGTCTGTTCTACATCACAGGAGCATGCATAGCAAAATGAATCAAACAATGAGAAAATCCCTTATTTAGGTAAAAACATTTTCCATTGATCCAGACATTGTAGTCTTCTGATGACAGTGGTGGGGAAGACATGGTGTCGTTGTCACGGAAGAATTTGACCGAGTTTTGAAATGAGTAGAACGCCCGGTGGAAGCAGAGAGATGATTGAGAGAGAGTCCAAAAGAGAACACACCTGGCTGCTGTATAAAACACCTGTCTCTGGATTACATTTTCAAACTAAGGGCAATCATGACATCCATGATAGAGAGGAAGAACCGTTTATCCGTGTACAGTAGATACTTTTGTACCTGTTTCCCCCAGCATCTTCACAAGGTCCTTTGCTGTTGTTCTGGGATTGATTTACACTTTTCACACCAAAGTACGTTCATCTCTAATGAGACCAGACAGCTAACCTCCACAGTATCTACTGAGAATGAGACCAGACAGCAAACCACCACAGTATCTACTGAGAATGAGACCAGACAGCTAACCTCCACAGTATCTACTGAGAATGAGACCAGACAGCAAACCACCACAGTATCTACTGAGAATGAGACCAGGCAGCTAACCTCCATAGTATCTACTGAGAATGAGACCAGGCAGCTAATCTCCATAGTATCTGATGAGAATGAGAACAGGCAGCTAACCCCAAAAGTATCTACTGATAATGAGACCAGGCAGCTAACCTCAACAGGATCTGATGAGAATGAGACCAGGCAGCTAACCCCAACAGTATCTACTGAGAATGAGACCAGACAGCTAACTCCAACCAGACAGCTAGTATCTACTGAGAATGAGACCAGACAGCTAACTCCAACAGTATCTACTGAGAATGAGACTAGGCAGCTAACCTCCACAGTACAACTGAGAATGAGACCAAGCAGCTAACCTCCACAGTATCTACTCAGAATGAGACCAGGCAGCTAACCTCAACAGTATCTACAGAGAATGAGACAAGGCAGCTAACCTCCACAGTATCTACTGAGAATGAGACCAGTCAGCTAACCGCCACTTAATCTGATGTGAATGAGACCAGACAGCTAACCTCCACAGTATCTACTGAGAATGAGACCAGGCAGCTAACCTCCACAGTATCTACTGAGAATGAGACCAGGCAGCTAACCTCCACAGTATCTGATGAGAATGAGAGCAAGCAGCTAACCTTCACAGTATCTACTCAGAATGAGAACAGGCAGCTAACCTCCACAGTATCTGATGAGAATGACAACAGGCAGCTAACCTCCACAGTATCTACTGAGAATGAGACCAGGCAGCTAACCTCCACAGTATCTACTGAGAATGAGACCAGGCAGCTAACCTCCACAGTATCTACTGATAATGAGACCAGGCAGCTAACCTCCACAGTATCTACTGAGAATGAGACCAGGCAGCTAACCTCCACAGTATCTACTGAGAATGAGACCAGGCAGCTAACCTCCACAGTATCTACTGAGAATGAGACCAGGCAGCTAACCTCCACAGTATCTACTGAGAATGAGACCAGGCAGCTAACCTCCACAGTATCTGATGTGAATGAGACCAGGCAGCTAACCTCCACAGTATCTACTGAGAATGAGACCAGGCAGCTAACCTCCACAGTATCTACTGAGAATGAGACCAGGCAGCTAACCTCCACAGTATCTACTGAGAATGAGACCAGGCAGCTAACCTCCACAGTATCTACTGAGAATGAGAACAGGCAGCTAACCTCCACAGTATCTGATGAGAATGAGACCAGGCAGCTAACCTCCACAGTATCTACTGAGAATGAGACCAGGCAGCTAACCTCCACAGTATCTACTGAGAATGAGACCAGGCAGCTAACCTCCACAGTATCTACTGAGAATGAGACCAGGCAGCTAACCTCCACAGTATCTACTGAGAATGAGACCAGGCAGCTAACCTCCACAGTATCTACTGAGAATGAGACCAGGCAGCTAACCTCCACAGTATCTACTGAGAATGAGACCAGGCAGCTAACCTCCACAGTATCTACTGAGAATGAGACCAGGCAGCTAACCTCCACAGTATCTACTGAGAATGAGACCAGGCAGCTAACCTCCACAGTATCTGATGAGAATGAGACCAGACAGCTAACCTCCACAGTATCTACTGAGAATGAGACCAGGCAGCTAACCTCCACAGTATCTACTGAGAATGAGACCAGGCAGCTAACCTCCACAGTATCTACTGATAATGAGACCAGGCAGCTAACCTCAACAGGATCTGATGAGAATGAGACCAGGCAGCTAACCCCAACAGTATCTACTGAGAATGAGACCAGGCAGCTAACCTCCACAGTATCTACTGAGAATGAGACCAGGCAGCTAACCTCCACAGTATCTACTGAGAATGAGACCAGGCAGCTAACCTCCACAGTATCTACTGAGAATGAGACCAGGCAGCTAACCTCCACAGTATCTACTGAGAATGAGACCAGGCAGCTAACCTCCAACAGTATCTACTGAGAATGAGAGACCAGGCAGCTAACCTCCACAGTATCTACTGAGAATGAGACCAGCTAACCTCCAGCTACTAGCCACAGTAATCTGATGAGAATGAGACCAGACAGCTAACCTCCACAGTATCTACTGAGAATGAGACCAGGCAGCTAACCTCCACAGTATCTACTGAGAATGAGACCAGGCAGCTAACCTCCACAGTATCTACTGAGAATGAGACCAGACAGCTAACCTAACCTCCACAGTATCTATCTACTGAGAATGAGACCAGGCAGCTAACCTCCACAGTATCTACTGTGAATGAGACCAGGCAGATAACCTCCACAGTATCTACTGAGAATGAGACCAGGCAGCTAACCTCCACAGTATCTGACTGAGAATGAGACCAGGCAGCTAACCTCCACAGTATCTACTCAGAATGATGCTAACCTCCACAGGCAGCAGCTAACCTCCACAGTATCTACTGAGAATGAGACCAGGCAGCTAACCTCCACAGTATCTACTGAGAATGAGACCAGGCAGCTAACCTCCACAGTATCTACTGAGAATGAGACCAGGCAGCTAACCTCCACAGTATCTACTGAGAATGAGACCAGGCAGCTAACCTCCACAGTATCTACTGGGAATGAGACCAGGCAGCTAACCTCCATATTATCTACTGATAATGAGACCAGACAGCTAACCTTCACAGTATCTACTCAGAATGAGAACAGGCAGCTAACCTCCACAGTATCTGATGAGAATGACAACAGGCAGCTAACCTCCACAGTATCTACTGAGAATGAGACCAGACAGCTAACCTCCACAGTATCTACTGAGAATGAGACCAGGCAGCTAACCTCCACAGTATCTACTGAGAATGAGACCAGGCAGCTAACCTCCACAGTATCTGATGAGAATGAGAACAGGCAGCTAACCTCCACAGTATCTACTGATAATGAGACCAGGCAGCTAACCTCAACAGGATCTGATGAGAATGAGACCAGGCAGCTAACCCCAACAGTATCTACTGAGAATGAGACCAGACAGCTAACTCCAACAGTATCTACTGAGAATGAGACTAGGCAGCTAACCTCCACAGTACAACTGAGAATGAGACCAGGCAGCTAACCTCCACAGTATCTACTGAGAATGAGACCAGGCAGCTAACCTCCAGTATCTATGAGAATGAGACCAGGCAGCTAACCTCCACAGTATCTACTGAGAATGAGACCAGGCAGCTAACCTCCACAGTATCTACTGAGAATGAGACCAGGCAGCTAACCTCCACAGTATCTACTGAGAATGAGACCAGGCAGCTAACCTCCACAGTATCTACTGAGAATGAGACCAAGCAGCTAACCTCCACAGTATCTACTGAGAATGAGACCAAGCAGCTAACCTCCACAGTATCTGATGAGAATGAGACCAGACAGCTAACCTCCACAGTATCTACTGAGAATGAGATCTAACCTCCAGAATGAGACCAGGCAGCTAACCTCCACAGTATCTACTGAGAATGAGACCAGGCAGCTAACCTCCACAGTATCTACTGAGAATGAGACCAGGCAGCTAACCTCCACAGTATCTACTGAGAATGAGACCAGGCAGCTAACCTCCACAGTATCTACTGAGAATGAGACCAGGCAGCTAACCTCAACAGTATCTACTCAGAATGAGAACAGGCAGCTAACCTCCACAGTATCTACGCAGAATGAGACCAGTCAGCTAACCTCCACAATGTCTACTGTGAATGAGACCAGACAGCTAACCTCCACAGTATCTACAGAGACCAGGCAGCTAACCTCCACAGTATCTACTGAGAATGAGACCAGGCAGCTAATCTCCTACAGAATATCTACAGAGAATGAGATCAGGCAGCTAACCTCTATCTACTGAGAATGAGACCAGGCAGCTATCTATCTAGAGAATGAGACCAGGCAGCTAACCTCCACAGTATCTACTGAGAATGAATGAGAACAGGCAGCTAACCTCCACAGTATCTACTGAGAATGAGACCAGGCAGCTAACCTCCACAGTATCTACTGAGAATGAGACCAGGCAGCTAACCTCCACAGTATCTACTGAGAATGAGACCAGGCAGCTAACCTCCACAGTATCTACTGAGAATGAGACCAGGCAGCTAACCTCCACAGTATCTACTGAGAATGAGACCAGGCAGCTAACCTCCACAGTATCTACTGATCTAATGAGACCAGGCAGCTAACCTCCACAGTATCTACTGAGAATGAGAACAGGCAGCTAACCTCCACAGTATCTACTGAGAATGAGACCAGGCAGCTAACCTCCATATCTACTATCTACTCCAGAATGAATGAGACAGGCAGCTAACCTCCATAGTATCTACTGAGAATGAGACCAGGCAGCTAACCTCCACAGTATCTACTGAGAATGAGACCAGGCAGCTAACCTCCACAGTATCTACTGAGAATGAGACCAGGCAGCTAACCTCCACAGTATCTACTGAGAATGAGACCAGGCAGCTAACCTCCACAGTATCTACTGAGAATGAGACCAGGCAGCTAACCTCCACAGTATCTGATGAGAATGAGACCAGACAGCTAACCTCCAGAGTATCTACTGAGAATGAGACCAGACAGCTAATCTCCACAGAATCTACTGTGAATGAGACCAGGCAGCGAACCCCAACAGTATCTACTGGGAATGAGATGAGACCAGGCAGCTAACCTCCAGTATCTACTGAGAATGAGACAGGCAGCTAACCTCCACAGTATCTACTGAGAATGAGACCAGGCAGCTAACCTCTGAGAATGAGACCAGGCAGCTAACCTCAGTATCTACTGTGAATGAGACCAGGCAGCGAACCCCAACAGTATCTACTGGGAATGAGACCAGACAGCTAACCTCCACAGTATCTACAGAGAATGAGACCAGGCAGCTAACCTCCACAGTATCTACTGAGAATGAGACCAGGCAGCTAATCTCCTAAGTATCTACTGAGAATGAGACCAGGCAGCTAACCTCCACAGTATCTACAGAGAGTGAGACCAGACAGCTAACCTCCACAGTATCTACTGAGAATGAGACCAGACAGCTAACCTCCACAGTATCTACTGAGAATGAGACCAGGCAGCTAACCTCCACAGTATCTACTGAGAATGAGACCAGGCAGCTAACCTCCACAGTATCTACTGAGAATGAGACCAGGCAGCTAACCTCCACAGTATCTAACCAGGCAGCTAACCTCCACAGTATCTACTGAGAATGAGACCAGGCAGCTAACCTCCACAGTATCTACTGAGAATGAGACCAGGCAGCTAACCTCCACAGTATCTACTGAGAATGAGACCAGGCAGCTAACCTCCACAGTATCTACTGAGAATGAGACCAGGCAGCTAACCTCCACAGTATCTACTGAGAATGAGAACAGGCAGCTAACCTCCACAGTATCTACTGAGAATGAGAACAGGCAGCTAACCACAACAGTATCTACTGGGAATGAGAACAGGCAGCTAACCTCCACAGTATCTACTGGGAATGAGACCAGACAGCTAACCTCCACAGTATCTACTGGGAATGAGACCAGACAGCTAACCTCCACAGTATCTACTGAGAATGAGACCAGGCAGCTAACCTCCACAGTATCTACTGAGAATGAGACCAGGCAGCTAACCTCCACAGTATCTACTGAGAATGAGACCAGGCAGCTAACCTCCACAGTATCTACTGAGAATGAGACCAGGCAGCTAACCTCCACAGTATCTACTGAGAATGAGACCAGGCAGCTAACCTCCACAGTATCTACTGAGAATGAGACCAGGCAGCTAACCTCCACAGTATCTACTGAGAATGAGACCAGAATGAGCTAACCTCCACAGTATCTACTGAGAATGAGACCAGGCAGCTAACCTCCACAGTATCTACTGAGAATGAGACCAGGCAGCTAACCTCCACAGTATCTACTGAGAATGAGACCAGGCAGCTAACCTCCACAGTATCTACTGAGAATGAGACCAGGCAGCTAACCTCCACAGTATCTACTGAGAATGAGACCAGGCAGCTAACCTCCACAGTATCTACTGAGAATGAGACCAGGCAGCTAACCTCCACAGTATCTACTGAGAATGAGACCAGGCAGCTAACCTCCACAGTATCTACTGAGAATGAGACCAGGCAGCTAACCTCCACAGTATCTACTGAGAATGAGACCAGGCAGCTAACCTCCACAGTATCTACTGAGAATGAGACTACAGAATGAGACAGCTAACCTCCACAGTATCTACTGAGAATGAGAACAGGCAGCTAACCTCCACAGTATCTACTGAGAATGAGAACAGGCAGCTAACCCACAGTATCTACTGGAATGAGACAGGCAGCTAACCTCCACAGTATCTACTCAGAATGAGACCAGACAGCTAACCTCCAAAGTATCTACAGAGAATGAGATCAGGCAGCTAACCTCCACAGTATCTACAGAGAATGAGAACAGGCAGCTAGGATCCACAGTATCTACTCAGAATGAGACCAGACAGCTAACCTCCACAGTATCTACTGAGAATGAGACCAGGCAGCTAACCTCCACAGTATCTAATGTGAATGAGACCAGGCAGATAACCTCCACAGTATCTACTGAGAATGAGACCAGGCAGCTAACCTCCACAGTATCTGATGAGAATGAGACCAAGCAGCTAACCTTCACAGTATCTACTCAGAATGAGAACAGGCAGCTAACCTCCACAGTATCTGATGAGAATGACAACAGGCAGCTAACCTCCACAGTATCTACTGAGAATGAGACCAGGCAGCTAACCTCCACAGTATCTACTGAGAATGAGACCAGGCAGCTAACCTCCACAGTATCTACTGAGAATGAGACCAGGCAGCTAACCTCCACAGTATCTACTGAGAATGAGACCAGGCAATGAGACCAGGCAGCTAACCTCCACAGTATCTACTGATAATGAGACCAGACAGCTAACCTCCACAGTATCTACTGAGAATGAGAACAGGCAGCTAACCTCCACAGTATCTGATGAGAATGACAACAGGCAGCTAACCTCCACAGTATCTACTGAGAATGAGACCAGGCAGCTAACCTCCACAGTATCTACTGAGAATGAGACCAGGCAGCTAACCTCCACAGTATCTACTGAGAATGAGACCAGGCAGCTAACCTCCACAGTATCTACTGAGAATGAGACCAGGCAGCTAACCTCCACAGTATCTACTGAGAATGAGACCAGGCAGCTAACCTCCACAGTATCTACTGAGAATGAGACCAGGCAGCTAACCTCCACAGTATCTACTGGGAATGAGACCAGGCAGCTAACCTCCACAGTATCTACTGAGAATGAGACCAGGCAGCTAACCTCCACAGTATCTGATGAGAATGAGACCAGACAGCTAACCTCCAGAGCATCTACTGAGAATGAGACCAGACAGCTAATCTCGACAGAATCTACTGTGAATGAGACCAGGCAGCGAACCCCAACAGTATCTACTGGGAATGAGACCAGGCAGCTAACCTCCACAGTATCTACAGAGAATGAGATCAGGCAGCTAACCTCCACAGTATCTACTGAGAATGAGACCAGGCAGCTAACCTCCACAGTATCAGTATCTACTACAGAATGAGAACCAGGCAGCTAACCTCCACAGTATCTACTGAGAATGAGACCAGGCAGCTAACCTCCACAGTATCTACTGAGAATGAGACCAGGCAGCTAACCTCCACCAGGCAGCAGCTAACCTCCACAGTATCTACTGAGAATGAGACCAGGCAGCTAACCTCCACAGTATCTACTGAGAATGAGACCAGGCAGCTAACCTCCACAGTATCTACTGAGAATGAGACCAGGCAGCTAACCTCCACAGTATCTACTGAGAATGAGACCAGGCAGCTAACCTCCACAGTATCTACTGAGAATGAGACCAGGCAGCTACTCCACAGTATCTACTGAGAATGAGACCAGGCAGCTAACCTCCACAGTATCTACTGAGAATGAGACCAGGCAGCTAACCTCCACAGTATCTACTGAGAATGAGACCAGGCAGCTAACCTCCACAGTATCTACTGAGAATGAGACCAGGCAGCTAACCTCCACAGTATCTACTGAGAATGAGACCAGGCAGCTAACCTCCACAGTATCTACTGAGAATGAGACCAGGCAGCTAACCTCCACAGTATCTACTGAGAATGAGACCAGGCAGCTAACCTCCACAGTATCTACTGAGAATGAGACCAGGCAGCTAACCTCCACAGTATCTACTGAGAATGAGACCAGACAGCTAATCTCAACAGAATCTACTGTGAATGAGACCAGGCAGCTAACCCCAACAGTATCTACTGAGAATGAGACCAGGCAGCTAACCTCCACAGTATCTACTGAGAATGAGACCAGGCAGCTAACCTCCACAGTATCTACTGGGAATGAGACCAGGCAGCTAACCTCCACAGTATCTGATGAGAATGAGACCAGACAGCTAACCTCCAGAGTATCTACTGAGAATGAGACCAGGCAGCTAACCTCCACAGTATCTACTGAGAATGAGACCAGGCAGCTAACCTCCACAGTATCTACTGAGAATGAGACCAGGCAGCTAACCTCCACAGTATCTACTGAGAATGAGACCAGGCAGCTAACCTCCACAGTATCTACTGAGAATGAGAACAGGCAGCTAACCTCCACAGTATCCGATGAGAATGAGAACAGGCAGCTAACCACAACAGTATCTACTGGGAATGAGAACAGGCAGCTAACCTCCACAGTATCTACTGGGAATGAGACCAGACAGCTAACCTCCACAGTATCTACTGGGAATGAGACCAGACAGCTAACCTCCACAGTATCTACAGAGAATGAGATCAGGCAGCTAACCTCCACAGTATCTACAGAGAATGAGAACAGGCAGCTAGCCTCCACAGTATCTACTCAGAATGAGACTAGACAGCTAACCTCCACAGTATCTACTGAGAATGAGACCAGGCAGCTAACCTCAACAGTATCTACTCAGAATGTGAACAGGCAGCTAACCTCAACAGTATCTACTCAGAATGAGACCAGTCAGCTAACCTCCACAATGTCTACTGTGAATGAGACCAGACAGCTAACCTGCACAGTATCTACAGAGAGTGAGACCAGGCAGCTAACCTCCACAGTATCTACAGAGAGTGAGACCAGGCAGCTAATCTCCTCAGTATCTACTGAGAATGAGACCAGGCAGCTAACCTCCACAGTATCTACAGAGAGTGAGACCAGACAGCTAACCTCCACAGTATCTACTGATAATGAGACCAGGCAGCTAACCTCCACAGTATCTACTGAGAATGAGACCAGGCAGCTAACCTCCACAGTATCTACTGAGAATGAGACCAGGCAGCTAACCTCCACAGTATCTACTGAGAATGAGACCAGGCAGCTAACCTCCTAAGTATCTACTGAGAATGAGACCAGGCAGCTAACCTCCACAGTATCTACTGAGAATGAGACCAGGCAGCTAACCTCCACAGTATCTACTGAGAATGAGACCAGGCAGCTAACCTCCACAGTATCTGAAGAGAATGAGACCAGGCAGCTAACCTCCACAGTATCTACTGAGAATGAGACCAGGCAGTATCTATCTACTGAGAATGAGACCAGGCAGCTAACCTCCACAGTATCTACTGAGAATGAGACCAGGCAGCTAACCTCCACAGTATCTACTGAGAATGAGACCAGGCAGCTAACCTCCACAGTATCTACTGAGAATGAGACCAGGCAGCTAACCTCCACAGTATCTACTGAGAATGAGACCAGGCAGCTAACCTCCACAGTATCTACTGAGAATGAGACCAGGCAGCTAACCTCCACAGTATCTACTGAGAATGAGACCAGGCAGCTAACCTCCACAGTATCTACTGGGAATGAGACCAGGCAGCTAACCTCCACAGTATCTGATGAGAATGAGACCAGACAGCTAACCTCCAGAGTATCTACTGAGAATGAGACCAGGCAGCTAATCTCCACAGTATCTACTGAGAGTGAGACCAGGCAGCTAACCTCCACAGTATCTACTGATAATGAGACCAGGCAGCTAACCTCCACAGTATCTACTGAGAATGAGACCAGGCAGCTAACCTCCACAGTATCTACTGAGAATGAGACCAGGCAGCTAACCTCCACAGTATCTACTGAGAATGAGAACAGGCAGCTAACCTCCACAGTATCTACTGAGAATGAGAACAGGCAGCTAACCACAACAGTATCTACTGGGAATGAGAACAGGCAGCTAACCTCCACAGTATCTACTGGGAATTAGACCAGACAGCTAACCTCCACAGTATCTACTGGGAATGAGACCAGACAGCTAACCTCCAAAGTATCTACAGAGAATGAGATCAGGCAGCTAACCTCCACAGTATCTACAGAGAATGAGAACAGGCAGCTAGGATCCACAGTATCTACTCAGAATGAGACTAGACAGCTAACCTCCACAGTATCTACTGAGAATGAGACCAGGCAGCTAACCTCAACAGTATCTACTCAGAATGAGAACAGGCAGCTAACCTCAACAGTATCTACTCAGAATGAGACCAGTCAGCTAACCTCCACAATGTCTACTGTGAATGAGACCAGACAGCTAACCTGCACAGTATCTACAGAGAGTGAGACCAGGCAGCTAACCTCCACAGTATCTACAGAGAGTGAGACCAGGCAGCTAATCTCCTAAGTATCTACTGAGAATGAGACCAGGCAGCTAACCTCCACAGTATCTACAGAGAGTGAGACCAGACAGCTAACCTCCACAGTATCTACTGAGAATGAGACCAGGCAGCTAACCTCCACAGTATCTACTGAGAATGAGACCAGGCAGCTAACCTCCACAGTATCTACTGAGAATGAGACCAGACAGCTAACCTCCACAGTATAATATATATAATATATCTAAGCCAGACAGCTTTATCCACCTTACAGTCATGTGTGCATACATATCTATGTATGAATGAGACCAGATGAAGGACCAGGCAGTATCTATCTATGAAATGAGAATGAGACCAGACAGCTAACCTCCACAGTATCTACTATCTACTGAGAATGAGACCAGGCAGCTAACCTCCACAGTATCTACTGAGAATGAGACCAGGCAGCTAACCTCCACAGTATCTACTGAGAATGAGACCAGGCAGCTAACCTCCACAGTATCTACTGAGAATGAGACCAGGCAGCTAACCTCCACAGTATCTACTGAGAATGAGAACAGGCAGCTAACCTCCACAGTATCTACTGAGAATGAGACCAGGCAGCTAACCTCCACAGTATCTACAGAGAATGAGATCAGGCAGCTAACCTCCACAGTATCTACAGAGAATGAGAACAGGCAGCTAGCCTCCACAGTATCTACTCAGAATGAGACTAGACAGCTAACCTCCACAGTATCTACTGAGAATGAGACCAGGCAGCTAACCTCAACAGTATCTACTCAGAATGTGAACAGGCAGCTAACCTCAACAGTATCTACTCAGAATGAGACCAGGCAGCTAACCTCCACAGTATCTACTGAGAATGAGACCAGACAGCTAACCTGCACAGTATCTACAGAGAGTGAGACCAGGCAGCTAACCTCCACAGTATCTACAGAGAGTGAGACCAGGCAGCTAATCTCCTAAGTATCTACTGAGAATGAGACCAGGCAGCTAACCTCCACAGTATCTACTGAATGAGACCAGGCAGCTAACCTCCACAGTATCTACTGAGAATGAGACCAGGCAGCTAACCTCCACAGTATCTACTGAGAATGAGACCAGACAGCTAACCTCCACAGTATCTACTCAGAATGAGACCAGGCAGCTAACCTCCACAGTATCTACTGAGAATGAGACCAGGCAGCTAACCTCCACAGTATCTACTCAGAATGAGACCAGGCAGCTAACCTCCACAGTATCTACTCAGAATGAGACCAGTCAGCTAACCTCCACAGTATCTACTGATAATGAGACCAGACAGCTAACCTCCACAGTATCTACTGAGAATGAGACCAGGCAGCTAACCTCCACAGTATCTACTCAGAATGAGACCAGGCAGCTAACCTCCACAGTATCTACTCAGAATGAGACCAGTCAGCTAACCTCCACAGTATCTACTGAGAATGAGACCAGACAGCTAACCTCCACAGTATCTACTGAGAATGAGACCAGGCAGCTAACCTCCACAGTATCTACTGAGAATGAGACCAGTCAGCTAACCGCCACTTAATCTGATGTGAATGAGACCAGACAGCTAACCTCCACAGTATCTACTGAGAATGAGACCAGGCAGCTAACCTCCACAGTATCTACTGAGAATGAGACCAGGCAGCTAACCTCCACAGTATCTACTGAGAATGAGAACAGGCAGCTAACCTCCACAGTATCTACTGAGAATGAGACCAGGCAGCTAACCTCCACAGTATCTACTGAGAATGAGACCAGGCAGCTAACCTCCACAGTATCTACTCAGAATGAGAACAGGCAGCTAACCTCCACAGTATCTACTCAGAATGAGACCAGTCAGCTAACCTCCACAGTATCTACTGATAATGAGACCAGACAGCTAACCTGCACAGTATCTACAGAAAGTGAGACCAGGCAGCTAACCTCCACAGTATCTACAGAGAGTGAGACCAGGCAGCTAATCTCCTAAGTATCTACTGAGAATGAGACCAGGCAGCTAACCTCCACAGTATCTACAGAGAGTGAGACCAGACAGCTAACCTCCACAGTATCTACTGATAATGAGACCAGACAGCTAACCTCCACAGTATCTACTGATAATGAGACCAGACAGCTAACCTCAACAGTATCTACTCAGAATGAGACCAGTCAGCTAACCTCCACAGTATCTACTGATAATGAGACCAGGCAGCTAACCTGCACAGTATCTACAGAGAGTGAGACCAGGCAGCTAACCTCCACAGTATCTACAGAGAGTGAGACCAGGCAGCTAATCTCCTAAGTATCTACTGAGAATGAGACCAGGCAGCTAACCTCTACAGTATCTACTCAGAATGAGACCAGACAGCTAACCTCCACAGTATCTACTCAGAATGAGACCAGGCAGCTAACCTCTACAGTATCTACTCAGAATGAGACCAGACAGCTAACCTCCACAGTATCTACTCAGAATGAGACCAGGCAGCTAACCTCCACAGTATCTACTCAGAATGAGCCCAGACAGCTAACCTCTACAGTATCTACTCAGAATGAGCCCAGACAGCTAACCTCCACAGTATCCTAAGTATGGAGACATCATTATATTTATTAGGAAGTCACAAACGGCAAACTATTCCCTATGTACTGCACAAGTTTTGACCAGGGCCCATAGGGACACCCATAAGTTTCTGGTCTAAAAGTAGTGCACTATGTAGGCAATAGGGTTCCATAGGGCTCTGGTCTAAAAGTAGTGCACTATGTAGGGAATAGGGTGACAAATAGGTTGTGACTGTATCCAAAATGGGCTCTGGTGAAAGGAATGTGGTGCCATTTTAATGTCTGGAAACTTATTGTTTCTGTGTGCATTCTTTATTGATTCACAGTAAAGTTAATCAATCAATCAATCAATCAATCCATGCATCCATCAATCCATCCATCAATCAATCAATCCATGCATCCATCAATCCATCCATCAATCCATCCATCCATCCATCCATCCATCAATCCATCCATCCATCCATCCATCAATCCATCCATCCATCAATCAATCAATCCATCCATCAATCAATCAATCCATCCATCCATCCATCCATCCATCCATCCATCAATCCATCCATCCATCCATCAATCAATAAATCCATCAATAAATCAATCCATCCATCAGTCAGTCTGTGTCTTACCTGCAGTAGGTGTCGTTGATCATGCCATAGATGTGGATCTCTTTACACATGTCCATGGCCAGGATTAGAGTGAACCAACCGGTACTGAGGTACGAACCAGACTGGATCCTACACACGCACACACACACACACACACACACACACACACACACACACACACACACACACACACACACACACACACACACACACACACACACACACACACACACACACGCACACACACGCACACACACGCACACGCACACGCGTGCACGCACACACGGAGAGAGACAGAGAGACAAGGGGTGAGATCACAAATCACACAGAAATCTTTTTTTTTCACTTCATGGTTGGTTGTTGGAGGTCAATGCCGTATGTTCCCCGGTAGGCCGTCAATGTAAATAAAAATGTATTCTTCACTGACTTGTCGTGTTAAATAAAGGTTAAATGAAAAATATTGTATATATATATATTGTAAGGACCGAAGGTGACATCAGGTTTTAGATTAAGGACCGAAGGTGACATAGGGCCTGAGATTAAGGACCGAAGGTACCATCGGATCTGAGATTAAGGACCGAAGGTAACATCAGGTTTTAGATTAAGGACCGAAGGTGACATCGGGCCTGAGATTAAGGACCGAAGGTGACATCGGGCCTGAGATTAAGGACCGAAGGTGCAATCGGGTCTGAGATTAAGGACCGAAGGTAACATCAGGTTTTAGATTAAGGACCGAAGGTAACATCGGGTCAGTAACTCTGCTTTCCCTGGCTGAGTCCTAAATGGCATCCCATTGGCCAGGTCCCTTGGGGAATAGAGTGCCATTGATTTGAATTGCCTGCCTGTCCCATGCAGCAGCCAGTCACTGTTGTTAAAACATGATAAACACTGTTAGTTTGGTGCAATCTGTGCTGCAGGCTTTAGACTGAGGAAAATCAATACTTTAAAGGCCCAATGCCTGCCGTTTTTATATCAATATCAAATCATTTAAAGATGCACTACGTAGAAATCATTTCCTGGTTGCTAAAAATTCAAATACTTCACCTAATTTCAGTTTATTTGACTGAACAAGCGAGTATAGTGTAGAAAATCATTGTGTTGTTGTAGTCTACTATACATGCTAAGGCTAACCCACAGGAAGAAAGAGAGAGATCAGTCCTGATATGAATGCTGTTCGGTATAATCTACTCAGGTCAGGGATGTGTGTATAGTACCATAGAGAACAGTGACTGTGTTTAAGACTACACTGATCTCAGGTCAGGGATGTGTGTATAGTACCGTAGAGAACAGTGACTGAGTTGAAGACTACACTAGTGCAGTCCTCTCAGTCATCCATCCTCCCCCCCCCCCATCCAGAAACCTTTCCCAGCCTGCTGCTGACTCACCTCCAGCCATTTCACTCACTACCTCCTATTTGCCAGCCCCCTCCAGCCCTTCATCAGAGCAGACCAACTCTCTCACTCTTTTAAAGGCTTGACATTCAATCAACACCCTCCATCTCTCCCTCTCTCTCATCACCACCTCCTCCTCAAGCCCTTCATCAGAGCAGACCAACTCTGTCAGTCACTCTGTTAAAGGTCTGACATTGAATCAGCTATTCTATCTTCTTCTATGTGCGTGTGCGTGTGTGCGTGTGCGTGTGTGCGTGTGCGTGTGCGTGTGCAACTTAATGATGGAACCCTGTGCCAGCCAGTCACATTACTTTAACAGCAACGAATCGATCTGAAACTCAGACATCAGAGACAACCTCCTCTCCTCTCCTCTCCTCTCCTCTCCTCTCCTCTCCTCTTCTCTCCTCTCCTCTCCTCTCTCCATATGTCTCTCTCTACCCCTTTCTACCTTTCCTTCTCCTCAGTATTGTTTTGTATATATGTAGTATTCTAAGTCAGAGCCGTCCAGAGTAGTGATGCTGGACGGGCGAGCAGTTGGAGGCCACGGAAGGAGAGTTGTATGGCATTGAAGCTCGGCTGGAGGTTAGTTAACACAGTGTCCAAAGAAGGGCCAGAACAGAAGTATACAGAATGGTGTCGTCTGTGTAGAGGTGGATCAGAGAATCACCCGCAGCAAGAGCGACATCATTGATGTATACAGAGGAGATAGTTGGCCCGAGAATTGAACCCTGTGGCACCCCCATAGAGACTGCCAGAGGTCCGGACAACAGGCCCTCCGATTTGACACACTGAACTCTATCAGAGAAGTAGTTGGTGAACCAGGAGAGGCAGTCATTTGAGAAACCAAGGCTGTCGAGTCTGCCAATAAGAATGTGGTGATTGACAGAGTCGAAAGCCTTGGCCAGGTCGATGAATACTGCTGCACAGTACTGTCTCTTATCGATGGCGGTTATGATATCGTTTAGCACCTTGAGCGTGGCTGAGGTGCACCCATGACCAGCTCTGAAACCAGATTGCATAGCGGAGAAGGTACGGTGGGATTCAAAATGGTCGGTAATCTGTTTGTTAACTTAGCTTTCGAAGACCTTAGAAAGACAGGGTAGGATAGATATAGGTCTGTAGCAGTTTGGGTCTAGAATGTCACCCCCTTTGAAGAGGGGGATGACCGCAGCAGCTTTCCAATCTTTGGGAATCTCAGACGATACGAAAGAGAGGTTGAACAGGCTAGTAATAGGCAGATCATTTTAGAAAGAGAGGGTCCAGATTGTCTCGCCCGGCTGATTTGTAGGGGTCCAGATTTTGCAGCTCTTTCAGAACATCAGCTATCTGGATTTGGGTGAAGGAGAAATTGTGGGGGTTTTGGCGGGTTGCTGTGGAGGGTGCCGGGCAGTTGACCGGGGTAGGGGTAGCCAGGTGGAAAGCATGGCCAGCCGTAGAAAAATGCTTATTGGACCCAGGGGCTGACTATGTCCTAGATGCTCTCCCTACAGGGCCCAGGGGCTGACCATGTCCTAGATACTCTCCCTATAGGGCCCAGGGGCTGACCATGTCCTAGATACTCTCCCTATAGGGCCCAGGGTCTGACCATGTCCTAGATACTCTCCCCATAGGGCCCAGGGTCTGACCATGTCCTAGATACTTCACTATAGGGCCCAGGGTCTGACCATGTCCTGGATACTTCACTATAGGGCCCAGGGTCTGACCATGTCCTAGATACTCTCCCTATAGGGCCCAGGGTCTGACCATGTCCTAGATACTCTCCCTATAGGGCCCAGGGTCTGACCATGTCCTAGATACTTCACTATAGGGCCCAGGGTCTGACCATGTCCTGGATACTTCACTATAGGGCCCAGGGTCTGACCATGTCCTAGATACTCTCCCTATAGGGCCCAGGGGCCGACCATGTCCTAGATACTCTCCCTATAGGGCCCAGGGTCTGACCATGTCCTAGATACTCTCCCTATAGGGCCCAGGGTCTGCCCATGTCCTGGATACTCTCCCCATAGGGCCCAGGGTCTGACCATGTCCTGGAAACTTCACTATAGGGCCCAGGGTCCGACCATGTCCTAGATACTTCACTATAGGGCCCAGGGTCTGACCATGTCCTAGATACTTCACTATAGGGCCCAGGGTCTGACCATGTCCTAGATACTTCACTATAGGGCCCAGGGTCTGACCATGTCCTAGATACTCTCCCTATAGGGCCCAGGGGCCGACCATGTCCTAGATACTCTCCCTATAGGCCCCAGGGTCTGACCATGTCCTAGATACTCTCCCTATAGGGCCCAGGGTCCCCAACACACACACACACTTTTGTTTTACTATCCTTGTAGGGACCAAACAATTGAGGCCCATTCAAAATCCTACTTCGCTTAACCCCTAATCCTAACCCTAACCCTAACCCCTAACCATAATCATAACCCTAAACCTAACCCCTAAACATAATCATAACCCTAAATCTAACCCCTAACCATAATCATAACCCTAAATCTAACCCCTAACCCTAACCATTATCATAACCCTAAACCTAACCCCTAACCATAATCATAACCCTAAATCTAACCCCTAACCCTAACCCTAACCCCTAATCCTAACCCTAAACCTAACCCCTAACCATAATCATAACCCTAACAACTAACCCCTAACCCCAGAGCTAACAACTAGACCCTAATCCTAACCCCTAAACTAACAACTAGACCCTAATCCTAACCCCTAACCCCAGAGCTAACAACTAGACCCTAATCCTAACCCCTAACCCCAGAGCTAACAACTAGACCCTAATCCTAACCCCTAACCCCAGAGCTAACAACTAGACCCTAATCCTAACCCCTAACCCCAGAGCTAACAACTAGACCCTAATCCTAACCCCTAACCCCAGAGCTAACAACTAGACCCTAATCCTAACCCCTAACCCCAGAGCTAACAACTAGACCCTAATCCTAACCCCTAACCCCAGAGCTAACAACTAGACCCTAATCCTAACCCCTAACCCCAGAGCTAACAACTAGACCCTAATCCTAACCCTAAACCTAACAACTAACCTCTAACCATAATTCTAACCCTAACACTTTGTTGCTTTTTGGATTTTGTCTTGTTGCTTTGTCCTATGTTGCTCTGCATGTACTCACTGCTCAATGATTGTCTATATTGTTATTGTTTTTAATAACCTGCCCAGGGACTGAGGTTTAAAATTATCCAGCTGGCTAAAACCGTCTCTTTTACTGAAACGTTGATTAATGTGCACTGTCCCTGTAAAAATAATAAGTGATTATCTTTTAGTTTTCTCATGATTTGCTTGGGTCTAACTGTGTTGCTGTCCTGGGGCTCTGTGGGGTCTTTTTGTGTTTGTGAACAGAGTCTCAGGACCAGCTTGCTAAGGTGACTCTTCTCCAGGTTCATCTCTCTGTAGGGTGTGTTTGTGAACAGAGTCTCAGGACCAGCTTGCTAAGGGGACTCTTCTCCAGGTTCATCTCTCTGTAGGGTGTGTTTGTGAACAGAGTCTCAGGACCAGCTTGCTAAGGGGACTCTTCCCCAGCTTCACCTTTCTGTAGGTGATGGCTTTGTTATGGAAGGTTTGGCACTTCCTTTTAGGTAGAATTTAACGTTTCTTTTCAGGATTTTTATCATTGGCAGGCGTCGGCCTAATTCTGCTCTGCGTGCATTATTTGGGGTTTGTCCCATTTTGTGAATTATTGGTTGGTGAGCGGACCCCAGACCTCACAACCATAAAGGGCAATGGGTTCTATAACTGACTCAAGTATTTTTAGCCAGATCCTAATTGGTATGTTGAATTTTAGGTTCCTTTTGATGGCATCAAAGGCCATTTGTGCCTTGTCTTTCAGATCGTTCACAGCTTTGATGAAGTTACCTGTGGTGCCGATGTTAAGGAAGAGGTATGTAAAACATAATTGTGCTCTACAGCATGGAAGATGGAATTTGTCATTTGTTGTCCTGGCAACTGGACCTTTTTTGGAACACCGTTATATTTTGTCTTACTGAGATTTACTGTCAGGGCCCAGGTCTGTCAGGGCCCAGGTCTGTCAGGGCCCAGGTCTGTCAGGGCCCAGGTCTGTCAGGGCCCAAGTCTGTCAGGGCCCAAGTCTGTCAGGGCCCAAGTCTGTCAGGGCCCAGGTCTGTCAGGGCCCAGGTCTGTCAGGGCCCAGGTCTGTCAGGGCCCAGGTCTGTCAGAATCTGTGGGCTTTAGGCCCTCCTTGGTTTGGGACAGAAGCACCAGATCAGCAAACAGGAGACATTTGACTTCAGATTCTAGCAGGGTGAGGCCAGGTGCTGCAGACTGTTCTAGTGCCCGCGCCAATTTGTTGATATATATGTTGAAGAGTGTGGGGCTTAAGCTGCATCCCTGTCTCACCCCACGGCCCTGTGGAAAGTAACGTGTGTGGTTTTTAACCGCATACTTGTTGTTTGTGTACATGGATTTGATAATGCTGTATGTATTTCCCCCAACACCGCTTTTCATCCAATTTGTATAGCAGACCCTCATGCCAAATTGATTCAACAAAGCATGAGAAGACTTTGACTTTGTTTTGGTTTGTTTGTTTGGCAATTAGGGTGTACAGGGTGAATACGTGGTCTGCCGTACGGTAATTTGGTAAAAAGACAATTTGACATTTGCTCAGTACATTGTTTTCACTGAGGAAATGTACGAGTCTGCTGTTAATGATAATGCAGAGGATTTTCCCCAAGGTAGCTGTTGATGCATATCCCACGGTAGTTATTGGGGTCAAATTTGTCTCCAGTTTTGTGGATTGGGGTGATCAGTCCTTGGTTCCAAATATTGGGGAAGATGCCAGAGCTGAGGATGCTGTTAAAGAGATTAGAGTATAGCCAATTGGAATGTGTGTGTCATGTTTTGTCATTAATTATCATGTCTTGTCCCTGTGCTTCCCCTTCTATTCGTTTCCCTCTGCTGGTCTTATTAGGTTCTTTCCCTCTTTCTGTCCCTCTCTCTCCCCCTCCCTCTCTCACTCTCTCGCTCTCTCTTCTCTCTATCGTTCCGTTCCTGCTCCCAGCTGTTCCTATTCCCCTAATCATCATTTAGTCTTCCCACACCTGTTCCCGATCCTTTTCCCTGATTAGAGTCCCTATTTCTCTCCTTGTTTTCCGTACCTGCCCTGTCGGATCCTCATCTATAATTCACCGTGCTGTGTCTATGTGTTGCCCTGTCGTGTCGTGTTTCCCTCAGATGCTGCGTGGTGAGCAGGTGTCTGAGTCTGCTAGGTTCAAGTGCCTTCCCGAGGCAACCTGCAGTTCTCGATCAAGTCTCCAGTCTGTTCTCGTCTTTACGAGTAGTATTATGCTTTTTGTTTTGTAAAGTTTATTACTGGATTAAATACTCTGTTTTCGCCAAGTCGCTTTTGGGTCCTCATTCACCTGCATGACAGAAGGATCCGACCGAGGAATGGACCCAGCGACTACAGACGCTCGTAACACTGCCGTCGAGATCCAAGGAGCCATGCTCGGCAGACACGAGCAGGAATTGTCTGCTGCTCGCCATGCCGTGGAGAACCTGGCCGCTCAGGTTTCCGACCTCTCTGGACAGTTCCAGAGTCTTCGTCTCGTGCCACCTGTTACTTCCTGGCCTGCCGAGCCTCCAGAACCTAGGGTTAATAACCCACCTTGCTACTCCGGGCAGCCCACTGAGTGCCGCTCCTTTCTCACCCAGTGTGAGATTGTGTTCTCTCTCCAACCCAACACATACTCTAGAGAGAGAGCTCGGGTTGCTTACGTCATTTCACTCCTTACTGGCCGGGCCCGAGAGTGGGGCACAGCTATCTGGGAGGCAAGGGCTGATTGTTCTAACAATTACCAGAACTTTAAAGAGGAGATGATTCGGGTTTTTGACCGTTCAGTTTTTGGTGGGGAGGCTTCTAGGGTCCTGGCTTCCCTATGCCAAGGTGATCGATCCATAACGGATTACTCTATAGAGTTTCGTACTCTTGCTGCCTCTAGTGACTGGAACGAGCCGGCGCTGCTCGCTCGTTTTCTGGAGGGACTCCACACAGTGGTCAAAGATGAGATTCTCTCTCGGGAGGTTCCTTCCAGTGTGGAGTCTTTGATTGCTCTCGCCATCCGCATAGAACGACGGGTAGATCTTCGTCACCAGGCTCGTGGAAGAGAGCTCGCATCAACGGTGTTTCCCTGCTCCGCATCGCAACCATCTCCCTCCTCTGGCTCTGAGACTGAGCCCATGCAGCTGGGAGGGATTCGCATCTCGACTAAGGAGAGGGAACGGAGGATCACCAACCGCCTGTGCCTCTATTGCGGATTTGATGGACATTTTGTTTATTCATGTCCAGTAAGAGGCCAGAGCCCATCAGTAAGCGGAGGGCTACTGGTGAGCGCTACTACTCAGGTCTCTTCATCTAGATCCTGTACTACTATGTCGGTCCATCTACGCTGGACCGGTTCGGGTGCTACATGCAGTGCCTTGATTGACTCTGGGGCTGAGGGTTGTTTCATGGACGAAGCATGGGTTCGGAAACATAACATTCCTTTCAGACAGTTAGACAAGCCTACGCCCATGTTTGCCGTAGATGGTAGTCATCTTCCCAGTATCAGATTTGAGACACTACCTTTAACTCTCACAGTATCTGGTAACCACAGTGAGACTATTTCTTTTTTGATTTTTCGTTCTCCTTTCACACCTGTTGTTTTGGGTCATCCCTGGCTAGTAATCCTTCTATTAATTGGTCTTGTAATTCTATCCTATCCTGGAACGTATCTTGTCATGTGAAGTGCTTAATGTCTGCCATCCCTCCCATTTCTTCTGTCCCCACTTCTCAGGAGGAACCTGGCGATTTGACAGGAGTGCCGGAGGAATATCATGATCTGCGCACGGTCTTCAGTCGGTCCCGAGCCAACTCCCTTCCTCCTCACCGGTCGTATGATTGTAGTATTGATCTCCTTCCGGGGACCACTCCTCCTCGGGGTAGACTATACTCTCTGTCGGCTCCCGAACGTAAGGCTCTCGAGGATTATTTATCTGTGTCTCTTGACGCCGGTACCATAGTGCCTTCTTCCTCTCCGGCCGGGCGGGGTTCTTTTTGTTAAGAAGAAGGACGGTACTCTGCGCCCCTGCGTGGATTATCGAGGGCTGAATGACATAACGGTTAAGAATCGTTATCCGCTTCCCCTTATGTCATCAGCCTTCGAGATTCTGCAGGAGCCAGGTGCTTTACTAAGTTGGACCTTCGTAACGCTTACCATCTCGTGCGCATCAGAGAGGGGGACGAGTGGAAAACGGCGTTTAACACTCCGTTAGGGCATTTTGAGTACCGGGTTCTGCCGTTTGGTCTCGCCAATGCGCCAGCTGTTTTTCAGGCATTAGTTAATGATGTTCTGAGAGACATGCTGAACATCTTTGTTTTTGTCTATCTTGACGATATCCTGATTTTTTCACCGTCACTCGAGATTCATGTTCAGCACGTTCGACGTGTTCTACAGCGCCTTTTAGAGAATTGTCTCTACGTAAAGGCTGAGAAGTGCTCTTTTCATGTCTCCTCCGTTACTTTTCTCGGTTCCGTTATTTCCGCTGAAGGCATTCAGATGGATTCCGCTAAGGTCCAAGCTGTCAGTGATTGGCCCGTTCCAAGGTCACGTGTCGAGTTGCAGCGCTTTTTAGGTTTCGCTAATTTCTATCGGCGTTTCATTCGTAATTTCGGTCAAGTTGCTGCCCCTCTCACAGCTCTTACTTCTGTCAAGACGTGTTTTAAGTGGTCCGGTTCCGCCCAGGGAGCTTTTGATCTTCTAAAAGAACGTTTTACGTCCGCTCCTATCCTCGTTACTCCTGACGTCACTAGACAATTCATTGTCGAGGTTGACGCCTTCAGAGGTAGGCGTGGGAGCCATTCTATCCCAGCGCTTCCAGTCTGACGATAAGGTTCATCCTTGCGCTTATTTTTCTCATCGCCTGTCGCCATCTGAGCGCAACTATGATGTGGGTAACCGTGAACTGCTCGCCATCCGCTTAGCCCTAGGCGAATGGCGACAGTGGTTGGAGGGGCGACCGTTCCTTTTGTCGTTTGGACAGACCATAAGAACCTTGAGTACATCCGTTCTGCCAAACGACTTAATGCCCGTCAAGCTCGTTGGGCGTTGTTTTTCGCTCGTTTCGAGTTTGTGATTTCTTACCGTCCGGGTAGCAAGAACACCAAGCCTGATGCCTTATCCCGTCTGTTTAGTTCTTCTGTGGCTTCTACTGATCCCGAGGGGATTCTTCCTTATGGGCGTGTTGTCGGGTTGACAGTCTGGGGAATTGAAAGACAGGTTAAGCAAGCACTCACGCACACTGCGTCGCCGCGCGCTTGTCCTAGTAACCTCCTTTTCGTTCCTGTTTCCACTCGTCTGGCTGTTCTTCAGTGGGCTCACTCTGCCAAGTTAGCTGGTCATCCCGGTGTTCGAGGCACTCTTGCGTCTATTCGCCAGCGCTTTTGGTGGCCGACTCAGGAGCGTGACACGCGCCGTTTCGTGGCTGCTTGTTCGGACTGCGCGCAGACTAAGTCGGGTAACTCTCCTCCTGCCGGTCGTCTCAGACCGCTCCCCATTCCTTCTCGACCATGGTCTCACATCGCCCTAGACTTTGTCTGCGGGGAAGACTGTGATTCTTACGGTTGTCGATAGGTTCTCTAAGGCGGCACATTTCATTCCCCTCGCTAAACTTCCTTCCGCTAAGGAGACGGCACAAATCATTATCGAGAATGTGTTCAGAATTCATGGCCTCCCGTTAGACGCCGTTTCAGACAGAGGCCCGCAATTCACGTCACAGTTTTGGAGGGAGTTCTGTCGTTTGATTGGTGCGTCCGTCAGTCTCTCTTCCGGGTTTCATCCCCAGTCTAACGGTCAAGCAGAGAGGGCCAATCAGACGATTGGTCGCATACTACGCAGCCTTTCTTTCAGAAACCCTCGTCTTGGGCAGAACAGCTCCCCTGGGCAGAATACGCTCACAACTCGCTTCCTTCGTCTGCTACCGGGTTATCTCCGTTTCAGAGTAGTCTGGGTTACCAGCCTCCTCTATTCTCTTCCCAGCTTGCCGAGTCCAGCGTTCCCTCCGCTCAAGCGTTTGTCCAACGTTGTGAGCGCACCTGGAGGAGGGTGAGGTCTGCACTTTGCCGCTACAGGGCACAGACTGTGAGAGCCGCCAATAAACGCAGGATTAAGAGTCCTAGGTATTGTTGCGGCCAGAGAGTGTGGCTTTCCACTCGCAACCTTCCTCTTACGACAGCTTCTCGTAAGTTGACTCCGCGGTTCATTGGTCCGTTCCGTGTCTCCCAGGTCGTCAATCCTGTCGCTGTGTGACTGCTTCTTCCGCGACATCTTCGTCGCGTCCATCCTGTCTTCCATGTCTCCTGTGTCAAGCCCTTTCTTCGCACCCCCGTTCGTCTTCCCTTCCCCCCCTCCTGTCCTTGTCGAGAGCGCACCTATTTACAAGGTACATAAGATCATGGACATGCGTTCTCGGGGACGGGGTCACCAATACTTAGTGGATTGGGAGGGTTACGGTCCTGAGGAGAGGAGTTGGGTTCCGTCTCGGGACGTGCTGGACCGTTCACTCATTGATGATTTCCTCCGTTGCCGCCAGGATTCCTCCTCGAGTGCGCCAGGAGGCGCTCGGTGAGTGGGGGGGGTACTGTCATGTTTTGTCATTAATTATCATGTCTTGTCCCTGTGCTTCCCCTTCTATTCGTTTCCCTCTGCTGGTCTTATTAGGTTCTTTCCCTCTTTCTGTCCCTCTCTCTCCCCCTCCCTCTCTCACTCTCTCGCTCTCTCTTCTCTCTATCGTTCCGTTCCTGCTCCCAGCTGTTCCTATTCCCCTAATCATCATTTAGTCTTCCCACACCTGTTCCCGATCCTTTTCCCTGATTAGAGTCCCTATTTCTCTCCTTGTTTTCCGTACCTGCCCTGTCGGATCCTCATCTATAATTCACCGTGCTGTGTCTATGTTTTGCCCTGTCGTGTCGTGTTTCCCTCAGATGCTGCGTGGTGAGCAGGTGTCTGAGTCTGCTAGGTTCAAGTGCCTTCCCGAGGCAACCTGCAGTTCTCGATCAAGTCTCCAGTCTGTTGTCGTCTTTACGAGTAGTATTATGCTTTTTGTTTTGTAAAGTTTATTACTGGATTAAATACTCTGTTTTCGCCAAGTCGCTTTTGGGTCCTCATTCACCTGCATGACAGTGTGGTCTGTGTATTTTATCATTTCATTGAGGATGCCATCAACACCACAGGCCTTTTGGGGTTGGAGGGTTGCTGTCACCTCCAGGTAAGGCTTTGTCCCCCTGTGTGCTGAGGGTGTCAGGTTCTGGTCCAGTTCTGGCATTTAGGTCACCACAGACTAGTACATGTTGTGCTGGTCTGTTTTGTGGGTTTGTTCTGTCTGGATTGTGTGGACTAGCTTCACACATCTCACTTCACACTTCAATGCTAATTGAAGATGGCGCCAGGTCTGTTCTGTGCTATTAGCTTGGTAGCGTAGTAGCCTTATTTACTAAGCTTTATATAACAACCTCCCCCAGAGATTGTATTTCACTTTTTGGCTTCAGAAGTAGTTTCAGACTGAACATTACTCACGCAGTTTTATGTTGGATTGTATTTCCAGGTTCCTCTGTGTTTCTTCTACAGTTTTTGGTTTAAAAAAAAGAAAATCTTGATAGTCTTTGGTAGTAAGAATCAGGTCATTTTGTCCAAGATCAAGGTTTTAGGAATTAGGAATTTTGATTTGGTTTTGAAGGTTTTGATGTAAAAGGGTAGTTTCCTGCATAAGTCAAGTTTATCGACAATTGTTCAAAAATAATTCAATTTCTCCCTCTCTCCATCTGTCTGGAATCTGTCCTCTCTCTTCATTCCTCAGGGATCTCATTCTCTTTGCCTCTTTCTCCCCCCCCTCTCCCCCTCTCTCTCCCTCCCCCCCATCTCTCTCTCTCTCTCTCCCTCCCTCTCTCCCTCCCTCCCTCTCTCCCTCTCTTTCTCTAAGTTTAATTGCCTTGTCCTATAAAGCACGTCAACACAGACATAGACGGCAGGGAGAGAGGTTGGAGAGAGGGACATAGAGGGAGGAAGGAGGGGAGAGAGGTTGAGGAAAGAGAGAATAGAGGGAGGAAGGAGGGGAGAGAGGTTGGAGAGAGAGGACATAGAGGGAGGAAGGAGGGGAGAGGTTGGAGAGAGGGACATAGAGGGAGGAAGGAGGGGAGAGAGGTTGGGGAAAGAGAGAATAGAGGGAGGAAGGAGGGGAGAGAGGTTGGAGAGAGAGGACATAGAGGGAGGAAGGAGGGGGAGAGGTTGGAGAGAGAGGACATAGAGGGAGGAAGGAGGGGAGAGAGGTTGGAGAGAGAGGACATAGAGGGAGGAAGGAGGGGAGAGGTTGGGGAAAGAGAGAATAGAGGGAGGAAGGAGGGGAGAGAGGTTGGAGAGAGAGGACATAGAGGGAGGAAGGAGGGGAGAGGTTGGAGAGAGAGGACATAGAGGGAGGAAGGAGGGGAGAGAGGTTGGAGAGAGAGGACATAGAGGGAGGAAGGAGGGGAGAGAGGTTGGGGAAAGAGAGAATAGAGGGAGGAAGGAGGGGAGAGAGGTTGGAGAGAGAGGACATAGAGGGAGGAAGGAGGGGAGAGAGGTTGGAGAGAGAGGACATAGAGGGAGGAAGGAGGGGAGAGAGGTTGGGGAAAGAGAGAATAGAGGGAGGAAGGAGGGGAGAGAGGTTGGAGAGAGAGGACATAGAGGGAGGAAGGAGGGGAGAGATGGAGACAGGACAAGGACAGAGGGACGAAGAGAGAGAGATGGACTCCCCAAGCGGTCAGTGCCCTGGGCAAGCTTTTCGTCTTGTCCAACTGACCAGCTAGTGTCGTGGAAAATGACATAATTAGTCATGCTATCCCGTGTTTTGCTGCTTAAAGAATAGTCTCTTGTTATATGCTAGTATTTTTTCTAACCCGATACAACCTGGTCTCGGTAGAACTTAGTCATAAGACTGGACTTACAACCGAAAGCATGTGAAATCCTGTGTGTTTACTATCTACAGAAAGCCACACGTATGGAACCTTGCAGAAAGGAACACAGTTTGTTGTTGTGAGTGAGACGGTTGGATCCCTCTACCAACTACCAAGTTTACACAGACGGCAAATGACTTTTTACACAGTATCTGCTGACTGCCACGTATACAGAAAGAGCTGGTTTTCTCTATAAAAGCATTGAACTGTTCGTTGAGCTTATCAACTATGCACTGTAGTTGATTCTGCATTAGTGTTGTTTGAAAGAATCTGTAGTCTCTCTTCCCTTTGATTAGATATTCCATGACATTAGACGGATGTTTATGAAACCTCTCCTTCCCACATTGAAATGTTCCCACATGACCCCTATTTATCAAGGCAGTAGCTCCACAGTGCCCCCAGGCCAGACATCACACAGCCAACCCTCCCACCACAGTA
>NC_060194.1:50334918-50374918 GCF_021184085.1 Oncorhynchus gorbuscha | reverse complement strand
TAGGACTGAGTGATGCATTAGGACTGAGTGATGCATTAGGACTGAGTGATGCATTAGGACTGAGTGATGCATTAGGACTGAGTGATGCATTAGGACTGAGTGATGCATTAGCATTAGGACTGAGTGATGCATTAGCATTAGGACTGAGTGATGCATTAGGACTGAGTGATGCATTAGGACTGAGTGATGCATTAGGACTGAGTGATGCATTAGGGCTGAGTGATGCATTAGGACTGAATGATGCATTAGGACTGAGTGATGCATTAGGACTGAGTGATGCATTAGGACTGAGTGATGCATTAGGACTGAGTGATGCATTAGGACTGAGTGATGCATTAGGACTGAATGATGCATTAGGACTGAGTGATGCATTAGGACTGAGTGATGCATTAGGACTGAGTGATGCATTAGGACTGAGTGATGCATTAGGACTGAGTGATGCATTAGGACTGAGTGATGCATTAGGACTGAGTGATGCATTAGGACTGAGTGATGCATTAGGACTGAGTGATGCATTAGGACTGAGTGATGCATTAGGGCTGAGTGATGCATTAGGACTGAATGATGCATTAGGACTGAGTGATGCATTAGGACTGAGTGATGCATTAGGACTGAGTGATGCATTAGGACTGAGTGATGCATTAGGGCTGAGTGATGCATTAGGACTGAGTGATGCATTAGGACTGAGTGATGCATTAGGGCTGAGTTTCTCTTGGTCTGTATAGTCTATATACATCCATGGCTTTCTCAGTATCTTAATAACATGAGATCATGAGGAAGGCACATCTGACATCCACAACACCCCTCCTGATCATCAGGTTGACAGATCCAATTTACTGTCTTTCTGTTTCAAACACAGGAAATGAGAAACTGTCATTGTTCCTGAACAGTGGATGGTGTTGTGCATAATGCATTCTGTCAGTGATGTGTGTGTGTGTATTCGGTGTGTGTGTGTGTGTGTTGGGCCATGCGTTCTGTTCTGTAGTGGATCTGAAGCAGTCACTTTAGATTGCTGTGGTTACCGCTATAAAACACAGCTTTGTGTGAAACGGGAACCAATCACATCCTGGCAGACACATTAACAAACCTGCTGTGAACATAACCTTGAACATGACCCTGTCTCTCTGTCTAATCCAAACTAGAACAGGAATAGAAGCCCTGTCCCTCTGTCTAATCCAACTAGAACAGGAATAGAAGCCCTGTCCCTCTGTCTAATCCAACTAGAACAGGAATAGAAGCCCTGTCTCTCTGTCTAATCCAACTAGAACAGGAATAGAAGCCCTGTCCCTCTGTCTAATCCAACTAGAACAGGAATAGAAGCCCTGTCTCTCTGTCTAATCCAACTAGAACAGGAATAGAAGCCCTGTCCCTCTGTCTAATCCAACTAGAACAGGAATAGAAGCCCTGTCTCTCTGTCTAATCCAACTAGAACAGGAATAGAAGCCCTGTCTCTCTGTCTAATCCAACTAGAACAGGAATAGAAGCCCTGTCTCTCTGTCTAATCCAACTAGAACAGGAATAGAAGCCCTGTCCCTCTGTCTAATCCAACTAGAACAGGAATAGAAGCCCTGTCCCTCTGTCTAATCCAACTAGAACAGGAATAGAAGCCCTGTCCCTCTGTCTAATCCAACTAGAACAGGAATAGAAGCCCTGTCTCTCTGTCTAATCCAACTATAACATGAATAGAAGCCCTGTCCCTCTGTCTAATCCAACTATAACATGAATAGAAGCCCTGTCTCTCTGTCTAATCCAACTAGAACAGGAATAGAAGCCCTGTCCCTCTGTCTAATCCAACTAGAACAGGAATAGAAGCCCTGTCCCTCTGTCTAATCCAACTAGAACAGGAATAGAAGCCCTGTCCCTCTGTCTAATCCAACTAGAACAGGAATAGAAGCCCTGTCCATCTGTCTAATCCAATGAGAACAGGAATATAACCTCTGTCCCTGTCCCTCTGTCTAATCCAACTATAACATGAATAGAAGCCCTGTCTCTCTGTCTAATCCAACTATAACATGAATAGAAGCCCTGTCCCTCTGTCTAATCCAACTAGAACAGGAATAGAAGCCCTGTCCCTCTGTCTAATCCAACTAGAACAGGAATAGAAGCCCTGTCCCTCTGTCTAATCCAACTAGAACAGGAATAGAAGCCCTGTCTCTCTGTCTAATCCAACTAGAACAGGAATAGAAGCCCTGTCTCTCTGTCTAATCCAACTAGAACAGGAATAGAAGCCCTGTCTCTCTGTCTAATCCAACTAGAACAGGAATAGAAGCCCTGTCCCTCTGTCTAATCCAATGAGAACAGGAATAGAAGCCCTGTCTCTCTGTCTAATCCAACTAGAACAGGAATAGAAGCCCTGTCCCTCTGTCTAATCCAATGAGAACAGGAATAGAAGCCCTGTCCCTCTGTCTAATCCAACTAGAACAGGAATATAACATCTGTCTCTCTGTCTAATCCAATGAGAACAGGAATAGAAGCCCTGTCCCTCTGTCTAATCCAACTAGAACAGGAATATAACATCTGTCTCTCTGTCTAATCCAATGAGAACAGGAATATAACCCCTGTGTCTCTGTCTGATTCAACTACAACAGGAATAATACAGCTACCGTCTTTCCCTTTGTGCTGTTGTCTGTGCCCAATAATGTTTGTACCATGCTGTCCTGCTGCCATGTTGTGTTACTACCGTGTTGTTGTCATGTTGTGTTGCTACCTTGCTGTGTTGACATGTGTTGCTACCATGCTGTGTTGACATGTTGCTACCATGCTGTGTGGACATGTGTTGCTACCATGCTGTGTTGACATGTTGCTACCATGCTGTGTGGACATGTGTTGCTACCATGCTGTGTTGACATGTGTTGCTACCATGCTGTGTTGACATGTGTTGCTACCATGCTGTGTTGACATGTGTTGCTACCATGCTGTGTTGACATGTGTTGCTACCATGCTGTGTTGACATGTGTTGCTACCATGCTGTGTTGACATGTGTTGCTACCATGCTGTGTTGACATGTGTTGCTACCATGCTGTGTTGACATGTGTTGCTACCATGCTGTGTTGACATGTGTTGCTACCATGCTGTGTTGACATGTGTTGCTACCATGCTGTGTTGACATGTGTTGCTACCATGCTGTGTTGACATGTTGCTACCATGCTGTGTGGACATGTGTTGCTACCATGCTGTGTGGACATGTGTTGCTACCATGCTGTGTTGACATGTGTTGCTACCATGCTGTGTTGACATGTGTTGCTACCATGCTGTGTTGACATGTGTTGCTACCATGCTGTGTTGACATGTGTTGCTACCATGCTGTGTTGACATGTGTTGCTACCATGCTGTGTTGACATGTGTTGCTACCATGCTGTGTTGACATGTGTTGACATGTGTTGCTACCATGCTGTGTTGACGTGTGTTGCTACCATGCTGTGTTGACATGTGTTGCTACCATGCTGTGTTGACATGTGTTGCTACCATGCTGTGTGGACATGTGTTGCTACCATGCTGTGTTGACATGTTGCTACCATGCTGTGTGGACATGTGTTGCTACCATGCTGTGTTGACATGTGTTGCTACCATGCTGTGTTGACATGTGTTGCTACCATGCTGTGTTGACATGTGTTGCTACCATGCTGTGTTGACATGTGTTGCTACCATGCTGTGTTGACATGTGTTGCTACCATGCTGTGTTGACATGTGTTGCTACCATGCTGTGTTGACGTGTGTTGCTACCATGCTGTGTTGACGTGTGTTGCTACCATGCTGTGTTGACGTGTGTTGCTACCATGCTGTGTTGACATGTGTTGCTACCATGCTGTGTTGTTGTCTTAGGTCTCTCTTGTATATCCTTCCTGTTTGGCCCTGTCCGGGGGTGTCCTCGGATGGGGCCACAGTGTCTCCTGACCCCTCCTGTCTCAGCCTCCAGTATTTATGCTGCAGTAGTTTATGTGTCGGGGGGCTAGGGTCAGTCTGTTATATCTGGAGTACTTCTCCTGTCCTATTCGGTGTCCTGTGTGAATTTAAGTGTGCTCTCTCTCTCTCTCTTTCTCGGAGGACCTGAGCCCTAGGACCTTGCCTCAGGACTACCTGACATGATGACTCCTTGCTGTCCCCAGTCCACCTGGCCGTGCTGCTGCTCCAGTTTCAACTGTTCTGCCTGCGACTATGAAACCCTGGCCAGTTCACTGGACGTGCCACCTGTCCCAGACCTGCTGTTTTCAACTCTCTAGAGACAGCAGGGGTGGTAGAGATACTCTTAGTGATTGGCTATGAAAAGCCAACTGACATTTACTCCTGAGGTGCTGACTTGCTGCACCCTGGACAACCACTGTGGTTATTATTATTTGACCCTGCTGGTCAATGAATATTTGAACATCTTGGCCATGTTCTGTTATAATCTCCACCAGGCACAGCCAGAAGAGGACTGTCCACCCCTCATAGCCTGGTTCCTCTCTAGGTTTCTTCCTAGGTTTTGGGCTTTCTAGGGAGTTTTTCCTAGCCACCGTGCTTCTACACCTGCATTGCTTGCTGTTTGGGGTTTTAGGCTGGGTTTCTGTACAGCACTTTGAGATATCAGCTGATTTACGAAGGGCTATATAAATACATTTGATTTATAGAGCCAAAAAGATTGAAGTGGTTTACCCATACATCTCCATTGTGGATAGATAATTATTCGTGTTGTTGTTTGTTTAGTGTTTTCCAATTTTCCCAGAAGTGGTTAGAATCTATGGATTCCTCAATTACATTGAGCTGATTTCTGACGTGCTGGTCCTTCTTTTTCCATAGTGTATTTCTGTATTGTTTTATGGGTCTCTCCATCTCTCCCCATCTTCCTCCATCTCCCTCCATCTCTCTCCATATCTCCCTTGGTCTCTCTCCGTCTCTCTCCCCATCTCCCTCCATCTCCTTCCATCTCTCCCCATCTCCTGCCATCTCTCTCCATCTCTCCCCCATCTCTCCATCTCTCCATCTCCCCATCTCTCAACATCTCTCCATAAGGCCCTGGTCAGAAGTAGTGCACTACATCCTTATGACACTCCATAAGGGCCCTGGTCAGAAGTAGTGCACGATATCCTTATTCCTTATGACACTCCATAAGGGCCCTGGTCAGAAGTAGTGCACGATATCCTTATTCCTTATGACACTTCATAGGGCCCTGGTCAGAAGTAGTGCACTACATCCTTATGACACTCCATAAGGGCCCTGGTCAGAAGTAGTGCACTATATCCTTATTCCTTATGACACTCCATAGGGCCCTGGTCAGAAGTAGTGCACTATATCCTTATTCCTTATGACACTCCATAGGGCCCTGGTCAGAAGTAGTGCACTATATAGGGAATAGGGTGCCAATTGGAAGGTAAACTATGTCACCAGTCTCACCTGTCCTTCCCGGTCTCCTTCTTGAACACCATGTCACAGTAGTTCATGCGTTCCTCTGTGGTGAGGTAGATCCTAGCCTGGGGGTACTTCTCTACAGCCTGTCTCAGCATGTTGTACACAATGCCCTTCCCATCCTTCCTCATGTTCCTCAGAGGACCCCAAACCACATATACCGTGTCGTTGGCCTGGCCAAAGAAGTACTGAGGCCTCTGATAAGAAGAAGAAGGAGGAGGAGGAGGAGGCGGAGAAGAAGGAGGAGGAGGAGAGGAGGAGGAGAAGAAGGAGGAGGAGGATGAGGAGGAGGAGGAGGAGGAGGAGAAGAAGAAGGATGAGGAGGAGGGGAAGAAGAAGGATGAGGAGGAGAAGGATGAGGAGGGGAAGAAGAAGAAGAAGGAGGAGGAAGAAGAAGAAGAAGAAGGAGGAGGAGGAGGAGAAGAAGGAGGAGGAGAAGAAGAAGAGGAGGAGGAGAAGAAGAAGAAGGAGGAGGAGGAGGAGGAGAAGAAGAAGGAGGAGGAGGAGAAGAAGGAGGAGGAGGAGGAGAAGAAGAAGGAGGAGGAGAAAGAAGAAGGAGAAGAAGAAATGGGTTAGCATTTTCATGGACCCAAAGATATTTACATTTTAGTAATTTAGCAGACATGCTTATCCAGAGCAACTTACAGGTAGATATCAAAGATCTCCGCAGAATCAGGAAGAATGAAATACACACTACAATAGTAACACACTGAATCATGACCACTCTGAGGAAGACGTCAGCTGTCCAAACATCACCTCTACTCATCCTGAACAATGGATTTATACTTATTTATTTAAAAAAGATATATATTTCCCCTTTATTTAACCAGGTATTTATATATATATATAACCCTAACCATTTATTTAACCAGGTATTTATATATATAACCCTAACCTTTATTTAACCAGGTATTTATATATATAACCCTAACCTTTATTTAACCAGGTATTTATATATATAACCCTAACCCTTTATTTAACCAGGTATTTATATATATAACCCTAACCTTTATTTAACCAGGTATTTATATATATAACCCTAACCCTTTATTTAACCAGGTATTTATATATATAACCCTAACCTTTATTTAACCAGGTATTTATATATATAACCCTAACCCTTTATTTAACCAGGTATTTATATATATAACCCTAACCTTTATTTAACCAGGTAGGCCAGTTGAAAACAAGTTCTCATTTACAACTGCGACCTGGCCAAGATAAAGCAAAGCAGTGCGACAAAAACAACAACACAGAGTTACACATGGAATAAACAAACATACAGTCAATAACACAATATGAAAAACCTATATACAGAGTGTGGAAATGTAGTAAGATTATGGGCGTGAGGCTGAGCTAAAGGATTAGAGGGAGATTAAATAAATAGATGTTTTGCCTACATTTCTTTTGCCTCTTGCCTCTTGCCTTTCCTTTTGGGAGTTTCTTCTCCATAAGCCCTTCTCATTAATACAGTGTTTTATGCGGGTTGGGCATCTTGAAGAGGCGAAACACTCCACTAATAAAATACTTCAAATCAGTAAGAAGAAAAAGGAGTAAATAAAACCCACCTGAAGCAGCAGGGGCACAGAGGTGTGAGAGACGACCCTGAGGGTGGTGCGGTGCCCCACGTCGTGTTCGAACCCGCGCGTCGGGGCGTTGTTCATACGCCAGATACAGGAGGAGTGGTCGATCTCCGGCCCTGCCGCCTGGCCCAACATCTGACCTGAACTGGACACCACGGAGCAGACCTCACAGTGTAGCTTCAGCGGCTGGAGGGAGGAAGAGCCGAGAGGAGAGGACTGTTATTACAGTAGTAGATATGTTAACTTCGGACCCAATACATCACTGAGGCCAAGCTTCCTGCCATCCAGGACCTCTATACCAGGCGGTGTCAGAGGAAGGCCCTACAGAGGGTAGTGGGTACGGCCCAGGACATCACTGAGGCCAAGCTTCCTGCCATCCAGGACCTCTATACCAGGTGGTGTCAGAGTAAGGCCCTAAACATTGTCAGAGACTCCAGCCACCTTAGTTATAGACTGTTCTCTCTGCTACCGCATGGCAAGCGGTACCGGAGCGCCAAGTCTGGTTCCAAGAGGCTTCTAAACAGCTTCTACCTCCAAGCCATAGGACTCCTGAACATCTCATCAAATGGCTACCCAGACTGTTTGCATTGCCCCCCCCCCCCCCTCATCTACATATTACCTCAATGACCTCGACACCGGTGCCCGAGCACATTGACTCTGTACCGGTACCCCCTGTATATAGCCTCCACATTGACTCTGTACCGGTACCCCCTGTATATAGCCTCTACATTGACTCTGTACCGGTACCCCCTGTATATAGCCTCTACATTGACTCTGTACCGTAACACCCTGTATATAGCCTCCACATTGACTCTGTACCGGTACACCCTGTATATAGCCTCCACATTGACTCTGTACCGTAACACCCTGTATATAGCCTCCACATTGACTCTGTACCGTAACACCCTGTATATAGCCTCCACATTGACTCTGTACCGTAACACCCTGTATATAGCCTCCACATTGACTCTGTACCGTAACACCCTGTATATAGCCTCCACATTGACTCTGTACCGTAACACCCTGTATATAGCCTCCACATTGACTCTGTACCGTAACACCCTGTATATAGCCTCCACATTGACTCTGTACCGTAACACCCTGTATATAGCCTCCACATTGACTCTGTACCGGTACACCCTGTATATAGCCTCCACATTGACTCTGTACCGTAACACCCTGTATATAGCCTCCACATTGACTCTGTACCGTAACACCCTGTATATAGCCTCCACATTGACTCTGTACCGTAACACCCTGTATATAGCCTCCACATTGACTCTGTACCGTAACACCCTGTATATAGCCACACCATTGTTATTTACTGCTGCTCTTTAATTACTTGTTACATTCATATATTTTTTGTGGTATTTTTCTTAAAACTGAGTTGTTGGTTAATCCTTGTAAGTAAGCATTTCACTGTAAGGTATAAGTGTTGTGTTCAGTGCATTTTACAAATAACATTCCCAGGCCCCTGAACCTGTGTCTGGATTTGATTTGGATTGGAATGTGACTGACCTGTGTC
This sequence comes from Oncorhynchus gorbuscha, assembly GCF_021184085.1. Lineage (NCBI taxonomy): Eukaryota > Metazoa > Chordata > Actinopteri > Salmoniformes > Salmonidae > Oncorhynchus > Oncorhynchus gorbuscha. Next base: position 50,366,428 of record NC_060194.1, on the reverse strand, counting down.
TGGATTTGATTTGGATTGGAATGTGACCGACCTGTGTCTGGATTTGATTTGGATTGGAATGTGACCGACCTGTGTCTGGATTTGATTTGGATTGGACTGTGACCAACCTGTGTCTGGATTTGATTTGGATTGGACTGTGACCGACCTGTGTCTGGATTTGATTTGGATTGGACTGTGACCGACCTGTGTCTGGATTTGATTTGGATTGGACTGTGACCGACCTGTGTCTGGATTTGATTTGGATTGGACTGTGACCGACCTGTGTCTGGATTTGATTTGGATTGGACTGTGAGCGAAGGCCTGGGATGTTTTTTGATTAATCAATTAGTTGTTTTTTTGCATCAAAAATATTACATTCCGTAATGGACATTTATTTTTTTCTACAATTTACTACCTGTACAGTAGGTGGCGGTATGCAGTTAACATGTATGTGAATGCCATTAAAGAAGAAGAAGAAGAAGAAGAGGAAGAAGAAACATGAGAACATCGTCGTAAGAGATTGGATTAGTGTAGCAGTGTTGAATGTCCAAACTGAATTAGCTAACTAGCTATTATGTTAAGGTACAATTATTTAAGTAAAAAAGTTGTTCATCTGTTTGTTGCTGGGCAGTGACGTTGCATCGTCGACATTAACAGACACGTTAACCAGCAAATAATGTACTATCTATCTAGCTAACGTTAGGTCACAGACAACAGACTTGCAACCTTCGGTCTCTGCTTTGCCAACATGACACCATTAAGAACTAGATACAGGCTTGCTAATTAGCATTACATTCCTCCTGCTAGTAACCTCTTTGCTCCGGGAGACACCAACATGTACAGGTCTCCTGGAGCGAAGAGGCTATTCTGTTAACAGGTCTCCTGGCGCGAAGAGGCTATTCTGTTAGCAGGTCTCCTGGAGCTAAGAGGCTATTCTGTTAGCAGGTCTCCTGGAGCGAAGAGACTATTCTGTTAGCAGGTCTCCCGGAGCGAAGAGGCTATTCTGTTAGCAGGTCTCCTGGAGCGAAGAGGCTATTCTGTTAGCAGGTCTCCTGGAGCGAAGAGGCTATTCTGTTAGCAGGTCTCCTGGAGCGAAGAGACTATTCTGGTAGCAGGTCTCCTGGAGCGAAGAGGCTATTCTGTTAGCAGGTCTCCCGGAGCGAAGAGGCTATTCGGTTAGCAGGTCTCCTGGAGCGAAGAGGCTATTCTGTTAGCAGGTCTCCTGGAGCGAAGAGGCTATTCTGTTAGCAGGTCTCCTGGAGGGAAGAGGCTATTCTATTAGCAGGTCTCCTGGAGGGAAGAGGCTATTCTGTTAGCAGGTCTCCCGGAGCGAAGAGGCTATTCTATTAGCAGGTCTCCCGGAGGGAAGAGGCTATTCTGTTAGCAGGTCTCCCGGAGCGAAGAGGCTATTCTGTTAGCAGGTCTCCCGGAGCGAAGAGGCTATTCTGTTAGCAGGTCTCCCGGAGCGAAGAGGCTATTCTGTTAGCAGGTCTCCTGGAGCGAAGAGGCTATTCTGTTAGCAGGTCTCCCGGAGCGAAGAGGCTATTCTGTTAACAGGTCTCCCGGAGCGAAGAGGCTATTCTATTAGCAGGTCTCCCGGAGCGAAGAGGCTATTCTGTTAGCAGGTCTCCCGGAGCGAAGAGGCTATTCTGTTAGCAGGTCTCCCGGAGCGAAGAGGCTATTCTATTAGCAGGTCTCCTGGAGGAAGAGGCTATTCTGTTAGCAGGTCTCCCGGAGCGAAGAGGCTATTCTGTTAGCAGGTCTCCCGGAGCGAAGAGGCTATTCTGTTAACAGGTCTCCCGGAGCGAAGAGGCTATTCTGTTAGCTGACATTACCAATGATAGTTCTTCATGTCAACAAACACGTCCTAAAAGTTATGACGTTAGATATCTAGTCAGTTATTTAGTGGTAGGTAGCTTGGTAGCTATTTATGACTATGCCAGAAATAATTATGCTTTGACCTAGCTAGTTAATGTTAACAACCAGAGAGACATTCAGGTCTTAGCTATGATTCCTAGCTAGTTAATGTTAACAACCAGAGAGACATTCCTTAGCTAGTTAATGTTAACAACCAGAGAGACATTCAGGTCTTAGCTATGATTCCTAGCTAGTTAATGTTAACAACCAGAGAGACATTCAGGTCTTAGCTATGATTCCTAGCTAGTTAATGTTAACAACCAGAGAGACATTCAGGTCTTAGCTATGATTCCTAGCTAGTTAATGTTAACAACCAGAGAGACATTCAGGTCTTAGCTATGATTCCTAGCTAGTTAATGTTAACAACCAGAGAGACATTCAGGTCTTAGCTATGATTCCTAGCTAGTTAATGTTAACAACCAGAGAGACATTCAGGTCTTAGCTATGATTCCTAGCTAGTGTTTAACGCTAGTTGTATACAGCTGAGTTGACTTCCTATTTTAAAATGAGTAGAATAAACTAGCTAGCTAGCTAATTAATGTTAGTATTTGAAACCATCTAGTCCTATGATTAAATCACATAGTGGTATTGACTAATAGAGTAGAGCCTAGGGTCTGGGAACATTTTCAGTAGCCTAGCGTCTGGGAACATTTTCAGTAGCCTAGGGTCTGGGAACATTTTCAGTCGCCTAGGGTCTGGGAACATTTTCAGTAGCCTAGGGTCTGGGAACATTTTCAGTAGCCTAGGGTCTGGGAACATTTTCAGTAGCCTAGGGTCTGGGAACATTTTCAGTAGCTGAGGGTCTGGGAACATTTTCAGTAGCCTAGGGTCTGGGAACATTTTCAGTAACCTAGGGTCCAAAATGCATTTCAAGCAATTCTACATAATTTTACACGACTAGAGAATTTGGCAGAATCTTTTTTTAATACCACATAAATGATTGAAATGACAGGCTACTTTGACATTTACAAACTGAGAATCTGAGATCAATAAAAACCAATAGCCCAGGCCTTGGTGTGTGGAGACACATATTGTAGGTTACAACATGAGGACATTTTAGTCCTAAAAATTATTTCCAGTTTCACAGCCTCACCCATGGATGGATGTTTCAGCATTGTCTCAACGAAAAAAAAGTTATTTTTTTAAATCAAATGTTTACCCCTTTTTTTCTCCCCAATTTCCTGATATCTAATCGGTAGTTACAGTTTTGTCTCATCGCTGCAACTCCCGTACGGACTCAGGAGAAGCGAAGGTCGAGAGCCGTGCGTCCTCCGAAACACAAACCAACCAAGCCGCACGGCTTCTTGGCACAAGGCCCACTTAACCCGGGAAGCACCAATGTGTCGGAGGAAACACCGTCCACCTGGCGACCTGGTCAGCGTTCACTGCGCCCGGCCCGCCACAGGATTCACTAGTGCGCTATGGGACAAGGGCATCCCTGCCGGCCAAACCCTCCCCTAACCCGGACAACGCTGGGCCAATTGTGCGCCGCCCCATGGGTCTCCCGGTCGCGGCTGGCTCCGACAAAGCCTGGGCTCGAACCCAGAGTCTCTGGTGGTACAGCTAGCACTACGATGCAGTGCCTTAGACCACTGCGTCAATGAAGAGTTCTGATTCACATATGGATTGATGTTTCAGCATTGTCTCAATGCTGATGTGAAGGAAAAACCGACAGGCTCTATTGGCATCATTTATGCACATTGTGGACAGGGAGGGGAAAAAGCTTGTCGATACTTTCAAGACCTGAGCTATTTAATTCATTAGTTTTATTTATTACATTTACTCGTTTATTTCTTTAGGCAATTTAATTCATTGGTTTGGGCATGGCCTATTTAGTAGGCTATTTTGACTCACTCATTCGTTGGTTTTGGTTCAAATAAATAAGTACCGACCACAGGAGGCTGGTGGCACCTTAATTTGGGAGGATGGGCTCGTAGTAACGGCTGGAGAGGAATCAGTGGAATGGCATCAAGTACATCATACACATAGTTTCCATGGTTTCCAGGTGTTTGATGACATTCCATTCACTCCATTCCAGCCATTATTATGAGCCGTTCTCCCAGCAGCCTCCAGCAGCCTCCAACAGCCTCCAACAGCCTCCAGCAGCCTCCAACAGCCTCCAGCAGCCTCCAACAGCCTCCAACAGCCTCCAGCAGCGTCCAACAGCCTCCAACAGCCTCCAACAGCCTCCAACAGCCTCCAACAGCCTCCAACAGCCTCCAGCAGCGTCCAACAGCCTCCAACAGCCTCCAACAGCAGCCTCCAGCAGCCTTCCAACAGCAGCCTCCAGCAGCCTCCAGCAGCCTCCAACAGCTTCCAGCACTTCCAACAGCAGCCTCCAGCAGCCTCCAGCAGCCTCCAACAGCCTCCAACAGCCTCCAGCAGCCTCCAGCAGCCTCCAGCAGTACCAACACATTCTTTCTGATGGTCTTTACTAAAGAACATCTTTTTACCAAGTTTATTCTTGTAACGGAATTCCTCTTCTTCAGAGGAGGAGTAGCAAGGATCAGACAGCGTGGTAAGTGTCCATAATGATATATTTCATAAATCAACAGAACACGGAACAAAAGTACTAGAAAAAGTAATAGAAAACAGGCTACCTAAATATGGCTCCCAATCAGAGACAACGACTGACACCTGCCTCTGATTGACAACCATACTAGGCCAAACACATAGAAATATAACAACAGAACGAAACATAGAAAAACAACATAGAATGCCCACCCCAACTCACGCCCTGACCAACTAAAACAAAGACATAATAAAGGAACTAAGGTCAGAACGGGACAATTCTGCTCATTTTGCGTGTGTGTGTGTGTGTGTGTGTGTGTGTGTGTGTGTGTGTGTGTGTGTGTGTGTGTGTGTGTGTGTGTGTGTGTGTGTGTGTGTGTGTGTGTGTGTGTGTGTGTGTGTGTGTGTGTGTGTGTGGTCAATTATTTGTGACATTGTGGTCACAATGAATAATGTAAAACAAATTAAATTAAATCAATCTTAATTAATAATCAGATGAGTTGTTGTGAGCTTGTCGTCATTCCTACACACCGATTAGCCTCCAGAGTTCCTTTTTCCAATCAACAACGTGGAGAACAAACATATTAACTGATAGGCCTAGATACTGCAGGCAGGGAAATCTGATGAAAAATGTACCTGGTGATATAATATTACTGCTGGACTAAGACCTAAGGGTTTAACCTTGTGAATGAATGACGGCTCTTTATGAGATCGGAGAGCCGATCCATTACCCCAACAGTTATTTAGCCTAATTGTTTTTGACTCCAGACAGTAGGCTATTGTTTGTCTCTCCTGTATATTAGTTTGTCTACATGTTTATTCAACATTTAGATTTTTAAAAATAAACCATGCAATGTGGCAAATAACAATAACTGTAAAAACAGTCACTCAGATTTATTATTTAATGAGCTGTAAAGGAACAAGTATCATATTTTTTCGGAAAAATAAACTGTAATTGCGCCATTGTGTTCACCCAAGGTTCTCTTTCAACTTTTGGACCACCCGCCAGCTGATTGTCTTGCCCGATGTAGGACTCTATAGTGTGAGAGGAGAGAGACTCGTGGACAGAAACATTCACACCTCCATTTCATTTACAAAAGAATAGTGTCAAACAGCTGGGCGCGTGTGAATGCTGCTGTCAGTCATCTCAGCGAGGGTGGAGGAGCCAGTCTGATAACTAGAAATAGAACACTGTGGTTCACAATCACTAGCAAGCTGCGAGAATACTGACGATAGCTGATGGTAATGACGAGAGTCGTTTTTCAGCATTTTGTTTTAGGCCTTCCCAAAACCATAGCCCTAAGCTTAAAACCACTTAGTGTCAAGGTAAGACCCAAACGCAGACTGTGTGAAGTAACAATGTTTATTGTAACAACAGGGGCAGGAAAACAACAGGTCAAGGCAGGCAGGGGTCGATCATCCAGAGTAGAGGTCAAGGTACAGGGTCAGGCAGGCGGGTATACGTAATGTTATAAGTAATGATTATAAGTAATGGTTATACGTAATGTTATAAGTAATGATTATAAGTAATGGTTATAAGTAATGGTTATAAGTAATGGTTATAAGTAATGATTATAAGTAATGGTTATAAGTAATGGTTATAAGTAATGGTTATAAGTAATGGTTATAAGTAATGGTTATAAGTAATGGTTATAAGTAATGGTTATAAGTGATTATAAGTAATGGTTATAAGTAATGGTTATAAGTAATGTTATAAGTAATGGTTATAAGTAATGATTATAAGTAATGATTCTAAATAATATGGAAGTTGTTGTGAGACTGAATAGAGAAACACTATAGAAAGAAGCATCTGCTGGCATTGGTAGAGTCAGCCAGAGAATGACTCGTTTAAGAGCATGAGAGAGGAGATGATGGCTACAATCTGGGCAGAGTATAGGGCCGACACACACCGTGTGGATGGCTGTTGGGTGTGGCCTTCGCTCAATGTACTGTAATTGTTGATGAATAAAATGTCCTCCCACAGAAAGCTTGAGACCCTCTCCTTTTCAACATTAACAGCAGAGTGAAAGTGCACTGTGTGTACGATGAGAGCTGTGGGTCAGGTGGAAACGGTTTGACAGACCTTATCTATTCGATCAATTAATTGGAATACCAAAGAAGTCATTCACTCTTGATGGACGATCAGCAGGACAAAAGACTATTGATTGGCTATCAGCAGGACAATATACTATTGATTGGCTATCAGCAGGACAATAGACTATTGATTGGCTATCAGCAGGACAATAGACTATTGATTGGCTATCAGCAGGACAATATACTATTGATTGGCTATCAGCAGGACAATATACTATTGATTGGCTATCAGCAGGACAAAAGACTATTGATTGGCTATCAGCAGGACAAAAGACTATTGATTGGCTATCAGCGGGACAATAGACTATTGATTGGCTATCAGCAGGACAATAGACTATTGATTTGCTATCAGCAGGACAATATACTATTGATTGGCTATCAGCAGGACAATATACTATTGATTGGCTATCAGCAGGACAAAAGACTATTGATTGGCTATCAGCAGGACAATATACTATTGATTGGCTATCAGCAGGACAATAGACTATTGATTGGCTATCAGCAGGACAATATAATGTCTGAATTTGTCGATGGTGGTTATACAAAGTGAGTCTCCTTGTGTACTAAGCCTACTAATGAGAATGACTGATTATTATAATGATTGAATAATTGTGTTAATAACAAGCAGGAGATCAAACAGAGGATTGATTTTACCTGCTTATGACAGGTTGTGAGTTAGAATATCAATATTTTTTCTATCAGTTTGGAACAAACAACAAATATTGATTGACAAACAAATTACAATCAACGCCATATGGTTTGTTCTAACAATAAAATAGCTTTTAAAGTTTTTAGTACAGCCAAAATGAATAACAGTTAACTTTAGGACAAAAGACTATTGATTATTCAGGCTCCCTTTGTTATTCAGTTTGATCAATAAAATGCTTTGAATATATTCCCTACATAGGGCACTATTTTAGACAGAGTCAGGAACAATATTCTATTGATTGGCTATCAGCAGGACAATAGACCCTATTGATTGGCTATCAGTCAGGACAATAGACTATTGATTGGAACCATATTCAGCGGGACAATAGACTATTGATTGGCTACTTTAGACCAGGTCAATAGAACTATTGATTGGCTATCAGCAGGACAATAGAACCATATTGATTGGCTACTTTAGACAGAGTCCTATGGACAATATAATGTCTGAATTTGTCATTTATGGTCTGTTATTTCAAACTTGTGAGTCTCCCAGTCTTTGTGTACTAAGTAAGGCCCTACTAATGAGAATGACTTTGATTATTATAATGATAAGTATGGCTCTTGAATAATTGTGTTAATAACAAGCAGGATGTAATGATGTAAGTTGTGGTCCTTCTGTAGCTCAGTTGTTTGTAGAAAGTCAGGGACCACCCATGCGTAGAATGTATGCACACATGACTGTAAGGTTACTCAAATGACTTTTAATGATTACTAATACAGAGTCATGGAAATAACCCTGAAAGTGCACTACTTTAGAAAAGAACAATTCCCTACAGTGAAACTAGATCCATAGCCTATTCTGGTGACACAGAGACAGGTACAATCAACCCTATTCCCTACATAGTGCACTACTTTAGCCCAGAGTCAGGAACCATGCCCTAAATACGGTTCCCAATCCGAGGAACCAACGAGAATCAGCTGAACTATTCCCTATATAGGAATACTTTAGACCAGGTCATAGAACCATATTCCTAACTAGACACACCCCTACTAATACACACTCCTAATTAATACAAATTCCCTAATAGTGAACTACAACATAGTAACCACCCATGTCACACCCAGAGTCCTACCCAAACCCTATATAACAAAAACACAAAATACAATGAACCATATTCCCTATATAGTGACACAGGAGATCAAGACAGACCTATATAGGAGGAAGAGTTTTACCTGCTTATGACAGGTTGTGAGTTAGAATATTCAATATTTTTTTTGACCAGAGTCCTTGGAACAACACAACAAATACTTTAATAATAATTGACAAACAAACTTACAATCAATGCCATATTCCCTTTGTTCTAACAATAAAATAGCTTTTAAAGTTTTTTTAGTACAGCCAAAATGAATAACAGTTAATTCCCTATTAGTGCACTATTTGCAGGTCATCTATTGTTGAATTATTCAGGCTCCCTTTGTTATTCAGTTTGATCATTAAAATGCTTGTGAATATATTCCCTACATAGGGCACTATTTTAGACCAGAGTCCTATGGAACCATATTCCCTATATAGTGTACTACTTTACATAACATAACATAACATATGCCATTTAGCAGACCTATGCTTTTATCCAAAGCAACTTTACAGTCATGTGGCATACATTCTAGTATACTTGGACCAGAGTCCTCGAACCCATTCCCTGTGCACTTACAAGCGTCATGCTCTACCAACTGACTACAGAAGGACCATTTTAGACTACTTTAGACCAGAGTCCTATGGAACCCTATTCCCTATATAGTGCACTACTTTAGACCAGAGTCCTATGGATCCCTATTCCCTATGTAGTGCACTATTTTAGACCAGAGTCCTATGGAACCCTATTCCCTATATAGTGCACTACTTTAGACCAGAGTCCTATGGGGCCCTATTCCCTATATAGTGCACTACTTTAGACCAGAGTCCTATGGGGCCCTATTCCCTATATAGTGCACTACTTTCCCTATATAGTGCACTACTTTACACCAGAGTCCTATGGGGCCCTATTCCCTATATAGTCCACTACTTTAGACCAGAGTCCTATGGGGCCCTATTCCCTATATAGTGCACTACTTTAGACCAGAGTCCTATGGGGCCCTATTCCCTATATAGTCCACTACTTTAGACCAGAGTCCTATGGGGCCCTATTCCCTACATAGTGCACTACTTTAGACCAGAGTCCTATGGGGCCCTATTCCCTATATAGTGCACTACTTTAGACCAGAGTCCTATGGGGCCCTATTCCCTACATAGTGCACTACTTTAGACCAGAGTCCTATGGGGCCCTATTCCCTATATAGTGCACTACTTTAGACCAGAGTCCTATGGGGCCCTATTCCCTATATAGTGCACTACTTTAGACCAGAGTCCTATGGGGCCCTATTCCATACATAGTGCACTACTTTAGACCAGAGTCCTATGGGCCCTATTCCCTATATAGTGCACTACTTTAGACCAGAGTCCTATGGGGCCCTATTCCCTATATAGTGCACTACTTTAGACCAGAGTCCTATGGGGCCCTATTCACTATATAGTGCACTACTTTAGACCAGAGTCCTATGGGGCCCTATTCCCTACATAGTGCACTACTTTAGACCAGAGTCCTATAGACCTATTCCCTATATAGTGCACTACTTTAGACCAGAGTCCTATGGAACCCTATTCCCTATATAGTGCACTACTTTAGACCAGAGTCCTATGGGGCCCTATTCCCTATATAGTGCACTACTTTAGACCAGAGTCTTATAGAACCCTATTCCCTATATAGTGCACTACTTTAGACCAGAGTCCTATGGGGCCCTATTCCCTATATAGTGCACTACTTTAGACCAGAGTCTTATAGAACCCTATTCCCTATATAGTGCACTACTTTAGACCAGAGTCCTATAGAACCCTATTCCCTATATAGTGCACTACTTTAGACCAGAGTCCTATGGAACCCTATTCCCTATATAGTGCACTATTTTAGACCAGAGTCCTATGGGGCCCTATTCCCTACATAGTAGGGAATCTAGGGGGGCATTTGGGACACAGAGCCCAGCCATTCCCTAAAGTAAGACAATGAAGACAATGAAGTATCCACACTGGCATACACAGGCAGACCAGACAATGAAGACAATGAAGTATCACAGACACACACACACACACACACACACACACACACACACACACACACACACACACACACACACACACACACACACACACACACACACACACACACACACACACACACACACACACACAGGTTTATGGTACGAAAATGGTGTTACACAGTATACGGCTACGTGGGTCAACGTACTATCGTAAAACAAGGAAAACTCTCCCTCGTAGGGACGTTTCCCACATCCCCATGAGGACAAAGGATATTTGACCAAGTTTAGGGTTAGGGTAAGGGGTTAGGAACAGAGCATCAGTGTTAGAAGGGGAACATAGGGCTCTGGTCAGAACTAGTACACTACGTAGGGATCAGGGTGCCATAGGGCTCTGGTCAGAACTAGTACACTACGTAGGGATCAGGGTGCCATAGGGCTCTGGTCAGAACTAGTACACTACGTAGGGATCAGGGTGCCATAGGGCTCTGGTCAGAACTAGTACACTATGTAGGGATCAGGGTGCCATAGGGCTCTGGTCAGAACTAGTACACTACATAGGGATCAGGGTGCCATAGGGCTCTGGTCAGAACTAGTACACTACGTAGGGATCAGGGTGCCATAGGGCTCTGGTCAGAACTAGTACACTACGTAGGGATCAGGGTGCCATAGGGCTCTGGTCAGAACTAGTACACTACGTAGGGATCAGGGTGCCATAGGGCTCTGGTCAGAACTAGTACACTATGTAGGGATCAGGGTGCCATAGGGCTCTGGTCAGAACTAGTACACTACGTAGGGATCAGGGTGCCATAGGGCTCTGGTCAGAACTAGTATCACTGGGAGGTAGGGATCAGGGTGCCATGAGGGCTCTGGTCAGAACTAGTACACTACGTAGGGATCAGGGTGCCACTGAGGGCTCTGGTCAGAACTGAATGGTACACTACGTAGGGATCAGGGTGCCATTTGGGCTTCTACTGGGGGTACTGCAGAATGGGATCAGAAACACGGGGTGGTTGGAATTACAAAGAAATAATCCACAACAGAGAAACATCAAACATCAAATGGTATCTACAGTACCACGAGGTACTGAATGGTATCTACTGTACCAATGGTATCTACTGAGGTACTGAATGGTATCTACTGGGAGGTACTGAATGGTATCTACTGGGAGGTACTGAATGGTATCTACCACGAGGTACTGAATGGTATCTACCACGAGGTACTGAATGGTATCTACCACGGGTACTGAATGGTATCTACCACGAGGTACTGAATGGTATCTACTGGGGTACTGAATGGTATCTACTGGGAGGTACTGAATGGTATCTACTGGGGGTACTGAATGGTATCTACTGGGGGTACTGAATGGTATCTACTGGGGGTACTGAATGGTATCTACCACGAGGTACTGAATGGTATCTACTGGGAGGTACTGAATGGTATCTACTGGGGGTACTGAATGGTATCTACTGGGGTACTGAATGGTATCTACCACGAGGTACTGAATGGTATCTACTGAATGGAGGTACTGAATGGTATCTACTGGGAGGTACTGAATGGTATCTACCACGGGTACTGAATGGTATCTTTCACGAGGTACTGGGGTACTGAATGGTATCTACTGAATGGTATCTACTGGTACTGAATGGTATCTACCACGAGGTACTGAATGGTATCTACTGGGAGGTACTGAATGGTATCTACTGGGGTACTGAATGGTATCTACCACGAGGTACTGAATGGTATCTACTGGGGGTACTGAATGGTATCTACCACGAGGTACTGAATGGTATCTACTGGGGGTACTGAATGGTATCTACTGGGGTACTGAATGGTATCTACTGGGGGTACTGAATGGTATCTACTGGGAATGGTACTGAATGGTATCTACTGGAGGTACTGAATGGTATCTACTGGAGGTACTGAATGGTATCTACTGGGAGGTACTGAATGGTATCTACTGGGAGGTACTGAATGGTATCTACTGGGAGGTACTGAATGGTATCTACCACTGGGAGGTACTGAATGGTATCTACTGGGAGGTACTGAATGGTATCTACTGGGGAGGTACTGAATGGTATCTACTGGGAGGTACTGAATGGTATCTACTGGGAGGTACTGAATGGTATCTACTGGGAGGTACTGAATGGTATCTACTGGGTACTGAATGGTATCTACTGGGAGGTACTGAATGGTATCTACTGGGAGGTACTGAATGGTATCTACTGGGAGGTACTGAATGGTATCTACTGGGAGGTACTGAATGGTATCTACTGGGAGGTACTGAATGGTATCTACTGGGAGGTACTGAATGGTATCTACTGGGAGGTACTGAATGGTATCTACTGGGAGGGTACTGAATGGTATCTACTGGGAGGTACTGAATGGTATCTACTGGGAGGTACTGAATGGTATCTACTGGGAGGTACTGAATGGTATCTACTGGGGGTACTGAATGGTATCTACTGGGAGGTACTGAATGGTATCTACTGGGAGGTACTGAATGGTATCTACTGGGAGGTACTGAATGGTATCTACCACGAGGTACTGAATGGTATCTACCACGAGGTACTGAATGGTATCTACTGGGGGTACTGAATGGTATCTACTGGGAGGTACTGAATGGTATCTACTGGGAGGTACTGAATGGTATCTACTGGGAGGTACTGAATGGTATCTACTGGGAGAATGGTATCTGAACTGAATGGTATCTACTGGGGGTACTGAATGGTATCTACTGGGAGGTACTGAATGGTATCTACTGGGAGGTACTGAATGGTATCTACCACGAGGTACTGAATGGTATCTACTGGGAGGTACTGAATGGTATCTACCACGAGGTACTGAATGGTATCTACTGGGAGGTACTGAATGGTATCTACTGGGAGGTACTGAATGGTATCTACTGGGAGGTACTGAATGGTATCTACCACGAGGTACTGAATGGTATCTACTGGGAGGTACTGAATGGTATCTACCACGGGAGGTACTGAATGGTATCTACTGGGAGGTACTGAATGGTATCTACTGGAGGTACTGAATGGTATCTACTGGGAGGTACTGAATGGTATCTACTGGGAGGTACTGAATGGTATCTACTGGGAGGTACTGAATGGTATCTACTGGGGTAGGTACTGAATGGTATCTACTGGGAGGTACTGAATGGTATCTACTGGGAGGTACTGAATGGTATCTACTGGGAGGTACTGAATGGTATCTACTGGGAGGTACTGAATGGTATCTACTGGGGGTACTGAATGGTATCTACTGGGAGGTACTGAATGGTATCTACTGGGGTACTGAATGGTATCTACTGGGGGTACTGAATGGTATCTACCACGAGGTACTGAATGGTATCTACTGGAGGTACTGAATGGTATCTACCACGAGGTACTGAATGGTATCTACTGGGGGTACTGAATGGTATCTACTGGGAGGTACTGAATGGTATCTACTGGGAGGTACTGAATGGTATCTACTGGGAGGTACTGAATGGTATCTACTGGGAGGTACTGAATGGTATCTACTGGAAATGGTATCTACTGGTATCTACTGGGAGGTACTGAATGGTATCTACTGGGAGGTACTGAATGGTATCTACTGGGAGGTACTGAATGGTATCTACTGGGAGGTACTGAATGGTATCTACTGGGAGGTACTGAATGGTATCTACTGGGAGGTACTGAATGGTATCTACCACGAGGTACTGAATGGTATCTACTGGGAGGTACTGAATGGTATCTACTGGGAGGTACTGAATGGTATCTACTGGGGGTACTGAATGGTATCTACCACGGGTACTGAATGGTATCTACTGGGAGGTACTGAATGGTATCTACTGGGAGGTACTGAATGGTATCTACTGGGAGGTACTGAATGGTATCTACCACAAGGTACTGAATGGTATCTACTGGGAGGTACTGAATGGTATCTACTGGGAGGTACTGAATGGTATCTACTGGGAGGTACTGAATGGTATCTACTGGGAGGTACTGAATGGTATCTACTGGGAGGTACTGAATGGTATCTACTGGGAGGTACTGAATGGTATCTACTGGGAGGTACTGAATGGTATCTACTGGGAGGTACTGAATGGTATCTACTGGGAGGTACTGAATGGTATCTACTGGGAGGTACTGAATGGTATCTACTGGGAGGTACTGAATGGTATCTACTGGGAGGTACTGAATGGTATCTACTGGGAGGTACTGAATGGTATCTACTGGGAGGTACTGAATGGTATCTACTGGGAGGTACTGAATGGTATCTACTGGGAGGTACTGAATGGTATCTACTGGGAGGTACTGAATGGTATCTACTGGGAGGTACTGAATGGTATCTGAATGGTATCTACTGGGAGGTACTGAATGGTATCTACTGGGAGGTACTGAATGGTATCTACTGGGAGGTACTGAATGGTATCTACTGGGAGGTACTGAATGGTATCTACTGGGAGGTACTGAATGGTATCTACTGGGAGGTACTGAATGGTATCTACTGGGAGGTACTGAATGGTATCTACTGGGAGGTACTGAATGGTATCTACTGGGAGGTACTGAATGGTATCTACTGGGAGGTACTGAATGGTATCTACTGGGAGGTACTGAATGGTATCTACTGGGAGGTACTGAATGGTATCTACTGGGAGGTACTGAATGGTATCTACTGGGAGGTACTGAATGGTATCTGGTATCTACTGGACTGAATGGTATCTACTGGGAGGTACTGAATGGTATCTACTGGGAGGTACTGAATGGTATCTACCACGAGGTACTGAATGGTATCTACTGGGAGGTACTGAATGGTATCTACTGGGAGGTACTGAATGGTATCTACTGGGGGTACTGAATGGTATCTACTGGGAGGTACTGAATGGTATCTACTGGGAGGTACTGAATGGTATCTACTGGGAGGTACTGAATGGTATCTACTGGGAGGTACTGAATGGTATCTACTGGGAGGTACTGAATGGTATCTACTGGGAGGTACTGAATGGTATCTACTGGAATGGTATCTACTGGGAGGTACTGAATGGTATCTACTGGGAGGTACTGAATGGTATCTACTGAATGGTATCTACTGTACTGAATGGTATCTACTGAGGTACTGAATGGTATCTACTGGGAGGTACTGAATGGTATCTACTGGGAGGTACTGAATGGTATCTACTGGGGTACTGAATGGTATCTACTATCTACTGGGAGGTACTGAATGGTATCTACTGGGAGGTACTGAATGGTATCTACTGGGAGGTACTGAATGGTATCTACCACGAGGTACTGAATGGTATCTACTGGGAGGTACTGAATGGTATCTACTGGGGGTACTGAATGGTATCTACTGGGAGGTACTGAATGGTATCTACTGGGGGTACTGAATGGTATCTACTGGGAGGTACTGAATGGTATCTACCACGGGTACTGAATGGTATCTACTGGGAGGTACTGAATGGTATCTACCACGGGTACTGAATGGTATCTACTGGGAGGTACTGAATGGTATCTACCACGGGTACTGAATGGTATCTACTGGGAGGTACTGAATGGTATCTACTGGGAGGTACTGAATGGTATCTACTGGGAGGTACTGAATGGTATCTACTGGGAGGTACTGAATGGTATCTACTGGGAGGTACTGAATGGTATCTACTGGGAGGTACTGAATGGTATCTACTGGGAGGTACTGAATGGTATCTACTGGGAGGTACTGAATGGTATCTACTGGGAGGTACTGAATGGTATCTACTGGGAGGTACTGAATGGTATCTACTGGGAGGTACTGAATGGTACTGAATGGTACTGAATGGTATCTACTGGGAGGTACTGAATGGTATCTACTGGGAGGTACTGAATGGTATCTACTGGGAGGTACTGAATGGTATCTACTGGGAGGTACTGAATGGTATCTACTGGGAGGTACTGAATGGTATCTACTGGGAGGTACTGAATGGTATCTACTGGGAGGTACTGAATGGTATCTACTGGGAGGTACTGAATGGTATCTACTGGGAGGTACTGAATGGTATCTACTGGGAGGTACTGAATGGTATCTACTGGGAGGTACTGAATGGTATCTACTGGGAGGTACTGAATGGTATCTACTGGGAGGTACTGAATGGTATCTACTGGGAGGTACTGAATGGTATCTACTGAGGTACTGAATGGTATCTACTGGGAGGTACTGAATGGTATCTACTGGGAGGTACTGAATGGTATCTACTGGGAGGTACTGAATGGTATCTACCACGAGGTACTGAATGGTATCTACTGGGGGTACTGAATGGTATCTACCCACCCTGGTACTGAATGGTATCTACCACTGAGGTACTGAATGGTATCTACTGGGAGGTACTGAATGGTATCTACTGGGAGGTACTGAATGGTATCTACTGGGAGGTACTGAATGGTATCTACTGGGAGGTACTGAATGGTATCTACTGGGAGGTACTGAATGGTATCTACTGGGGGTACTGAATGGTATCTACTGGGAGGTACTGAATGGTATCTACTGGGAGGTACTGAATGGTATCTACTGGGACTGAGGTACTGAATGGTATCTACTGGGGGTACTGAATGGTATCTACTGGGAGGTACTGAATGGTATCTACTGGGAGGTACTGAATGGTATCTACTGGGAGGTACTGAATGGTATCTACTGGGAGGTACTGAATGGTATCTACTGGGAGGTACTGAATGGTATCTACTGGGAGGTACTGAATGGTATCTACCACGAGGTACTGAATGGTATCTACTGGGAGGTACTGAATGGTATCTACTGGGAGGTACTGAATGGTATCTACTGGGAGGTACTGAATGGTATCTACTGGGAGGTACTGAATGGTATCTACTGGGAGGTACTGAATGGTATCTACTGGGAGGTACTGAATGGTATCTACTGGGAGGTACTGAATGGTATCTACTGGGGGTACTGAATGGTATCTACTGGGAGGTACTGAATGGTATCTACTGGGGGTACTGAATGGTATCTACTGGGAGGTACTGAATGGTATCTACTGGGAGGTACTGAATGGTATCTACTGGGAGGTACTGAATGGTATCTACTGGGAGGTACTGAATGGTATCTACTGGGGGTACTGAATGGTATCTACTGGGAGGTACTGAATGGTATCTACTGGGAGGTACTGAATGGTATCTACTGGGAGGTACTGAATGGTATCTACTGGGGGTACTGAATGGTATCTACTGGGAGGTACTGAATGGTATCTACTGGGGGTAATGGTATCTACTGGGAATGGTATCTGAATGGTATCTACTGGGAGGTACTGAATGGTATCTACCACGAGGTACTGAATGGTATCTACTGGGAGGTACTGAATGGTATCTACTGGGAGGTACTGAATGGTATCTACTGGGAGGTACTGAATGGTATCTACTGGGAGGTACTGAATGGTATCTACTGGGAGGTACTGAATGGTATCTACTGGGAGGTACTGAATGGTATCTACTGGGAGGTACTGAATGGTATCTACTGGGAGGTACTGAATGGTATCTACTGGGAGGTACTGAATGGTATCTACTGGGAGGTACTGAATGGTATCTACTGGGAGGTACTGAATGGTATCTACTGGGAGGTACTGAATGGTATCTACTGGGGTACTGAATGGTATCTACTGGGGGTACTGAATGGTATCTAGGGAGGTACTGAATGGTATCTACTGGGAGGTACTGAATGGTATCTACTGGGGGTACTGAATGGTATCTACTGGGGGTACTGAATGGTATCTACTGGGGGTACTGAATGGTATCTACTGGGAGGTACTGAATGGTATCTACTGGAATGGTATCTACTGGAGGTACTGAATGGTATCTACCACGAGGTACTGAATGGTATCTACTGGGAGGTACTGAATGGTATCTACTGGGGGTACTGAATGGTATCTACTGGGAGGTACTGAATGGTATCTACTGGGAGGTACTGAATGGTATCTACTGGAATGGTATCTACTGGGAGGTACTGAATGGTATCTACTGGGAGGTACTGAATGGTATCTACTGGGAGGTACTGAATGGTATCTACTGGGAGGTACTGAATGGTATCTACTGGGAGGTACTGAATGGTATCTACTGGGAGGTACTGAATGGTATCTACTGGGGGTACTGAATGGTATCTACTGGGAGGTACTGAATGGTATCTACTGGGAGGTACTGAATGGTATCTACTGGGAGGTACTGAATGGTATCTACTGGGAGGTACTGAATGGTATCTACTGGGAGGTACTGAATGGTATCTACTGGGAGGTACTGAATGGTATCTACTGGGAGGTACTGAATGGTATCTACTGGGAGGTACTGAATGGTATCTATCTACTGGGAGGTACTGAATGGTATCTACTGGGAGGTACTGAATGGTATCTACTGAGGTACTGAATGGTATCTACTGGGAGGTACTGAATGGTATCTACTGGGAGGTACTGAATGGTATCTACTGGGGTAGGTACTGAATGGTATCTACTGGGAGGTACTGAATGGTATCTACTGGGAGGTACTGAATGGTATCTACTGGGAGGTACTGAATGGTATCTACTGGGAGGTACTGAATGGTATCTACTGGGAGGTACTGAATGGTATCTACTGGGAGGTACTGAATGGTATCTACCACTGGGAGGTACTGAATGGTATCTACTGGGAGGTACTGAATGGTATCTACTGGGAGGTACTGAATGGTATCTACTGGGAGGTACTGAATGGTATCTACTGGGAGGTACTGAATGGTATCTACTGGGAGGTACTGAATGGTATCTACTGGGAGGTACTGAATGGTATCTACTGGGAGGTACTGAATGGTATCTACTGGGAGGTACTGAATGGTATCTACTGGGAGGTACTGAATGGTATCTACTGGGAGGTACTACCACGAGGTACTGAATGGTATCTACTGGGAGGTACTGAATGGTATCTACTGGAATGAATGTATCTACTGGGAGGTACTGAATGGTATCTACTGGGAGGTACTGAATGGTATCTACTGGGAGGTACTGAATGGTATCTACTGGAATGGTATCTACTGGGAGGTACTGAATGGTATCTACTGGGAGGTACTGAATGGTATCTACTGGGAGGTACTGAATGGTATCTACTGGGAGGTACTGAATGGTATCTACTGGGGGTACTGAATGGTATCTACTGGGAGGTACTGAATGGTATCTACTGGGAGGTACTGAATGGTATCTACTGGGAGGTACTGAATGGTATCTACTGGGAGGTACTGAATGGTATCTACTGGGAGGTACTGAATGGTATCTACTGGGAGGTACTGAATGGTATCTACTGGGAGGTACTGAATGGTATCTACTGGGAGGTACTGAATGGTATCTACTGGGAGGTACTGAATGGTATCTACTGGGAGGTACTGAATGGTATCTACTGGGAGGTACTGAATGGTATCTACTGGGAGGTACTGAATGGTATCTACTGGAATGGTATCTATACATAAATATATATATATATATATATGCCATTTAGCAGACGCTTTTATCCAAAGCGACTTACAGTCATGTGTGCATACATTCTACTTATGGGTGGTCCCGGGGATCAAACCCACTACCCTGGCGTTACAAGCGCCATGCTCTACCAACTGAGCTACAGAAGGACTATCTACTGGGAGGTACTGAATGGTATCTGAATGGTATCTACTGGGAGGTACTGAATGGTATCTACTGGGAGGTACTGAATGATAAGGGATCATATCTTTCACCTGGATTCACCTAGCCAGTCGATGTCATGGAAAGAGCAGGTGTTCTTAATGTTTTGTATACTCGGTGTACACTTGAATTAGTATCTGTGTGTTTGTTCTTCGAGTGTGTTTTCCTCACCTCCTGCTTAGGGATGCTGACGTATCCCAGGTGAGGTTTGAAGGCCTTGTGAGTCTGCCTGGAGAACATCCAGTGGCTGCTGAAGGTTTGTCCGAAGACTGGTTCCAGGAGGAAGTATGGCTTCTCTGAGTAGTTGACCACCACAACAAAGAGCGACACCACCGCGATCAGACTGGTGGCTATCACCGACTTCTTCTAGAGGGGAAAGGAGAGGAGAGGAGAGGAGAGGGAAAGGAGAGGAGAGGAGAGGAGAGGAGAGGAGAGGAACTAGAGAGAGGAGAGGAGAGGAGAGGAGAGGAGAGGAGAGGAGAGGAGAGGAGAGGAGGAGAGGGAGAGGGAGAGGAGAGAGGAGAGGAGAGGAGAGGAGAGGAGAGGAGAGGTAGAGGAGAGGAGAGGAGAGGAGAGGAGAGGAGAGGAGAGAGGAGAGGAGGAGGGAGGGGAAGAGGAGGAGAGGAGAGGAGAGGAGAACAGAGGAACACCTCTCCTCTCCTCTGAGGAGAGGAGAGGACCTCTCCTCTCCTCTGGAAGAGAGAGAGTAGCGAAGAGAATGAAAAGGAGAAGAGAGAGTAACTAACACCTCTCCTCTCCTCTGTAACTAACACCTCTCTGTAACTCTCTCCTCTGTAACTAACACCTCTCCTCTGTAACTAACACCTCTCCTCTGTAACTAACACCTCTCCTCTCCTCTGTAACTAACACCTCTCCTCTCTCTGTAACTAACACCTCTCCTCTGTAACTAACACCTCTCCTCTCTAACACCTCTCCTCTCCTCTGTAACTAACACCTCTCCTCTCTCACTCTGTAACTAACACCTCTCTAACACCTCTCCTCTCTGTAACACCTCTCCTCTGTAACACCTCTCCTCTGTAACTAACACCTCTCCTCTGTAACTAACACCTCTCCTCTGTAACTAACACCTCTCCTCTGTAACTAACACCTCTCCTCTCCTCTGTAACTAACACCTCTCCTCTGTAACTAACACCTCTCCTCTGTAACTAACACCTCTCCTCTGTAACTAACACCTCTCCTCTCCTCTGTAACTAACACCTCTCCTCTCCTCTGTAACTAACACCTCTCCTCTGTAACTAACACCTCTCTGTAACTCTCTCCTCTGTAACTAACACCTCTCCTCTGTAACTAACACCTCTCCTCTCTGTAACTAACACCTCTCCCTCTGTAACTAACTCTGTAACTAACACCTCTCCTCTCCTCTGTAACTAACACCTCTCTGTAACTCTCCTCTGTAACTAACACCTCTCCTCTCCTCTGTAACTAACACCTCTCCTCTCCTCTGTAACTAACACCTCTCCTCTGTAACTAACACCTCTCCTCTCCTCTGTAACTAACACCTCTCCTCTCCTCTGTAACTAACACCTCTCCTCTCCTCTGTAACTAACACCTCTCCTCTCCTCTGTAACTAACACCTCTCCTCTCCTCTGTAACTAACACCTCTCCTCTCCTCTGTAACTAACACCTCTCCTCTCCTCTGTAACTAACACCTCTCCTCTGTAACTAACACCTCTCCTCTGTAACTAACACCTCTCCTCTCCTCTGTAACTAACACCTCTCCTCTCCTCTGTAACTAACACCTCTCCTCTGTAACTAACACCTCTCCTCTCCTCTGTAACTAACACCTCTCCTCTGTAACTAACACCTCTCCTCTGTAACTAACACCTCTCCTCTGTAACTAACACCTCTCCTCTCCTCTGTAACTAACACCTCTCCTCTCCTCTGTAACTAACACCTCTCCTCTCCTCTGTAACTAACACCTCTCCTCTCCTCTGTAACTAACACCTCTCCTCTCCTCTGTAACTAACACCTCTCCTCTGTAACTAACACCTCTCCTCTCCTCTGTAACTAACACCTCTCCTCTCCTCTGTAACTAACACCTCTCCTCTCCTCTGTAACTAACACCTCTCCTCTCCTCTGTAACTAACACCTCTCCTCTGTAACTAACACCTCTCCTCTCCTCTGTAACTAACACCTCTCCTCTCCTCTCTCCTAACTAACACCTCTCCTCTCTAACACCTCTCCTCTCCTCTGTAACTAACACCTCTCACCTCTCTCTCTGTAACTAACACCTCTCCTCTCCTCTGTAACTCCTCTGTAACTAACACCTCTCCTCTCCTCTGTAACTAACACCTCTCCTCTCCTCTGTAACTAACACCTCTCCTCTCCTCTCTGTAACTAACACCTCTCCTCTCCTCTGTAACTAACACCTCTCCTCTGTAACTAACACCTCTCCTCTCCTCTCTGTAACTAACACCTCTCCTCTGTAACTAACACCTCTCCTCTGTAACTAACACCTCTCCTGTAACTAACACCTCTCTCTGTAACTAACACCTCTCTCTCTGTAACTAACACCTCTCCTCTGTAACTAACACCTCTCCTCTCCTCTGTAACTAACACCTCTCCTCTCCTCTGTAACTAACACCTCTCCTCTCCTCTGTAACTAACACCTCTCCTCTGTAACTAACACCTCTCCTCTGTAACTAACACCTCTCCTCTGTAACTAACACCTCTCCTCTCACTCTGTAACTAACACCTCTCCTCTGTAACCTCTCCTCTCCTCTGTAACTAACACCTCTCCTCTGTAACTAACACCTCTCCTCTCCTCTGTAACTAACACCTCTCCTCTCCTCTGTAACTAACACCTCTCCTCTGTAACTAACACCTCTCCTCTGTAACTAACACCTCTCCTCTGTAACTAACACCTCTCCTCTCCTCTGTAACTAACACCTCTCCTCTCCTCTGTAACTAACACCTCTCCTCTCCTCTGTAACTAACACCTCTCCTCTCCTCTGTAACTAACACCTCTCCTCTCCTCTGTAACTAACAACCACCTCTCCTCTGTAACTAACACCTCTCCTCTCCTCTGTAACTAACACCCTCTCCTCCTCTGTAACTAACACCTCTCCTCTCTAACACCTCTCCTCTCCTCTGTAACTAACACCTCTCCTCTCCTCTGTAACTAACACCACCTCTCTCCTCTGTAACTAACACCTCTCCTCTGTAACTAACACCTCTCTCTCTCTGTAACTAACTGTAACTAACACCTCTCCTCTCCTCTGTAACTAACACCTCTCCTCTCTCTGTAACTAACTAACACCTCTCCTCTCCTCTGTAACTAACACCTCTCCTCTCCTCTGTAACTAACACCTAAACTAACCTCTCCTCTCCTCTGTAACTAACACCTCTCCTCTCCTCTGTAACTAACACCTCTCCTCTGTAACTAACACCTCTCCTCTCCTCTGTAACTAACACCTCTCCTCTCTGTAACTAACACCTCTCCTCTCCTCTGTAACTAACACCTCTCCTCTCCTCTGTAACTAACACCTCTCCTCTCCTCTGTAACTAACACCTCTCCTCTCCTCTGTAACTAACACCTCTCCTCTGTAACTAACACCTCTCTCCTCTGTAACTAACACCTCTCCTCTCCTCTGTAACTAACACCTCTCCTCTGTAACTAACACCTCTCCTCTCTGTAACTAACACCTCTCCTCTCCTCTGTAACTAACACCTCTCCTCTCCTCTGTAACTAACACCTCTCTCTCTCTGTAACTAACACCTCTCCTCTGTAACTAACACCTCTCCTCTGTAACTAACACCTCTCCTCTCTGTAACTAACTCTCCTCTCCTCTGTAACTAACACCTCTCTCCTCTGTAACTAACACCTCTCCTCTCCTCTGTAACTAACACCTCTCCTGTCTCCTCTGTAACTAACACCTCTCTCTCCTCTGTAACTAACACCTCTCCTCTCCTCTGTAACTAACACCTCTCCTCTGTAACTAACACCTCTCCTCTCTGTAACTCTGTAACTAACACCTCTCCTCCTCTGTAACTAACACCTCTCCTCTCCTCTGTAACTAACACCTCTCCTCTCCTCTGTAACTAACACCTCTCCTCTGTAACTAACACCTCTCCTCTCCTCTGTAACTAACACCTCTCCTCTCCTCTGTAACTAACACCTCTCCTCTCCTCTGTAACTAACACCTCTCCTCTGTAACCTCTCCTCTGTAACTAACACCTCTCCTCTGTAACTAACACCTCTCCTCTGTAACTAACACCTCTCTGTAACTAACACCTCTCCTCTCCTCTGTAACTAACACCTCTCCTCTCCTCTCCTCTGTAACTAACACCTCTCCTCTGTAACTAACACCTCTCCTCTGTAACTAACACCTCTCCTCTGTAACTAACACCTCTCCTCTCTAACACCTCTCCTCTCCTCTGTAACTAACACCTCTCCTCTGTAACTAACACCTCCTCTCCTCTGTAACTAACACCTCTCCTCTCCTCTGTAACTAACACCTCTCCTCTCCTCTGTAACTAACACCTCTCCTCTCTAACACCTCTCCTCTCCTCTGTAACTAACACCTCTCCTCTGTAACTAACACCTCTCCTCTCCTCTGTAACTAACACCTCTCCTCTGTAACTAACACCTCTCCTCTCCTCTGTAACACCTCTCCTCTCCTCTGTAACTAACACCTCTCCTCTGTAACTAACACCTCTCCTCTGTAACTAACACCTCTCCTCTGTAACTAACACCTCTCCTCTCCTCTGTAACTAACACCTCTCCTCTCCTCTGTAACTAACACCTCTCTCTGTAACTAACACCTCTCCTCTGTAACCACCTCTGTAACTAACACCTCTCCTCTCCTCTGTAACTAACACCTCTCCTCTAACACTCTCCTCTGTAACTAACACCTCTCCTCTCCTCTGTAACTAACACCTCTCCTCTGTAACTAACACCTCTCTCCTCTGTAACTAACACCTCTCCTCTGTAACTAACACCTCTCCTCTGTAACTAACACCTCTCTCTCTGTAACTAACACCTCTCCTCTGTAACTAACACCTCTCCACCTCTCCTCTGTAACTAACACCTCTCTCCTCTGTAACTAACACCTCTCCTCTCTGTAACTAACACCTCTCCTCTGTAACTAACACCTCTCCTCTCTGTAACTAACACCTCTCCTCTCCTCTGTAACTAACACCTCTCCTCTCCTCTGTAACTAACACCTCTCCTCTCCTCTGTAACTAACACCTCTCCTCTCCTCTGTAACTAACACCTCTGTAACTAACACCTCTCCTCTCCTCTGTAACTAACACCTCTCCTCTCCACCTCTCCTCTGTAACTAACACCTCTCCTCCTCTGTAACTAACACCTCTCCTCTCCTCTGTAACTAACACCTCTCCTCTCCTCTGTAACTCTGTAACTAACACCTCTCCTCTCTAACACCTCTCCTCTCCTCTGTAACTAACACCTCTCCTCTCCTCTCTAACACCTCTCCTCTCCTCTGTAACTAACACCTCTCCTCTGTAACTAACACCTCTCCTCTGTAACTAACACCTCTCCTCTCCTCTGTAACTAACACCTCTCCTCTCCTCTGTAACCTCTCCTCTCCTCTGTAACTAACACCTCTCCTCTCCTCTGTAACTAACACCTCTCCTCTCCTCTGTAACTAACACCTCTCCTCTGTAACTAACACCTCTCCTCTGTAACTAACACCTCTCCTCTGTAACTAACACCTCACCTCTCTCTCCTCTGTAACTAACACCTCTCCTCTCCTCTGTAACTAACACCTCTCCTCTCTCTGTAACTAACACCTCTCCTCTGTAACTAACACCTCTCCTCTGTAACTAACACCTCTCTCCTCTCTCTCTGTAACTAACACCTCTCCTCTCCTCTCTGTAACTAACACCTCTCCTCTCCTCTGTAACTAACACCTCTCCTCTCCTCTGTAACTAACACCTCTCCTCTCCTCTGTAACTAACACCTCTCCTCTCCTCTGTAACTAACACCTCTCCTCTGTAACTAACACCTCTCCTCCTCTGTAACTAACACCTCTCTCCTCTGTAACTAACACCTCTCTCCTCTGTAACTAACACCTCCTCCTCTGTAACTAACACCTCTCCTCTGTAACTAACACCTCTCCTCTGTAACTAACACCTCTCCTCTCCTCTGTAACTAACACCTCTCCTCTCCTCTGTAACAACACCTCTCCTCTGTAACTAACACCTCTCCTCTGTAACTAACACCTCTCCTCTCCTCTGTAACTAACACCTCTCCTCTCCTCTGTAACTAACACCTCTCCTCTGTAACTAACACCTCTCCTCTGTAACTAACACCTCTCCTCTGTAACTAACACCTCTCCTCTGTAACTAACACCTCTCCTCTGTAACTAACACCTCTCCTCTGTAACTAACACCTCTCCTCTGTAACTAACACTCTCCTCTCCTCTGTAACTAACACCTCTCCTCTCCTCTGTAACTAACACCTCTCCTCTCCTCTGTAACTAACACCTCTCTGTAACTCTCTCTCTGTAACTAACACCTCTCCTCTGTAACTAACACCTCTGTAACTAACACCTCTCCTCTCCTCTGTAACTAACACCTCTCCTCTCCTCTGTAACTAACACCTCTCTCTCTGTAACTAACTCCTCTGTAACTAACACCTCTCCTCTCCTCTGTAACTAACACCTCTCCTCTCCTCTGTAACTAACACCTCTCCTCTCCTCTGTAACTAACACCTCTCCTCTGTAACTAACACACTCTCCTCCTCTGTAACTAACACCTCTCCTCTCCTCTGTAACTAACACCTCTCCTCTGTAACTAACAACCTCTCCCTCTCCTCTGTAACTAACACCTCTCTCTCTGTAACTAACACCTCCTCCTCTGTAACTAACACCTCTCCTCTCTCCTCTGTAACTAACACCTCTCCTCTCCTCTGTAACTAACACCTAACAACCTCTCCTCTCCTCTGTAACTAACACCTCTCCTCTGTAACTAACACCTCTCCTCTGTAACTAACACCTCTCCTCTGTAACTAACACCTCTCTCTGTAACTAACACCTCTCCTCTCTAACACCTCTCCTCTGTAACTAACACCTCTCCTCTCCTCTGTAACTAACACCTCTCCTCTCCTCTGTAACTAACACCTCTCCTCTCCTCTGTAACTAACACCTCTCTCTCCTCTGTAACTAACACCTCTCCTCTGTAACTAACACCTCTCCTCTCCTCTGTAACTAACACCTCTCCTCTGTAACTAACACCTCTCCTCTCTGTAACTAACACCTCTCCTCTGTAACTAACACCTCTCCTCTGTAACTAACACCTCTCCTCTCTGTAACTAACACCTCTCCTCTGTAACTAACACCTCTCCTCTCCTCTGTAACTAACACCTCTCCTCTCCTCTCCTCTGTAACTAACACCTCTCCTCTCCTCTGTAACTAACACCTCTCCTCCTCTGTAACTAACACCTCTCCTCTCCTCTGTAACTAACACCTCTCCTCTCCTAACTGTAACTAACACCTCTCCTCTGTAACTAACACCTCTCCTCTGTAACCACCTCTGTAACTAACACCTCTCCTCTCCTCTGTAACTAACACCTCTCCTCTCCTCTGTAACTAACACCTCTCCTCTGTAACTAACACCTCTCCACTCCTCTGTAACTCCTCTGTAACTAACACCTCTCTCTCTCCTCTGTAACTAACACCTCTCCTCTCCTCTGTAACTAACACCTCTCTCCTCTCTGTAACCACCTCTCCTCTCCTCTGTAACTAACACCTCTCCTCTGTAACTAACACCTCTCCTCTCCTCTGTAACTAACACCTCTCCTCTCCTCTGTAACTAACACCTCTCCTCTCCTCTGTAACTAACACCTCTCCTCTCCTCTGTAACTAACACCTCTCCTCTGTAACTAACACCTCTCCTCTCCTCTGTAACTAACACCTCTCCTCTGTAACTAACACCTCTCCTCTCCTCTGTAACTAACACCTCTCCTCTGTAACTAACACCTCTCCTCTCCTCTGTAACTAACACCTCTCCTCTGTAACTAACACCTCTCCTCTCCTCTGTAACTAACACCTCTCCTCTCCTCTGTAACTAACACCTCTCCTCTGTAACTAACACCTCTCCTCTGTAACTAACACCTCTCCTCTCCTCTGTAACTAACACCTCTCCTCTCCTCTGTAACTAACACCTCTCCTCTGTAACTAACACCTCTCCTCTGTAACTAACACCTCTCCTCTGTAACTAACACCTCTCCTCTGTAACTAACACCTCTCCTCTGTAACTAACACCTCTCCTCTCCTCTGTAACTAACACCTCTCCTCTCCTCTGTAACTAACACCTCTCCTCTGTAACTAACACCTCTCCTCTCCTCTGTAACTAACACCTCTCCTCTCCTCTGTAACTAACACCTCTCCTCTCCTCTGTAACTAACACCTCTCCTCTGTAACTAACACCTCTCTCCTCTGTAACTAACACCTCTCCTCTCCTCTGTAACTAACACCTCTCCTCTCCTCTGTAACTAACACCTCTCCTCTCCTCTGTAACTAACACCTCTCCTCTCTGTAACTAACACCTCTCCTCTCCTCTGTAACTAACACCTCTCCACCTCACCCTCTCCTCTGTAACTAACACCTCTCCTCTCCTCTGTAACTAACACCTCTCCTCTCTCTGTAACTAACACCTCTCTGTCACCTCCTCTGTAACTAACACCTCTCCTCTGTAACTAACACCTCTCCTCTCCTCTGTAACTAACACCTCTCCTCTCCTCTGTAACTAACACCTCTCCCTCTGTAACTAACACCTCTCTCTCTCTGTAACTAACACCTCTCCTCTGTAACTAACACCTCTCCTCTGTAACTAACACCTCTCCCTCTGTAACTAACACCTCTCTGTAACTAACACCTCTCCTCTCCTCTGTAACTAACACCTCTCTCTCCTCTGTAACTAACACCTCTCCTCTCCTCTGTAACTAACACCTCTCCTCTCTCTGTAACTAACACCTCTCCTCTCCTCTGTAACTAACACCTCTCCTCTGTAACTAACACCTCTCCTCTCCTCTGTAACTAACACCTCTCCTCTCTGTAACTAACACCTCTCCTCTGTAACTAACACCTCTCCTCTCCTCTGTAACTAACACCTCTCCTCTCCCTCTGTAACTAACACCTCTCCTCTCCTCTGTAACTAACACCTCTCCTCTGTAACTAACACCTCTCCTCTCCTCTGTAACTAACACCTCTCCTCTCCTCTGTAACTAACACCTCTCCTCTCCTCTGTAACTAACACCTCTCCTCTCCTCTGTAACTCCTCTGTAACTCCTCTCCTCTGTAACTAACAACTAACACCTCTCCTCTCCTCTGTAACTAACACCTCTCCTCTGTAACTAACACCTCTCCTCTGTAACTAACACCTCTCCTCTCTAACACCTCTCCTCTCCTCTGTAACTAACACCTCTCCTCTCCTCTGTAACTAACACCTCTCTCTCCTCTGTAACTAACACCTCTCCTCTGTAACTAACACCTCTAACACCTCTCTCTCCTCTGTAACTAACACCTCTCCTCTCCTCTGTAACTAACACCTCTCCTCTGTAACTAACACCTCTCCTCTCCTCTGTAACTAACACCTCTCCTCTCCTCTGTAACTAACACCTCTCCTCTGTAACTAACACCTCTCCTCTGTAACTAACACCTCTCCTCTCCTCTCCTCTGTAACTAACACCTCTCCTCTCCTCTGTAACTAACACCTCTCCTCTGTAACTAACACCTCTCCTCTGTAACTAACACCTCTCCTCTGTAACTAACACCTCTCCTCTGTAACTAACACCTCTCCTCTCCTCTGTAACTAACACCTCTCCTCTCCTCTGTAACTAACACCTCTCCTCTGTAACTAACACCTCTCCTCTGTAACTAACACCTCTCCTCTCCTCTGTAACTAACACCTCTCCTCTGTAACTAACACCTCTCCTCTCCTCTGTAACTAACACCTCTCCTCTCCTCTGTAACTAACACCTCTCCTCTCCTCTGTAACTAACACCTCTCTCTCCTCTGTAACTAACACCTCTCCTCTGTAACTAACACCTCTCCTCTGTAACTAACACCTCTCCTCTCCTCTGTAACTAACAAACTAACACCTCTCCTCTGTAACTAACACCTCTCCTCTCCTCTGTAACTAACACCTCTCCTCTCCTCTGTAACTAACACCTCTCCTCTGTAACTAACACCTCTCCTCTGTAACAACACCTCTCCTCTGTAACTAACACCTCTCTGTAACAACACTCTCTCCTCTGTAACCTCTCCTCTGTAACTAACACCTCTCCTCTCCTCTGTAACTAACACCTCTCCTCTGTAACTAACACCTCTCCTCTGTAACTAACACCTCTCCTCTCTCTGTAACTAACACCTCTCCTCTCCTCTGTAACTAACACCTCTCCTCTCCTCTGTAACTAACACCTCTCTCCTCTGTAACCACCTCTCCTCTGTCTGTAACTAACACCTCTCCTCTGTAACTAACACCTCTCCTCTGTAACTAACACCTCTCCTCTGTAACTAACACCTCTCCTCTCCTCTGTAACTAACACCTCTCCTCTCCTCTGTAACTAACACCTCTCCTCTCCTCTGTAACTAACACCTCTCCTCTCCTCTGTAACTAACACCTCTCCTCTGTAACTAACACCTCTCCTCTCCTCTGTAACTAACACCTCTCCTAACACCTCTCCTCTGTAACTAACACCTCTCCTCTGTAACTAACACCTCTCCTCTCCTCTGTAACTAACACCTCTCCTCTCCTCTGTAACTAACACCTCTCCTCTCCTCTGTAACTAACACCTCTCCTCTGTAACTAACACCTCTCCTCTGTAACTAACACCTCTCCTCTGTAACTAACACCTCTCCTCTCTCCTCTGTAACTAACACCTCTCCTCTCTAACACCTCTCTCTCCTCTGTAACTAACACCTCTCCTCTCCTCTGTAACTAACACCTCTCCTCTCCTCTGTAACTAACACCTCTCCTCTGTAACTAACACCTCTCCTCTGTAACTAACACCTCTCCTCTGTAACTAACTCTGTAACTAACACCTCTCCTCTCCTCTGTAACTAACACCTCTCCTCTCCTCTGTAACTAACACCTCTCCTCTGTAACTAACACCTCTCCTCTGTAACTAACACCTCTCTCTCCTCTGTAACTAACACTCTCCTCTGTAACTAACACCTCTCCTCTCTCTCTCTGTAACTAACACCTCTCCTCTGTAACTAACTCCTCTCCTCTGTAACTAACACCTCTCCTCTCCTCTGTAACTAACACCTCTCCTCTGTAACCACCTCTCCTCTGTAACTAACACCTCTCCTCTGTAACCTCTGTAACTAACACACCTCTCCTCTGTAACTAACACCTCTCCTCTGTAACTAACACCTCTCCTCTGTAACTAACACCTCTCCTCTCCTCTGTAACTAAACTAACACCTCTCCTCTCCTCTGTAACTAACACCTCTCCTCTCCTCTGTAACAACACCTCTCCTCTCCTCTGTAACTAACACCTCCTCTCCTCTGTAACTAACACCTCTCCTCTCCTCTGTAACTAACACCTCTCCTCTGTAACTAACACCTCTCCTCTGTAACT
>NC_060194.1:50309918-50332418 GCF_021184085.1 Oncorhynchus gorbuscha | reverse complement strand
GGGGTGTCAAAGTCAAATGGACGGAGGGCCAAATAAAAAATTTAGCTACAAGCCGAGGGCCGGACTGTTCGAATGTTCATTGAAAAAAATTTAAATGACGCATATAGTCTAGTGAACCTAATTGAACCTACTGAAAACCTAACAAATATATTCCAATATGATCAGATAAATAAAGCAATATTTTCTTATGGCTCTGTCAGTAATCTTTAATTTTCAACAGACACAAAAGACAAATTTCCTTTATATAAAAATCCCCATAACATGAACATTAAATGAAAGAAACCGGTATTCAAGGCACCATCAGTAGCCTATATTTTCTATTTTAGCAAAAGTGGGCTAAATTTACTTCAAAGAAAAAAACAATAATAGCAATTTTCTATCATCCACTCAACTTGGTTTTAAATGCCTTCACTGTACTGTACATATCAGAGATGACACGATCCCGACCCTGCAGCTGCAAGTTCATTGCATTCAGATGACTCGTAATGTCACACAGAAAAGCCATTTCACACAGAAACATTTTGTCTCGGAGTTGTGTTGTGTCTTTCCCTTTGCTGTCCAAGAACAGACAAATCTCCTCACGAAGCTCGAAACATCTTTGAAGCACCTTTCCCTGGCTTAGCCATCGCACCTCTGTGTGATAAGGCAAATTACCATGCTCCGTTTCTAACTCCGTCAGAAATGCCTTGAACTGGCGGTGATTCAAACCTTTGGCTCTGATAAAGTTAACTGTGCGCGTGATGATGCTCCATTTTCAAGGCTTTACCGCACAACGCTTCCTGGTGTATGATACAATGATAAGCTGTCAGCTCACCTGTCGCGTTTTCCTCTTGCATCTTTTCCCGTATCTTCGCAACCAGTCCGCTCCTGTGTCCACACATCGCAGGTGCTCCGTCGGTTGTCAAACCCACGAGTTTTTCCCAAGGCAGCTCCATCTCATTTACACATCTTGACACCTCTTCATACAAATCATGCCCCGTAGTTGTGCCATGCATAGGACGTAAAGCCAAAAACTCCTCTGTCACGCTTAGGCTGGAGTCCACTCCGCGGATGAAAATTGACAACTGGGCAATGTCAGAAATGTCGGTGCTCTCATCCACAGCCAAGGAATATGCAATGAAATCTTTTCCCTTTTTCACAAGCTGCTCTTTTAGATTGATGGACAACTGGTCTACTCTCTCGGCAATGGTGTTTCTGCTCAGACTCACATTTAAAAAGAGTTGCCTTTTTCTGGGCAAA
The DNA here is from genome assembly GCF_021184085.1 of Oncorhynchus gorbuscha. Classification (NCBI taxonomy): domain Eukaryota; kingdom Metazoa; phylum Chordata; class Actinopteri; order Salmoniformes; family Salmonidae; genus Oncorhynchus; species Oncorhynchus gorbuscha. The sequence continues at coordinate 50,331,179 of NC_060194.1, read as the reverse complement.
CTTCGTCACAAACTTTAATCATGCAGTTTTTGATGAAATCCCCCTCCGTAAATGGCCGGGCTGATTTAGCGATCTCTTCTGCCAAAATAAAACTGGCCTTGACAGCAGCCTGGCCTTGTGATTTGGCTTTTTTGAACAGAGCCTGTCGAGATTTGAGGCCTCGTTTTAATTCCTCTGCCTTTTGTAGCCTTTGTTCCATGTCCATATTCTTGTTTTTGTCCGCGTGTTTCGTTTCATAATGTCGTCTCAGATTATACTCTTTCAGTACCGCCACACTTTCTCCACACAGAAGACACACAGGTTTTCCAGCTACCTCCGTGAACAAATACTCCGACTCCCACCTTGTTTGAAACCCCCGGTTCTCAGTGTCCACCTTCCGTTTTGCCATTTTTGATGGGTATCTGAAAGTTAATTTTACTGTGATGCTGACAACTGCTGTGCCAATAAATATTGAAATGAAGCAGCCTACTGCTCGGTGCGTCACCGTTGCATTGTGGGAAATGTAGTATTGGTGCGTGTAAAAGATCTGCGGGCTGCCGGCTTGCTGCGGTCTGCGGGCCGGTTCTAATAACAAATCAAGATCATCCCAGGGGCCGTAAAAAACCTTCTCGCGGGCCGGATGTGGCCCGCGGGCCTTGACTCTGACATATGTGGTGTAAAGGAAAGAATGAATGGGGCCATGTATCATGAGATTTTGAGTGAAAACCTCCTTCCATCAGCAAGGGCATTGAAGATGAAACGTGGCTGGGTCTTTCAGCATGACAATGATCCCAAACACACCGCCCGGGCAACGAAGGAGTGGCTTCGTAAGAAGCATTTCAAGGTCCTGGAGTGGCCTTGCCAGTCTCCAGATCTCAACCCCATAGAAAATCTTTGGAGGGAGTTGAAAGTCTGTGTTGCCCAGCAACAGCCCCAAAACATCACTGCTCTAGAGGGGGTCTGCTTGGAGGAATGGGCCAAAATACCAGCAACAGTGTGTGAAAACCTTGTGAAGACTTACAGAAAACGTTTGACCTCTGTCATTGGCAACAAAGTGCATATAACAAAGTATTGAGATACACTTTTGTTATTGACCAAATACTTGTTTTCCACCATAATTTGCAAATAAATTCATTAAAAATCCTACAATGTGAGGATTATGTAGGTAGGTAGAGGATTAGGTAGGTAGAGGACTAGGTAGGTAGGTAGAGGGTAGGAAGGTAGAGGATAGGAAGGTAGATAGAGGGTAGGTAGGTAGGTAGGTAGGTAGGTAGGTAGGTAGGTAGGTAGGTAGGTAGGTAGGTAGGTAGGTAGGTAGGTAGGTAGGTAGGTAGGTAGGTAGGTAGGTAGGTAGGTAGGTAGAGGACTAGGTTGGTAGAGGATTAGGTAGGTAGAGGATTAGGTAGGTAGAGGACTAGGTAGGTAGGTAGAGGACTAGGTAGGTAGGTAGGTAGGTAGGTAGGTAGGTAGGTAGGTAGGTAGGTAGGTAGGTAGGTAGGTAGGTAGGTAGAGGACTAGGTAGGTAGAGGATTAGGTAGGTAGAGGACTAGGGTAGGTAGAGGAGAGGGACTAGGTTAGGTAGGTAGGTAGAGGACTAGGTAGGTAGGTAGGGACTAGGTAGGTAGGTAGAGGATTAGGTAGGTAGAGGATTAGGTAGGTAGTAGGTAGGTAGAGGACTAGGTAGGTAGAGGATTAGGTAGGTAGAGGACTAGGTAGGTAGAGGATTAGGTAGGTAGAGGACTAGGTAGGTAGAGGACTAGGTAGGTAGAGGATTAGGTAGGTAGGTAGAGGACTAGGTAGGTAGAGGATTAGGTAGGTAGGTAGAGGATTAGGTAGGTAGAGGACTAGGTAGGTAGGTAGAGGATTAGGTAGGTAGAGGACTAAGTAGGTAGAGGACTAGGGTAGGTAGGTAGGAGGACTAGGTAGGTAGAGGATTAGGTAGGTAGAGGGATTAGGTAGGTAGAGGGACTAGGTAGGTAGGTAGAGGATTAGGTAGGTAGGTAGAGGACTAGGTAGGTAGGTAGGTAGGTAGAGGGATTAGGTAGGTAGAGGACTAGGTAGGTAGGTAGGATTAGGTAGGTAGAGGACTAGGTAGGTAGGTTAGGTAGGTAGAGGACTAGGTAGGTAGAGGACTAGGTAGGTAGGGACTAGGTAGGTAGGTAGAGGACTAGGTAGGTAGAGGACTAGGTAGGTAGGTAGGAGGTAGGTAGGTAGAGGGACTAGGTAGGTAGAGGATTAGGTAGAGGATTAGGTAGGTAGAGGACTAGGTAGGTAGAGGATTAGGTAGGTAGAGGACTAGGTAGGTAGGTAGAGGACTAGGTAGGTAGGTAGAGGATTAGGCAGGTAGAGGATTAGGTAGGTAGAGGATTAGGTAGGTAGAGGATTAGGTAGGTAGGTAGGTAGAGGACTAGGTAGGTAGAGGACTAGGTAGGTAGAGGACTAGGTAGGTAGAGGACTAGGTAGGTAGGTAGAGGATTAGGTAGGTAGGTAGGTAGAGGATTAGGTAGGTAGGTAGAGGACTAGGTAGGTAGAGGACTAGGTAGGTAGAGGACTAGGTAGGTAGGTAGGAGGACTAGGTAGGTAGAGGATTAGGTAGGTAGGTAGGTAGAGGATTAGGTAGGTAGGTAGAGGATTAGGTAGGTAGGTAGAGGATTAGGTAGGTAGGTAGAGGATTAGGTAGGTAGGTAGAGGATAGGTAGGTAGGTAGGTAGGTAGGTAGGTAGAGGACTAGGTAGGTAGAGGATTAGGTAGGTAGAGGACTAGGTAGGATTAGGTAGGTAGGTAGGTAGAGGACTAGGTAGGTAGAGGATTAGGTAGGTAGGTAGGTAGAGGACTAGGTAGGTAGAGGACTAGGTAGGTAGAGGACTAGGTAGGTAGAGGATTAGGTAGGTAGAGGACTAGGTAGGTAGAGGATTAGGTAGGTAGGTAGGTAGGTAGGGACTAGGTAGGTAGAGGACTAGGTAGGTAGAGGATTATGTATGTAGAGGACTAGGTAGGTAGAGGACTAGGTAGGTAGAGGATTAGGTAGGTAGGTAGAGGACTAGGTAGGTAGAGGACTAGGTAGGTAGAGGACTAGGTAGGTAGGTAGAGGACTAGGTAGGTAGAGGACTAGGTAGGTAGAGGACTAGGTAGGTAGAGGACTAGGTAGGTAGAGGACTAGGTAGGTAGGTAGAGGACTAGGTTGGTAGAGGATTAGGTAGGTAGAGGACTAGGTAGGTAGGTAGAGGATTAGGTAGGTAGAGGACTAGGTAGGTAGGTAGAGGATTATGTAGGTAGAGGATTAGGTAGGTAGAGGACTAGGTAGGTAGAGGATTAGGTAGGTAGAGGACTAGGTAGGTAGAGGATTAGGTAGGTAGGTAGAGGACTAGGTAGGTAGAGGACTAGGTAGGTAGAGGATTAGGTAGGTAGGTAGAGGACTAGGTAGGTAGAGGACTAGGTAGGTAGAGGGACTTAGGTAGGTAGGTAGAGGACTAGGTAGGTAGAGGATTAGGTAGGTAGAGGATTAGGTAGGTAGGTAGAGGACTAGGTAGGTAGGGACTAGGTAGGTAGGTAGGTAGGTAGGTAGGTAGGTAGGTAGGTAGGTAGGTAGGTAGGTAGGTAGGTAGGTAGGTAGAGGACTAGGTAGGTAGTAGGTAGGTAGGTAGGTAGGACTAGGTAGGTAGAGGACTAGGTAGGTAGAGGATTAGGTAGGTAGGTAGAGGACTAGGTAGGTAGAGGACTAGGTAGGTAGAGGACTAGGTAGGTAGGTAGAGGATTAGGTAGGTAGAGGACTAGGTAGGTAGAGGACTAGGTAGGTAGGTAGGGATTAGGTAGGTAGAGGACTAGGTAGGTAGAGGATTAGGTAGGTAGGTAGAGGAGGTAGGTAGGTAGGTAGAGGACTAGGTTGGTAGGTAGAGGATTAGGTAGGTAGAGGATTAGGTAGGTAGAGGACTAGGTAGGTAGAGGATTAGGTAGGTAGAGGACTAGGTAGGTAGAGGATTAGGTAGGTAGGTAGAGGACTAGGTAGGTAGGTAGGTAGAGGATTAGGTAGGTAGAGGATTAGGTAGGTAGAGGATTAGGTAGGTAGAGGATTAGGTAGGTAGAGGATTAGGTAGGTAGAGGATTAGGTAGGTAGAGGACTAGGTAGGTAGGTAGAGGATTAGGTAGGTAGGTAGAGGATTAGGTAGGTAGAGGATTAGGTAGGTAGGTAGAGGACTAGGTAGGTAGGTAGAGGATTAGGTAGGTAGGTAGAGGACTAGGTAGGTAGGTAGAGGATTAGGTAGGTAGAGGACTAGGTAGGTAGAGGATTAGGTAGGTAGGTAGAGGATTAGGTAGGTAGAGGACTAGGTACGTAGGTAGAGGATTAGGTAGGTAGAGGACTAGGCGGGTAGAGGGTAGGTAGGTAGAGGACTAGGTAGGTAGAGGATAGGTAGGTAGAGGATTAGGTAGGTAGAGGATTAGGTAGGTAGAGGATAGGTAGGTAGAGGACTAGGTAGGTAGAGGATTAGGTAGGTAGAGGATAGGTAGGTAGAGGACTAGGTAGGTAGAGGATAGGTAGGTAGAGGACTAGGTAGGTAGAGGATAGGTAGGTAGAGGACTAGGTAGGTAGAGGATTAGGCATTCCTTACAGCTTGACACAGAGGAAGATGAGATAAATCATAAAATATCTATATAGAGATAAATATATTTCATCCCAAAAAAGTTCTGCACCCCCTAGTGACAGTTCAAGGTCAGCAGTCTATAATTGACCTGTTTCTGTCATGTGACAGGAAGCAGTTTCGGAAGTGAAGCAGTGTGCAAGTGTGACAGAGTAGTTACAATCCTTCAACATCCTTCTTTATAGGCTGTGTACGATGCAATGTCTGTAAGTATATTTGTTTATTAACACAAGATAAATGTTCATCGCCTAATTTTCATGTTTCAGTAAAATTTGAATTATTGAGTTAGCTGTTAGCTACTTTGCATTAGCTTCAATGCTGTTTCTCCATTGGGATACCTAGCTGAGTAATATCAAGCATACAGTTGCATTTCACTAACTTTATTTTATATTTGGCTCTAGATTGAGGAATCTTATTCCTTATTTCATACATTTAGTGCAGTTATTGTGGAAGACTTTCTGTGCTCTATACTACTGTAACTGAAATGGGTACATTTGTGTTTGTTGCAGTTTCACACTGTGATTCAAGTAAACTTAGAGATTCCTACGCACAGTCAAAGCAGCGATAATGAGGGACCTGGAGCGTGGGGAACCTCCTAGCCAGTCCAATAAGGGACCTGGAGCGGGGGGAACCTCCTAGCCAGTCCAATAAGGGACCTGGAGCGGGGGGAACCTCCTAGCCAGTCCAATAAGGGACCTGGAGCGGGGGGAACCTCCTAGCCAGTCCAATAAGGGACCTGGAGCGGGGGGAACCTCCTAGCCAGTCCAATAAGGGACCTGGAGCGTGGGGAACCTCCTAGCCAGTCTAATGAGGGACCTGGAGCATGGGGAACCTCCTAGCCAGTCCAATAAGGGACCTGGAGCGTGGGGAACCTCCTAGCCAGTCTAATGAGGGACCTGGAGCGGGGGGAACCTCCTAGCCAGTCCAATAAGGGACCTGGAGCGGGGGGAACCTCCTAGCCAGTCCAATGAGGGACCTGGAGCGTGGGGAACCTCCTAGCCAGTCCAATAAGGGACCTGGAGCGGGGGGAACCTCCTAGCCAGTCCAATAAGGGACCTGGAGCGGGGGAACCTCCTAGCCAGTCCAATAAGGGACCTGGAGCGTGGGGAACCTCCTAGCCAGTCCAATGAGGGACCTGGAGCGTGGGGAACCTCCTAGCCAGTCCAATGAGGGACCTGGAGCGTGGGGAACCTCCTAGCCAGTCCAATAAGGGACCTGGAGCGGGGGGAACCTCCTAGCCAGTCCAATAAGGGACCTGGAGCGGGGGGAACCTCCTAGCCAGTCCAATAAGGGACCTGGAGCGGGGGGAACCTCCTAGCCAGTCTAATGAGGGACCTGGAGCATGGGGAACCTCCTAGCCAGTCCAATGAGGGACCTGGAGCGTGGGGAACCTCCTAGCCAGTCCAATGAGGGACCTGGAGCGTGGGGAACCTCCTAGCCAGTTCAATAAGGGACCTGGAGCGTGGGGAACCTCCTAGCCAGTCCAATAAGGGACCTGGAGCGGGGGGAACCTCCTAGCCAGTCCAATAAGGGACCTGGAGCGGGGGGAACCTCCTAGCCAGTCCAATGAGGGACCTGGAGCATGGGGAACCTCCTAGCCAGTCCAATGAGGGACCTGAGCGTGGGGAACCTCCTAGCCAGTTAATGAGGTTTAAATTATTCCATTTGTAACAACTTTTTCAAAACCCTCAAGGAAGCTTAACTCTATGGTTTAGAAACATTTTGAGGAGACGGAATCGATTTGAACCACTGAAACAGTTCAAAAACAACTCGATGAAACCTTCGCAGACATTTAGAAACAAATTTGAAAAAATAAGCCACGGGAGTTTTTTGAACGAGAATAAAGACAACTTTCTAGACGTATAAAAGCAACAGATAGCATTAATAAGAAGGGTCTAGAAACGTCTTATATGGTGAGCTACCGAGTGGTTAGGACAGGCAAGACCCACACTATTGTGGAGGAGTGGGTAGGACAGGCAAGCCACACACTATTGTGGAGGAGTGGGTAGGACAGGCAAGCCCCACACTATTGTGGAGGAGTGGGTAGGACAGGCAAGCCCCACACTATTGTGGAGGAGTGGTTAGGACAGGCAAGCCACACACTATTGTGGAGGAGTGGGTAGGACAGGCAAGCCCCACACTATTGTGGAGGAGTGGTTAGGACAGGCAAGCCCCACACTATTGTGGAGGACTTATAACCCGAAGAGCTGTCTGAAGATTGAGCTCACCAAAGGTGAAATCTTGATTGGTTAATGTGTGTCACAAAGGGCACCCTATTCCCTATGCCATCTCTCAATTTAAAAAAACACATCAATACTTTGCCCCTTGATTTGCCCCTTGTCCTTCTGTAGCTCAGTTGGTAGAGCATGGCACTTGTAACGCCAGGGTAGTGGGTTCCACCCCCGGGACCACCCATACGTAGAATGTATGCACACATGACTGTATTATTATTATTATTATTTATTATATATTGATAACCAGCACACTTCTGTATGTTGTAAAAGCGTTACATGGTCGCTGCCATATCATTGCATAATGCAGAATATACACGAGAGTTCAGGGACCTTTGTTTAACAAAGTTAACCATTTTCACTGTAGTGTCCAAAACATCTTTCAAGCGGTCAGGCATTCCCTTGGCAGCAAGAGCCTCTCGGTGGATGTTGCAGTGTACCCAAGAGCCTCTCGGTGGATGTTGCAGTCTACCCAAGAGCCTCTAGGTGGATGGTGTAGTGTACCCAAGAGCCTCTAGGTGGATGCTGTAGTGTACCCAAGAGCCTCTCGGTGGATGCTGCAGTGTACCCAAGAGCCTCTCTGTGGATGCTGTAGTGTACCCAAGAGCATCTCGGTGGATGCTGCAGTGTACCCAAGAGCCTCTCGGTGGATGCTGCAGTGTACCCAAGAGCCTCTCTGTGGATGCTGTAGTGTACCCAAGAGACTCTCGGTGGATGGATTGCAGTGTACCCAAGAGCCTCTCTGGATGTGGATGGTGTGGATGTGCAGTCTACCCAAGAGCCTCTAGGTGGATGTGGATGCAGTGTCTACCCAAGAGCCTCTAGGTGGATGGTGCAGTGTACCCAAGAGCCTCTTGGTGGATGCTGCAGTCTACCCAAGAGACTCTTGGTGGATGCTGCAGTCTACCCAAGAGCCTCTAGGTGGATGCTGCAGTGTACCCAAGAGACTCTTGGTGGTGGATGAGCCTGGTGGATGGTGTAGTGTACCCAAGAGCCTCTAGGTGGATGCTACAGTCTTGGTGGACCCAAGAGCCTCTAGGTGGATGCTGCAGTGTACCCAAGAGCCTCTAGGTGGATGCTGCAGTGTACCCAAGAGCCTCTAGGTGGATGCTGCAGTGTACCCAAGAGCCTCTAGGTGGATGGTGAGCCTCTAGGTGGATGTGCAGTACCCAAGAGCCTCTAGGTGGATGCTGCAGTCTAACCAAGAGCCTCTAGGTGGATGCTGCAGAGTACCCAAGAGCCTCTAGGTGGATGCTGCAGTGTACCCAAGAGCCTCTAGGTGGATGCTGCAGTCTACCCAAGAGCCTCTAGGTGGATGAGCTGCATGTTTACCCAAGAGCCTCTAGGGGGATGCTGCAGTGTACCCAAGAGCCTCTAGGTGGATGCTGCAGTCTACCCAAGAGCCTCTAGGTGGATGCTGCAGTCTACCCAAGAGCCTCTAGGGGGATGCTGCAGTGTACCCAAGAGCCTCTAGGTGGATGCTGTAGTGTACCCAAGAGCCTCTCGGTGGATGCTGCAGTGTACCCAAGAGCCTCTAGGGGGATGCTGCAGTGTACCCAAGAGCCTCTCTGTGGATGCTGCAGTGTACCCAAGAGCCTCTAGGGGGATGCTGCAGTGTACCCAAGAGCCTCTAGGGGGATGCTGCAGTGTACCCAAGAGCCTCTAGGGGGATGCTGCAGTGTACCCAAGAGCCTCTAGGTGGATGCTGCAGTGTACCCAAGAGCCTCTAGGGGGATGCTGCAGTGTACCCAAGAGCCTCTAGGGGGATGCTGCAGTGTACCCAAGAGCCTCTCGGTGGATGCTGTAGTGTACCCAAGAGCTTCTAGGGGGATGCTGCAGTGTACCCAAGAGCCTCTCGGTGGATGCTGCAGTGTACCCAAGAGCCTCTCGGTGGATGCTGCAGTGTACCCAAGAGCTTCTAGGGGGATGCTGCAGTGTACCCAAGAGCCTCTCGGTGGATGTTGCAGTCTACCCAAGAGCCTCTAGGTGGATGCTGCAGTGTACCCAAGAGCCTCTAGGTGGATGCTGCAGTGTACCCAAGAGCCTCTAGGGCACATATGTCAGAGTCAAGGCCCGCGGGCCACATCCGGCCCGCGAGAAGGTTTTTTACGGCCCCTGGGATGATCTTGATTTGTTATTAGAACCGGCCCGCAGACCGCAGCAAGCCGGCAGCCCGCAGATCTTTTACACGCACCAATACTACATTTCCCACAATGCAACGGTGACGCACCGAGCAGTAGGCTGCTTCATTTCAATATTTATTGGCACAGCAGTTGTCAGCATCACAGTAAAATTAACTTTCAGATACCCATCAAAAATGGCAAAACGGAAGGTGGACACTGAGAACCGGGGGTTTCAAACAAGGTGGGAGTCGGAGTATTTGTTCACGGAGGTAGCTGGAAAACCTGTGTGTCTTCTGTGTGGAGAAAGTGTGGCGGTACTGAAAGAGTATAATCTGAGACGACATTATGAAACGAAACACGCGGACAAAAACAAGAATATGGACATGGAACAAAGGCTACAAAAGGCAGAGGAATTAAAACGAGGCCTCAAATCTCGACAGGCTCTGTTCAAAAAAGCCAAATCACAAGGCCAGGCTGCTGTCAAGGCCAGTTTTATTTTGGCAGAAGAGATCGCTAAATCAGCCCGGCCATTTACGGAGGGGGATTTCATCAAAAACTGCATGATTAAAGTTTGTGACGAAGTTTGCCCAGAAAAAAGGCAACTCTTTTTAAATGTGAGTCTGAGCAGAAACACCATTGCCGAGAGTAGACCAGTTGTCCATCAATCTAAAAGAGCAGCTTGTGAAAAAGGGAAAAGATTTCATTGCATATTCCTTGGCTGTGGATGAGAGCACCGACATTTCTGACATTGCCCAGTTGTCAATTTTCATCCGCGGAGTGGACTCCAGCCTAAGCGTGACAGAGGAGTTTTTGGCTTTATGTCCTATGCATGGTCCTTCTGTAGCTCAGTTGGTAGAGCATGGCGCTTGTAACGCCAGGGTAGTGGGTTCGATCCCCGGGACCACCCATACATAGAATGTATGCACACTTGTCTGTAAGTCGCTTTGGATAAAAGCGTCTGCTAAATAGCATATATTACAACTACGGGGCATGATTTGTATGAAGAGGTGTCAAGATGTGTAAATCAGATGGAGCTGCCTTGGGAAAAACTCGTGGGTTTGACAACCGACGGAGCACCTGCGATGTGTGGACACAGGAGCGGACTGGTGACGAAGATATGGGAAAAGATGCAAGAGGAAAACGCGACAGGTGAGCTGACAGCTTATCATTGTATCATACACCAGGAAGCGTTGTGCGGTAAAGCCTTGAAAATGGAGCATGTAATGAGCATCATCACGCGCACAGTTAACTTTATCAGAGCCAAAGGTTTGAATCACCGCCAGTTCAAGGCATTTCTGACGGAGTTAGAAACGGAGCATGGTGATTTGCCTTATCACACAGAGGTGCGATGGCTAAGCCAGGGAAAGGTGCTTCAAAGATGTTTCGAGCTTCGTGAGGAGATTTGTCTGTTCTTGGACAGCAAAGGGAAAGACACAACACAACTCCGAGACGAAATGTTTCTGTGTGAAATGGCTTTTCTGTGTGACATTACGAGTCATCTGAATGCAATGAACTTGCAGCTGCAGGGTCGGGATCGTGTCATCTCTGATATGTACAGTACAGTGAAGGCATTTAAAACCAAGTTGAGTGGATGATAGAAAATTGCTATTATTGTTTTTTTCTTTGAAGTAAATTTAGCCCACTTTTGCTAAAATAGAAAATATAGGCTACTGATGGTGCCTTGAATACCGGTTTCTTTCATTTAATGTTCATGTTATGGGGATTTTTATATAAAGGAAATTTGTCTTTTGTGTCTGTTGAAAATTAAAGATTACTGACAGAGCCATAAGAAAATATTGCTTTATTTATCTGATCATATTGGAATATATTTGTTAGGTTTTCAGTAGGTTCAATTAGGTTCACTAGACTATATGCGTCATTTAAAAAATTTTCAATGAACATTCGAACAGTCCGGCCCTCGGCTTGTAGCTAAATTTTTTATTTGGCCCTCCGTCCATTTGACTTTGACACCCCTGCTCTAGGGGGATGCTGCAGTGTACCCAAGAGCTTCTAGGGGGATGCTGCAGTGTACCCAAGAGCCTCTAGGGGGATGCTGCAGAGTACCCAAGAGCCTCTCGGTGGATGCTGCAGTCTACCCAAGTGGCGATGGTAGCAACTGCTTGCACGCGCGTTACCACTCCACTATGTCTCCCTGCCATGGCTTTTACGCCATCAATACAGATACCAACACATCTTGACCACCAAAGTCCATTTGATGTCACAAAGCTGTCCGGTACCATTCCTCTCATGTTGTCCTGGTTTCCAGAAGAGGATGTCTTCCTTAATTGACCCCCCATAAACGTAACGAACATATACCAGGAGCTGTGCCAGGCCACATCTGTTGACTCATCCAGCTGTAACAGACATGTACCAGGAGCTGTGCCAACTTTTTTAACAAATCAAAAACTGAAAAAATGGGCGTGCAAAATTATTCAGCCCCTTTACTTTCAGTGCAGCAAACTCTCTCCAGAAGTTCAGTGAGGATCTCTGAATGATCCAATGTTGACCTAAATGACTAATGATGATAAATACAATCCACCTGTGTGTAATCAAGTCTCCGTATAAATGCACCTGCTCTGTGATAGTCTCAGAGGTCCGTTAAAAGCGCAGAGAGCATCAGGAAGGGCTATTACAACAAACACACATTTCATTCAGAAAGCAGGAATTCTGATAATAAGCAGCTCAACCTCCAGACAAAAAAAAAACAGAACTTCTAAAATTACACTTGCATTGCAAAACTAAACCATTGCTGGTGTTGTCTCTACTTTCTGTCTCTCTCGCTCATCTCTCCTCTCTCACCCACTGTCTCTACCTCTCCCCTCTCCCTCCTTTCTCTCACCCACTCTCTCTACCCTCCCCTCTCTACTATCTCTCTCCCTCCTTTCTCTCTGCATCTCTCCTGTCTCAACCTCTCTCTCGCTCCCTCTCCTTCCTATCTCCCTCCTCTCTCCCTCCTCTCTCCCCTCTCTCCTTTCTCTCTCCGTCTCTCTTCTCTCTCCCCTCGCTCACCTCTCTCTCCCTCATTTCTCTCTCCCTCTCTATCCTCTCCCTCCCTCCCCCTCTCTCTCGCTCCCTCTCCTTCCTATCTCCCCTCTCTCCCTCCTCTCTCCCCTCTCTCCTTTCATCTCTCTTCTCTCTCCCCTCGCTCACCTCTCTCTCCCTCTCTATCCTCTCTCTCCTTTCATCTCTCTTCTCTCTCCCCCATTTCTATCTCCCTCTATCCTCTCTCTCCCCTCGCTCACCTCTCTCTCCCTCATTTCTCTCTCCCTCTCTATCCTCTCTCTCCCCTCGCTCACCTCTCTCTCCCTCATTTCTCTCTCCCTCTCTGTCCTCTCTCTCCCTCATTTCTCTCTCCCTCTCTATCCTCTCTCTCCCCTCGCTCACCTCTCTTTCCCTCATTTCTCCCTCCCTCCTTTCTCTCTCCCTCATTTCTCTCTCCCTCTCTATCCTCTCTCTCCCCTTGCTCACCTCTCTCTCCCTCCTTTCTCTCTGCATCTCTCCTGTCTCACCCTCTCTCTCGCTCCCTCTCCTTCCTATCTCCCTCTCTCTCCCTCCTTTCTCTCCCCTCTCTCCTTTCTCTCTCCCCTCTCTTCTCTCTCCCCATCGCTCACCTCTCTCCCCTCATTTCTCTCTCCCTCTCCCTCTCTCACCTCTCTCTCCTCTCCCTCCCTCCTCCCCCTCTCTCTCGCTCCCTCTCCTTCCTATCTCCCCTCTCTCCCTCCTCTCTCCCCTCTCTCCTTTCATCTCTCTTCTCTCTCCCCTCGCTCACCTCTCTCTCCCTCATTTCTCTCTCCTCTCCCTCCCTCCCCCTCTCCTCTCTCTCCCCCTCGCTCATCTCTCTCTCCTCTCTCCCCTTTCTCTCTCCCTCATTTCTCTCTCCCTCTCTATCCTCTCTCTCCCCTCGCTCACCTCTCTCTCCCTCATTTCTCTCTCCCTCTCTATCCTCTCTCTCCCCTTGCTCACCTCTCTCTCCCTCTCTATCCTCTCTCTCCCCTCGCTCACCTCTCTCTCCCTCATTTCTCTCTCCCTCTCTATCCTCTCTCTCCCCTTGCTCACCTCTCTCTCTCCCTCTCTATCCTCTCTCTCCCCTCGCTCACCTCTCTCTCCCTCATTTCTCTCTCCCTCTATCCTCTCTCTCCCCTCGCTCATCTCTCTCTCCCTCATTTCTCTCTCCCTCATTTCTCTCTCCCTCTCTATCCTCTCTCTCCCTCATTTCTCTCTCCCTCTATCCTCTCTCTCCCCTCGCTCACCTCTCTCTCCCTCATTTCTCTCTCCCTCTCTATCCTCTCTCTCCCCTCGCTCACCTCTCTCTCTCCCTCTCTATCATCTCCCTCATTTCTCTCTCCCTCTCTATCCTCTCTCTCCCTCATTTCTCTCTCCCTCTCTATCCTCTCTCTCCCCTCGCTCACCTCTCTCTCCCTCATTTCTCCCTCTCTCCCTCCCCTCGCTCACCTCTCTCTCCCCTCATTTCTCTCTCCCTCTCTATCCTCTCTCTCCCTCATTTCTCTCTCCCTCTCTATCCTCTCTCTCCCCTCGCTCACCTCTCTCTCCCTCATTTCTCTCTCCCCTCGCTCACCTCTCTCTCCCTCATTTCTCTCTCCCTCTCTATCCTCTCTCTCCCCTCGCTCACCTCTCTCTCCCTCATTTCTCTCTCCCTCTCTATCCTCTCTCTCCCCTCTCTATCCTCTCTCTCCCTCATTTCTCTCTCCCTCTCTATCCTCTCTCTCCCCTCGCTCACCTCTCTCTCGCTCACCTCTCTCTCCCTCTCTATCCTCTCTCTCCTCTCTCTCCCTCTCTCCCTCTCTATCCTCTCCCTCCTCTCGCTCTCTCCCTCATCTCTCTCCCCTCTCTCACTCTCTCTCCCTCTCTATCCTCTCTCTCATTTAACATTTACATTTAAGTCATTTAGCAGACGCTCTTATCCAGAGCGACTTACAAATTGGTGCATTCACCTTATGACATCCAGTAGAACAGTCACTTTACAATAGTGCATCTAAATCTTAAAGGGGGGTGAGAAGGATTACTTATCGTATCCTAGGTATTCCTTAAAGAGGTGGGGTTTCAGGTGTCTCCGGAAGGTGGTGATTGACTCCGCTGTCCTCTCCCTCTCTATCCTCTCTCTCCCTCTCTCTCATCTCTCTCCCCTCTCTCACTCTCTCTCCTCTCTATCCGCTCTCTCCGTCTCTATCCTCTCTCTCCCTCATTTCTCTCTCCCTCTCTATCCTCTCTCTCATCTCTCTCCCTCTCTATCCTCTCTCTCCCTCTCTATCCTCTCTCTCCCCCTCTATCCTCTCTCTCCCCCTCTATCCTCTCTCTCCCCCTCTATCCTCTCTCTCCCCCTCTATCCTCTCTCTCCCCTCGCTCACCTCTCTCTCCCTCTCTATCCTCTCTCTCCCTCTCTATTCTCTCTCTCCCTCTCTATCCTCTCTCTCCCTCTCTATTCTCTCTCTCCCTCCTCTCTCTCCCTCTCTATCCTCTCTCTCCTCTCTCTCCCCTCTCTCCCTCTCTAACCTCTCTCTCCCTCTCTCTCCTCTCTCTCCCCTCTCTCTCCCTCTCTATCCTCTCCCTCTCCATCTCTATCCTCTCTCCTCTCTCTCCCCTCTCTCACCTCTGTCTCCCTCTCTATCCTCTCTCACCTCTCTCTCCCTCTCTAACCTCTCTCTCCCTCTCTATCCTCTCTCACCTAGGCTACCTGCTACCTATGAATACAGACCTCCAGAGTAGCGAGACCTGACCAGTAAAAACTCCCAACAACAACAACAACTGGGGCAGCAGTGTAGCCTAGTGGTTAGAGCGTTGGACTAGGGGGTGTCCTCGGATGGGGCCACAGTGTCTCCTGACCCCTCCTGTCTCAGCCTCCAGTATTTATGCTGCAGTAGTTTATGTGTCGGGGGGCTAGGGTCAGTTTGTTTATCTGGAGTACTTCTCCTGTCCTATTCGGTGTCCTGTGTAAATCTAAGTGTGCGTTCTCTAATTCTCTCCTTCTCTCTTTCTTTCTCTCTCTCGGAGGACCTGAGCCCTAGAACCATGCCCCAGGACTACCTGACATGATGACTCCTTGCTGTCCCCAGTCCACCTGGCCATGCTGCTGCTCCAGTTTCAACTGGCCTGGGCCCTAGGACCATGTCCCAGGACTACCTGACATGAGGACTCCTTGCTGTCCCCAGTCCACCTGGCCATGCTCCTGCTCCAGTTTCAACTGTTCTGCCTTACTATTATTCAACCATGCTGGTCATTTATGAACATTTGAACATCTTGGCCACGTTCTGTTATAATCTCCACCTGGCACAGCCAGAAGAGGACTGGCCACCCCACATATGCTCTCTCTAATTCTCTCTTTCTTTCTCTCTCTCGGAGGACCTGAGCCCTAGGACCGTGCCCCAGGACTACCTGACATGATGGCTCCTTGCTGTCCCCAGTCCATCTGACTGTGCTGCTGCTCCAGTTTCAACTGTTCTGCCTTATTATTATTTGACCATGCTGGTCATTTATGAACATTTGAACATCTTGGTCATGTTCTGTTATAATCTCTACCCGGCACAGCCAGAAGAGGACTGGCCACCCCACATAGCCCGGTTCCTCTCTAGGTTTCTTCCTAGGTTTTGGCCTTTCTAGGGAGTTTTTCCTAGCCACCGTGCTTTTACACCTGCATTGTTTGCTGTTTGGGGTTTTAGGCTGGGTTTCTGTACAGCACTTTGAGATATCAGCTGATGTACGAAGGGCTATATAAATACATTTGATTTGATTTGATTTGAACCGGAAGGTTGCGAGTTCAAACCCCCGAGCTGACAAGGTACAAATCTGTCGTTCTGCCCCTGAACAGGCAGTTAACCCACTGTTCCCAGGCCATCATTGAAAATAAGAATGTGTTCTTAACTGACTTGCCTGGTTAAATAAAGGTTAAAAAAAATAAAAAACTCCAGTGTGTCTAGGAGTCCCAGCCATGTCCCAGCCATGACCACTAGAGAGCGCACTACCCACAAATACACTACAGCTGGATTCCTACAGTACAACCTGAATGGACCAGGACCCAGACTGAAACGACCAGCTGTACTCCTACAGTACAACCTGAATCTTCTATTCCCTGGTCATTTAGCTGCTCTGATCAACTCCACTGGTGAACTCCTGATATGTACAGAAATACAGTTTAGATGTATACACTCACTACTGTGTAAGAACGTCTGTTAAATGATTCAAATGTAGAGGTAAATGTCCTGTCACACACAGAGAGACACGGAGACACACAGACACTCGGAGACCCCACCTGACCCTAACCCCACCTGATCCTAACCCCACCCTGACCCTAACCCCACCCTGACCCTAACCCCACCCTGACCCTAACCCCACCTGACCCTAACCCTAACCCCACCTGACCCTAACCCTAACCCCACCTGACCCTAACCCCACCTGACCCTAACCCCACCTGATCCTAACCCCCTGACCCTGACCCTAACCCCACCCTGACCCTAACCCCACCTGACCCTAACCCCACCCTGACCCTAACCCTAACCCCACCTGACCCTAACCCCTCCTGACCCTAACCCCACCTGATCCTAACCCCACCTGACCCTAACCCCACCCTGACCCTAACCCCACCTGACCCTAACCCCACCCTGACCCTAACCCCACCCTGACCCTAACCCTAACCCCACCTGACCCTAACCCCACCTGACCCTAACCCCACCTGATCCTAACCCCACCTGACCCTAACCCCACCCTGACCCTAACCCCACCTGACCCTAACCCCACCTGACCCTAACCCCACCCCTGACCCTAACCCTAACCCCACCCTGACCCTAACCCCACCTGACCCTAACCCCACCTGACCCTAACCCCACCTGATCCTAACCCCACCCTGACCCTAACCCCACCTGACCCTAACCCCACCTGATCCTAACCCCACCCTGAACCTAACCCCACCTGATCCTAACCCCACCCTGACCCTAACCCCTCCTGACCCTAACCCCACCTGATCCTAACCCCACCCTGACCCTAACCCCACCCTGACCCTAACCCCACCCGACCCTAACCCCACCTGACCCTACCCCCACCCTGACTCTACCCCCACCCTGACCCTACCCTGACCCTGACCCTAACCCCACCCTGACCCTACCCTGACCCTACCCCCACCCTGACCCTACCCTAACCCCACCTGACCCTACCCCCACCCTGACCCTAACCCCACCCTGACCCGACCCTGACCCTACCCCCACCCTGACCCTACCCTGACCCTACCCCCACCCTGACCCTACCCTAACCCTAACCCTACCCTGACCCTACCCCCACCCTGACCCTACCCTAACCCCACCTGACCCTACCCCCACCCTGACCCTAACCCCACCCTGACCCCACCCTGACCCTACCCTGACCCTGACCCTGACCCTAACCCCACCCTGACCCCACCCTGACCCCACCCTGACCCCACCCTGACCCCACCCTGACCCCACCCTGACCCCACCCTGACCCCACCCTGACCCCACTTTAAGTAAATATTTTCTTAACACTTATTTTTCTTAAAACTGCATTGTTGGTTTTCAGCATTTCACTGTGAGGTCTACTACACCTGTTGTATTCAGCATTTCACTGTGAGGTCTACTACACCTGTTGTATTCAGCATTTCACTGTGAGGTCTACTACACCTGTTGTATTCAGCATTTCACTGTGAGGTCTACTACACCTGTTGTATTCAGCATTTCACTGTAAGGTCTACTACACCTGTTGTAGTCATCATTTCACTGTGAGGTCTACTACACCTGTTGTATTCAGCATTTCACTGTAAGGTCTACTACACCTGTTGTAGTCATCATTTCACTGTGAGGTCTACTACACCTGTTGTATTCAGCATTTCACTGTAAGGTCTACTACACCTGTTGTATTCAGCATTTCACTGTGAGGTCTACTACACCTGTTGTATTCAGCATTTCACTGTGAGGTCTACTACACCTGTTGTATTCAGCATTTCACTGTGAGGTCTACTACACCTGTTGTATTCAGCATTTCACTGTGAGGTCTACTACACCTGTTGTTTTCAGCATTTCACTGTGAGGTCTACTACACCTGTTGTATTCAGCATTTCACTGTGAGGTCTACTACACCTGTTGTATTCAGCATTTCACTGTGAGGTCTACTACACCTGTTGTATTCAGCATTTCACTGTAAGGTCTACTACACCTGTTGTAGTCATCATTTCACTGTGAGGTCTACTACACCTGTTGTATTCAGCATTTCACTGTAAGGTCTACTACACCTGTTGTAGTCATCATTTCACTGTGAGGTCTACTACACCTGTTGTATTCAGCATTTCACTGTGAGGTCTACTACACCTGTTGTATTCATCATTTCACTGTGAGGTCTACTACACCTGTTGTATTCAGCATTTCACTGTGAGGTCTACTACACCTGTTGTATTCAGCATTTCACTGTGAGGTCTACTACACCTGTTGTATTCAGCATTTCACTGTGAGGTCTACTACACCTGTTGTATTCAGCATTTCACTGTGAGGTCTACTACACCTGTTGTATTCAGCATTTCACTGTGGGCTCACACCTGTAGGTCTACTACACCTGTTGTATTCAGCATTTCACTGTGAGGTCTACTACACCTGTTGTATTCAGCATTTCACTGTGAGGTCTACTACACCTGTTGTATTCAGCATTTCACTGTGAGGTCTACTACACCTGTTGTATTCAGCATTTCACTGTAAGGTCTACTACACCTGTTGTATTCAGCATTTCACTGTGAGGTCTACTACACCTGTTGTATTCAGCATTTCACTGTGAGGTCTACTACACCTGTTGTATTCATCATTTCACTGTGAGGTCTACTACACCTGTTGTATTCAGCATTTCACTGTGAGGTCTACTACACCTGTTGTATTCAGCATTTCACTGTGAGGTCTACTACACCTGTTGTATTCAGCATTTCACTGTGAGGTCTACTACACCTGTTGTATTCAGCATTTCACTGTGAGGTCTACTACACCTGTTGTATTCAGCATTTCACTGTGAGGTCTACTACACCTGTTGTATTCAGCATTTCACTGTGAGGTCTACTACACCTGTTGTATTCAGCATTTCACTGTGAGGTCTACTACACCTGTTGTATTCAGCATTTCACTGTAAGGTCTACTACACCTGTTGTATTCAGCATTTCACTGTGAGGTCTACTACACCTGTAGTATTCAGCATTTCACTGTAAGGACTACTACACCTGTTGTATTCAGCACATTAGACAAATGTTTTTATTTGATTTTGAGTAGAGAGTGGAGAGTAGAGGGTAGAGCTGAGGGTAGAGTAGAGAGTAGAGAGTAGAGAGTAGAGAGTAGAGCTGAGGGTAGAGATTAGAGAGTAGAGTAGAGCTGAGGGTAGAGAGTAGAGAGTAGAGCTGAGGGTAGAGAGTAGAGAGTAGACAGTAGAGCTGAGGGTAGGGTAGAGTAGAGCTGAGAGTAGAGAGTAGACAGTAGAGCTGAGGGTAGAGAGTAGAGAGTAGAGCTGAGGGTATGTCTGTCTTCTTTGGAGGCTGACTGACACATCTGGCAGACTGCTCTGTTCTGTTCCCTCAAACAGAGAGACGGAGCACTTTAAACAATTGGTGTTCTCACCCTCCCCCTGTCCCTCCCCCTGCCCCTCCCCCTGCCACTGCCCCTGCCCCTCTCTCTGCCCCTCCCCCTGCCTCATCACAAGCCATCCTCCCCAGCTACACCCATGTCTGGAAGGGCTGAGAGGAACAGAGGAAATTAAAGGATACCAGGACATTGTTACCTGTTACCCTAAACAGGAGGGCGTTGTTTATTTTCTCAGGGTTGTGTGTTTTAGCTAGTCCAGACGGGAGATGACAAGTACCTGGACTAGGACCTGCACCGCTTCCTGTGTGAGGAAACATCCTACTCTACCGATGTTCCTCTTCCTGTGTGAGGAAACATCCTACTATACGGATGTTCCTCTTCCTGTGTGTAGAAACGTCCTACTATACGGATGTTCCTCTTCCTGTGTGTAGAAACGTCCTACTATACGGATGTTCCTCTTCCTGTGTGTAGAAACATCCTACTCTACGGATGTTCCTCTTCCTGTGTGTAGAAACGTCCTACTATACGGATGTTCCTCTTCCTGTGTGTAGAAACGTCCTACTCTACGGATGTTCCTCTTCCTGTGTGTAGAAACGTCCTACTCTACGGATGTTCCTCTTCCTGTGTGTAGAAACATCCTACTCTACGGATGTTGTAGAGCCTGCAGGAGCGAGTCACTGCTTCGATGTTTGGCAGAAAAGGACAGGGTGATGTCACTCTCCCCAGCGGAGGCCCCAGGGCCGAGTTTGTGAAACCCTGCTGTTAGCATGACATGGCAGGAATTTGGATAGCGCACAGGGCTGCGGGCCGGAAGGTTGTGGGTTCACAGACCCCCGTGGACAAGAGTAGGGGTGGAAAGATCTCTTTCATAGTAAAAGCATTGCATGAATCTATCATCATATTTACAAGTCTGAGAGAAACATGTAAAGTTGCTGCCAATGTCTGGAACAAACTGCAAAAATCACTGAAGCTGGAGACTCATATCTCACTCACTAGCTTTAAGCATCAGCTGTCAGAGCAGCTCACAGATCACTCCACCTGTACATAGCCCATCCAACTACCTATCTCATCCCCATACTGTATTTATTTATTTATCTTGCTCCTTTGCACCCCAGCATCTCAACTTGCACAATCATCCTCTGCACATTCTACCATTCCAGTGTTTAATTACTATATTGTAATTATTTCGCCACCATGGCCTATTTATTGCCTTACCTCCCTTATCCTACCTCATTTGCAAACACTGTATATAGACTTTTCTATTGTGTTTGTTTATTCCATGTGTAACTCTGTGTTGTTTTTGTCGCACTGCTTTGCTTTATTTTGGCCATGTAAAGGGTGTCGTAGTCTGATGAGGAAGAATCGGGCCAAAGCGCAGCGTGGTAAGTGTTCATGACTTTATTTTAAACTGAACACCAGAACAAAATACCAAAGTGCAAAACGAAACAGTCCTGTCAGGTGCAGAGAACACTAAACAGAAAATAACTACCCACAACACACAGGTGGGAAAAGGCTACCTAAGTATGATTCTCAATCAGAGACAACGACAGTCAGCTGTGTCCGATTGAGAACCACACCCGGCCAAACACAAAGAAATACAAAACATAGAAAAAATAACATAGAATGCCCACCCCAAATCACACCCTGACCAAACCAAAAATAGAGACATAAAAAGCTCTCTAAGGTCAGGGCGTGACAGGCCAGGTCGCAGTTGTAAATGAGAACT
>NC_060194.1:50092418-50304918 GCF_021184085.1 Oncorhynchus gorbuscha | reverse complement strand
GGTGTCTTGTTTGAAACAAAACTGTCCTTTTTTGAAAATAATTTTATCTGAGACGTCATTAGGAATCTGAGCATGGTACTTTCAAAAGTAGGGCCTACCTTTCCACCCCAGACAGAGTAGGGCCTACCTTTCCACCCCAGACAGAGTAGGACCTACCTTTCCACCCCCCTACCTTTCCACCCCAGACAGAGTAGGACCTACCTTTCCACCCCAGACAGAGTAGGACCTACCTTTCCACCCCAGACAGAGTAGGACCTACCTTTCCACCCCAGACAGAGTAGGGCCTACCTTTCCACCCCAGACAGAGTAGGGCCTACCTTTCCACCCCAGACAGAGTAGGACCTACCTTTCCACCCCAGACAGAGTAGGGCCTACCTTTCCACCCCAGACAGAGTAGGACCTACCTTTCCACCCCAGACAGAGTAGGACCTACCTTTCCACCCCAGACAGAGTAGGACCTACCTTTCCACCCCCCTACCTTTCCACCCCAGACAGAGTAGGACCTACCTTTCCACCCCCCTACCTTTCCACCCCAGACAGAGTAGGACCTACCTTTCCACCCCCCTACCTTTCCACCCCAGACAGAGTAGGACCTACCTTTCCACCCCAGACAGAGTAGGACCTACCTTTCCACCCCAGACAGAGTAGGGCCTACCTTTCCACCCCAGACAGAGTAGGTCTACCTTTCCACCCCAGACAGAGTAGGGCCTACCTTTCCACCCCAGACAGAGTAGGACCTACCTTTCCACCCCCTACCTTTCCACCCCAGACAGAGTAGGTCTACCTTTTCAACCCAGACAGAGTAGGTCTACCTTTTCAACCCAGACAGGGTAGGCCTACCGACGGAGGCTTTAACTAGTGGTTACTCTTCTTCTGTGGTTTAACCCAACGAGAGAAGGTCACAAGTGTTTCCCTAAAAACTGTGTTGTTTTAAACAACTTCTATTGTTCAGAAAGTGAATAGCTCCAGACATCGTAGGGTAAGACTCCAGACATCGGGTAGGGACCAGACATCGTAGGGTAAGGGACCAGACATCGTAGGGTAAGGGACCAGACATCGTAGGGTAAGACTCCAGACATCGTAGGGTAAGGGACCAGACATCGTAGGGTAAGGGACCAGACATCGTAGGGTAAGGGACCAGACATCGTAGGGTAAGACTCCAGACATCGTAGGGTAAGACTCCAGACATCATAGGGTAAGACTCCAGACCAGACATCTACTCTACTGTAGGCTCACCTGAGCTCTACTCTACTGTACTCTACTGTACCAGACACTGTACTCTAATCTACTGGCTCTACTGTAATCTACTGTCTGGACCAGACATCGTAGGCTCTACTGTAATCTACTGGGACCAGACATCGTCTGTAGAGCTCTACTGTAATCTACTGTAATATACTCTACAGACATCTACTGTAGAGCTCTACTGTAAGACTCCAGACATCTACTGTACTCCACTCTACTGGCTCTACTGTAAGACTCCAGACATACTCTACTGCTACTGTACTCTACTGAGCTCTACTGTAATCTCTACTGTGCTCACCTGACTCTACTGCTCTACTCTACTGTACTCTACTGTACTTTACTGTAATCTCTAATCTACTGAGCTCTACTGTAATCTACTGTCTGTACTCTACTGAGCTCTACTGTAATCTACTGTAATATACTCTACTGTACTCCACTCTAATCTGTTCTGTACTCTACTGCTCTACTGTAATCTACTGTTCTGTACTCCTGAGCTCTACTGAATCTACTCTGTACTGTAATCTACTGTCTGTACTCTACTGAGCTCTACTGTAATCTACTGTAATATACTCTTAATATACTCTACTGTTCTGTACTCCACTCTACTGAGCTCTAGCTCTGTCTGTACTGTAATCTACTGTTCTGTACTCCACTCTACTGAGCTCTACTGTAATCTACTGTCTGTACTCTACTGAGCTCTACTGTAATCTACTGTAATATACTCTACTGATACTACTGAGCTCTACTGTACTCTGTACTCTACTGACTCTACTGAGCTCTACTGTACTGAGCTCTACTGTATACTCTACTGTACTCCACTCTACTGAGCTCTACTGTAATCTACTGTTCTGTACTCCACTCTACTGAGCTCTACTGTAATCTACTGTCTGTATTCTACTGAGCTCTACTGTAATCTACTGTCTGTACTCTACTGAGCTCTACTGCACTCTACTGTACTCTACTCTACTGTACTGAAATCTACTGTACTCTACTCTACTGTACTCTACTCTACTGTACTCTACTCTACTGAACTCTACTGTACTCTACTCTATTGTACTGAACTCTACTGTACTGATCTCTACTGTACTGAACTCTACTGTACTGAACTCTACTGTACTTTACTCTACAGTACTTTACTGTAATCTACTCTATGAGGAGGAGGAATAATTGTCTGGGACTGTTTTTCATGGTTTGGGTCCATTAGTTCCAATGTTGGGAAACGCTACAGCATACAACAACATTCTAGACGATTCTGTGCTTCCAACTTTGTGGCAACAGTTTGGGGAAGGCCCTTTCCTGTTTCAGCATGACCCCGTGCATGCCCTCGTGCACAAAGCGAGGTCCATACAGAAATGGTTTGTTGAGATCGGTGTGGAAGAAATTGACTGGCCTGCACAGATTCTTGACCTCAACCCCATCGAACACCTTTGGGATGCATTGGAACGCCGATTGCAAGCCAGGCCTAATAGCCCAACATCAGTGCCCGATCTCACTAATGCTCTTGTGGCTGAATGGAAGCAAGTCCCCCGCAACAATGTTCCTGCATTTAGTGGAAAGCCTTCCCAGAAGAGTGGAGGCTGTTATAGCAGCAATGTTCCAACATCTAGTAGAACTCCTTCCCAGAAGAGTGGAGGCTGTTATAGCAGCAATGTTCCAACATCTAGTGGAAAGCCTTCCCAGAAGAGTGGAGGCTGTTATAGCAGCAATGTTCCAAAATCTAGTGGAAAGCCTTCCCAGATGAGTCGAGGTTGTTATAGCAGCAATGTTCCAACATCTAGTAGAACTCCTTCCCAGAAGAGTGGAGGCTGTTATAGCAGCAATGTTCCAACATCTAGTGGAAAGCCTTCCCAGAAGAGTGGAGGCTGTTATAGCAGCAATGTTCCAACATCTAGTAGAAAGCCTTCCCAGAAGAGTGGAGGTTGTTATAGCAGCAATGTTCCAACATTTAGTGGAAAGCCTTCCCAGAAGAGTGGAGGCTGTTATAGCAGCAATGTTCCAACATCTAGGAGAAAGCCTTCCCAGAAGAGTGGAGGCTGTTATAGCAGCAATGTTCCAACATCTAGGGGAAAGCCTTCCCAGAAGAGTGGAGGCTGTTATAGCAGCAATGTTCCAACATCTAGTGGAAAGCCTTCCCAGAAGAGTGGAGGTTGTTATAGCAGCAATGTTCCAACATCTAGTGGAAAGCCTTCCCAGAAGAGTGGAGGCTGTTATAGCAGCAATGTTCCAACATCTAGTGGAAAGCCTTCCCAGAAGAGTGGAGGCTGTTATAGCAGCAATGTTCAAACATCTAGTGGAAAGCCTTCCCAGAAGAGTGGAGGCTGTTATAGCAGCAATGTTCCAACATCTAGTGGAAAGCTGTTAAAAGCCTTCCCAGAAGAGTGGAGGCTGTTATAGCAGCAATGTTCAAACATCTAGTGGAAAGCCTTCCCAGAAGAGTGGAGGAGGCTGTTATAGCAGCAAACTGGGACCAACTCTATATTAATGGCCATGATTTTGGAATGAGATGTTCAATAAACAGATGAACACATTATTTTGGTAATATTAGTAATAAGCACATGTAGTGTAGAGAGCTAGATAAAGAGAGGGAGACTTCATGCTGAAGAATCCAATAATGGCC
The DNA here is from genome assembly GCF_021184085.1 of Oncorhynchus gorbuscha. Classification (NCBI taxonomy): domain Eukaryota; kingdom Metazoa; phylum Chordata; class Actinopteri; order Salmoniformes; family Salmonidae; genus Oncorhynchus; species Oncorhynchus gorbuscha. The sequence goes on along the minus strand of NC_060194.1, from coordinate 50,301,059 downwards.
CATAGTTTTATCTAAATGTAAAATGGCTATACACGATTTGGTTGGACCGATACTTGTTATATGATGAACAGCTGCCAGTAGTGTAGCTCGGCATAATCCTGCCACACACACACACACACACAGACACACACACAGACACAGTGTAGCACAGACACAGACACAGACACACACACACACACACACACACAGACACACACACACACACACACACACACACACACACACACACACACACACACACACACACACACACACACACACACACAGACACACACACACAGACACACACACAGACACACACACAGACACACACACAGACACACACACAGCACACAGACACGCACACAGACACACACACAGACACACACACAGACAGACACACACACAGACACACACATACACACACACACACACACACACTCTCTCTCTACTTTTCCAGTTTAAAGCAGAAGAGCACTTCCCATGACGAGTGATTAAACATTACCAATGGGACTTACGTGAATGATAGTAATGGCTTGAAGTGGTGGCTGTAGCTAGCAGATGGCTAGGGGAGAGGGAAAGATCCCCATCCTCATCACACACACACACACACACACACCCTCCCTCCCTTTTCTCCCTTCCTTCCTTCCTTCCTTCCTTCCTTCCTTCCTTCCTTCCTTCCTTCCCTCCCTCCCTCCCTCCCCCTCCCTCCCTCCCTCCCTCCCTCCCTCCCTCATGAACTAAGTAACTGGAGAGGAAGTTAAAAGCATTCCATTGATGAAAAGTCTAAATCACTCAAATCTAGGAAACCGTGTAATTGTAACATTGTAGCCAAATAATGTAATAACAGAGAAAATCTGGCCAAGGATTTGAAATCGCCTAAACCCTAAATCAGGTTTCCAAACACATCCCTGTATACTCTGCCAGTAGCTGTATCTATTCCTGATCATAACTGGACAGGAAGTTAACCATTTAGAGACTGTCATTGATCCTGAATAATGTAGGCTAAGTATGTAATAACATAGGATATCTGGTCAAGGATTTGATAGAGTGCAAACCAGAATTCCAAAACACAACACAACACACACACAGTTATGGTGACTGGACACACACACTGTTATGGTGACTGGACACACACACTGTTATGGTGACTGGACACACACACTGTTATGGTGACTGGACACACACACACACACACACTGTTATGGTGACTGGACACACACACTGTTATGGTGACTGGACACACACACTGTTATGGTGACTGGACACACACACACACACACACTGTTATGGTGACTGGACAAACACAGTGTTATGATGACTGGACAAACACAGTGTTATGATGACTGTACAAACACAGTGTTATGATGACTGGACAAACACAGTGTTATGATGACTGGACACACACACTGTTATGGTGACTGGTCATTTATGAACATTTGAACACTCCACACAGCCACTGTTATGGTGACTGGACACACACACTGTTATGGTGACTGGACACACACACACACACTGTTATGATGACTGGACAAACACAGTGTTATGATGACTGGACAAACACAGTGTTATGATGACTGGACACACACACTGTTATGGTGACTGGACACACACACTGTTATGGTGACTGGACACACACACACACACTGTTATGGTGACTGGACACACACACTGTTATGATGACTGGACACACACACTGTTATGATGACTGGACACACACACTGTTATGGTGACTGGACACACACACTGTTATGGTGACTGGACACACACACACACACACATGGTGACTGGACACACACACACACACACTGTTATGGTGACTGGACACACACACTGTTATGGTGACTGGACACACACACTGTTATGGTGACTGGACACACACACACACACTGTTATGGTGACTGGACACACACACTGTTATGATGACTGGACACACACAGTGTTATGATGACTGGACAAACACAGTGTTATGATGACTGTAGCGTAAACAGGAGCCCAGTGTGTCCTCTCTCACTGCAGTGCGTCTCAGTGGCGTCATCATCAAGGTCAATGATATCAGATGGATACTGTTAGTGACTGGACACACTGATGGTGACTGGACACACACTGTTAACACTGAAGCACTACATCTCAACTGTATCTAACTACCTGTCGATGGAAAGACTCCAACCCAGTGTTATGAACGGACAAACACAGTGTTATGATCACTGTGTAACACTGAAGCACTACATCTCAACTGTATCTAACTACCTGTCAATGAAAGACTCCAACCCAACTGAACGGAGGTCGTCACTGTGTAACACTGAAGCACTACATCTCAACTGTATCTAACTACCTGTCGATGGAAAGACTCCAACCCAACTGAACGGAGGTCGTCACTGTGTAACACTGAAGCACTATATCTCAACTGTATCTAACTACCTGTCGATGGAAAGACTCCAACCCAACTGAACGGAGGTCGTCACTGTGTAACACTGAAGCACTACATCTCAACTGTATCTAACTACCTGTCGATGGAAAGACTCCAACCCAACTGAACGGAGGTCGTCACTGTGTAACACTGAAGCACTATATCTCAACTGTATCTAACTACCTGTCGATGGAAAGACTCCAACCCAACTGAACGGAGGTCGTCACTGTGTAACACTGAAGCACTACATCTCAACTGTATCTAACTACCTGTCGATGGAAAGACTCCAACCCAACTGAACGGAGGTCGTCACTGTGTAACACTGAAGCACTATATCTCAACTGTATCTAACTACCTGTCGATGGAAAGACTCCAACCCAACTGTGCTACAGACTTTTATCGTGTTTATCTTGACTTTGTCTGTGCACAGAGTTCCTACTAGTATCACATATGACCAGCCACGCTCTGCAGGACATCAGATCGACAGTCACTAACCTCGATTTCGACTTCGAATATGACTTGTGTTTCATGGGCTACCAAAACTCTGCAGGTGTAAACACGGTAGATGAGGTGAGACTGAGACAAGGGAGAAAGTTGACTGGCGCTCCCCATCCATTCTATTGGATAATGTCCGGTCACTGGACAAGCCGAGGCTTTCGACTTTTGTCAATCACAACATTCTTATCGGCAGACTCAACAGCCTTGGTTTCTCAAATGATTGCCTCGCCTGGTTTACCAACTACTTCTCTGAGAGAGTTCAGTGTGTCAAATCAGAGGGCCTGTTGTCCGGAACCTCTGACAGTCTCTATGGGGGTGCCACAGGGTTCAATTCTCCGGGCCGACTTTCTTCTCTGTATACTTCAATGATGTCGCTCTTGCTGCTGATGATTCACTGATCCACCTCTAGGACAGAGGAGCCTCTTAAAGAAGAAGTTACAGGTCTGTGAGAGCCAGAAATCTTGCTTGTCTGTAGGTGACCAAATACTTATTTTCCACCATCATTTGCAAATAAATTCATTAAAAATCCTACAATGTAATTTTCTGGATTTTTTTTCTCATTTTGTCTGTCATAGTTGAAGTGTACCTATGATGAAAATTACAGGCCTCTCTCATCTTTTTAAATGGGAGAACTTGCACAATTGGTGGCTGACTAAATACTTTTTTGCCCCACTGTAGGTGTCTGGTTAGACTGTAAACTCTCCTTCCAGACTCACATAAAGCATCTCCAATCAAAAATTAAATCTAGAATCCGCTTCCTATTTCGCAACGAAGCCTCCTTCACTCACGCTGCCAAACTGACCATCCTGCCAATCCTTGACTTCGGCGATGTCATTTACAAAATAGCCTCCAACACGCTACTCAACAAATTGGATGCAGTCTATCACAGTGTGATCCGTTTTGTCACCAAAGCCCCATATACTACCCACCACTGCGACCTGTATGCTCAGCAGGTGTATCTCACTGGTCACCCCCAAAGCCAATTCTTCCTTTGGCCGCCTCTCCTTCCAGTTCTCTGCTGCCAATGACTGGAATGAACTGCAAAAATATCTAAAACTGGAGACTCTTACCTCCCTCACTAGCTTTAAGCACCAGCTGTCAGAGCAGCTCACAGATCACGCACCTGTACACAGCCCATCTGTAAATAACCCATCCAATTGACCTATCTATCTACCTACCTCATCCCCATACTGTAACTCTGTGTTGTTTATGTCGCACTGCTTTGCTTTATCATGGCCAGGTCGCAGTTGTAAATGAGAACTTGTTCTCAACTGGCCTACCTGGTTAAATAAACGTGGAATAAAAAATAAAAATAAAACTGGAGAATAAGATGGATGAGCTTAGTTCCAGAGTCTCGTATCAGAGAGACTTAAAAGCTGCCAGAGACGTGGCTGGACGACTCTTATCTACATCTATCTACATCATAGTGAGGGAAACAGCGCCCCTCTGTCTCTCTATGTGTAGTCCATGTATCTGATGCTGTCTGGACCAAAAGAGTATTACATGTTGCTGACGTAGCATTTAATTGATCGATGCCAACAAGCATTTGGCCTCCCTTGATACAAAAATTATTAAATAATTAGCCGATCGGCGTTGACCTGCAGCAAAACGCCCCACCAAAAGGAGGCCAGTTTGGATTTGGCTTCGCACCAATCAAAACACATCGTAAGCAAAACTTAATTTTGGTTTCTGGTCTGCATGTGTTCATGTTCTAACTAGCTCGCTAAATAGGCCTGTTCCCATGGATAGAGATGTGGATTTGAAAGTCTCTGTACAGGCCAATGATTATATTCACAATTCTAATCTAACCATAAATTAATATATTGTACCAGTGGCCTAACATGATTGAAGGTCAATATGTAGCCTAGATGTAGCCAACTAGTCTCACATTAACTAGTAGTAGTTGAGCTACCAATTAGTTATAGTGATTTTACTGACATCAATTTTGTTTATGAATTATTAAGTGATCAAAACTCATAATTATGTTACGAAATTGTTAACAGAATTACCTGAAAATCTGTAACGTAATTACTGCAGCTGAATTGGCTACAAATCATAATAACCACAAACCACAGTTGGGTCACCTGCTATTCGGTTGAATGCATTCAGTTGTACAACTGACTAGGTATCCCCTTTCCCTGCTGTCCTCCCTTCCACTGGCATGCTGTTATGTTCAGCAGCCCCTCCCCCTCTATTTCCCCCCTCTCCGGTTAATGTCTCTTGAAAAGTAGTTGACATTTATTCAGTCTGGCCTTGATGTTAGCGTCCACAGGCGGACCGGACTGGACCAAATCTAAACCTATCATGGACGTACAGTACCAGTCAAACGTTTGGACACAACTACTCATTCCAGGGAGTTTTCTACTTTATAGAATAATAGTTGTAGCATAATAGTGAAGACTATCAAAACTATGAAATAACACATTTGGAATCATGTAGTAACCAAAAAAAGTGTTAAACAAATCAAAATATATTTTATATTTGAAATTCTTCAAAGTAGCCATCCTTTGCTTTGATGGCAGCTTCTCAACCAGCTTTACGAGTTAGTCACCTGGAATGCATTTCAATTAACAGGTGTGTCTTGTTTGAGCCAATCAGTTGTGTTGTGACAAGGTAGGGGTGGTATACAGAAGATAGCCCTATTGGGTAAAAGACCAAGTCCATCTTATGGCAAGAACATCTCAATTAAGCAAAGAGAAACAACAGTCCATCATTACTTTAAGACAATACGGAAAATTAAAGAACTTTGAACGCTTCTTCAAGTGCAGTCACAAAAACCATCAAGCACTATGATGAAACTGGCTCTCATGAGGACCACCACAGGACAGTAAGACCCAGAATTACCTCAACTGGCTCTCTCGCTGCAGAGAATAAGTTCATTAGAGATACCAGCTTCAGAAATTACAGCCCAAATAAATGCTTCACAGAGTTCAAGTAACAGACACCTCAACATCAACTGTTCAGAGGAGACTGCGTGAATCAGGCCTTCATGGTTGATTTGCTGTTAAGAAACCACTACTAAAGGACACCAATAAGAAGAAGAGACTTGCTTGGGCCAAGAAACATGAGCAATGGACATTAGATCTGTGGAAATCTGTCCTGATGAGTCCAAATTTGAGATTTTTGGTTCCAACCATCGTGTCTTTGTGAGACCACAGAGTAGGTGAACGGATGATCTCCGCATGTGTGGTTCCCACCGTGAAGCTTGGAGGAGGAGGTGTGATGGTGAGGGGGTACTTTGCTGCTGACACACTGTCGGTATATTGTAATATACCCTACACTGTACTGTACTCTATTATACTGAACTCTAATCTACGGTTCTGTGTTGTGCTGCAGACATCTTTGTGTCTTAATTCAGAGCAGATATTTAAGAGTTTTCGGAAAAACATGATCGCATAAAAACCTGAGGGAGATTTTACCGTAATTCCGTCACGGGGCGGCAGGGTAGCCTAGTGGTTAGAGCGTTGGACTAGTAACCGAAAGGTTGCAAGTTCAAACCCCCGAGCTGACAAGGTACAAATCTGTTGTTCTGCCCCTGAACAGGCAGTTAACCCACTGTTCCTAGGCCGTCATTGAAAATAAAAATTTGTAAAATAAAGGTACAATATTAAAGTTTGCATCTGCACAGTTCTTCCACTAAATGTGTTTTTGTAAAATACTAGTTCAGTGTTAATTGTTAAAAATTGTCCATAGAGCATAGAGTTACATGGTTTGTTAAACTTAACAATCAATGTTTTTTTGTTTGACTTACTGTACATTTTAAAGTAAAAAAACTGAGTCAAAGCGTAAACCCGTTTCTATGGAATTCACCTAGAGCTACTGCTTACACAGGCAAAAAAGGATCTAAAAGAACATCCAAAATAACAATATATGAGGGAAGTTGAATCCTATTGCACCGGCTCTGATGCTCGTCGTATGTGACAGAGGGAAACCCAGCCGTGAGATGCCCAATGATGTAGAACCCCCCCTCCCCCCCAAAACGAGCTAAATGCCTTAAATACTCATGTTGAGGAATACAACAGGAAGTAAGGGGGTGCTGAGGGTACTGAGCCCTCAACACGGGGGGACCCTCAGGGGTGCATTTGCTTAGTCCCCTCCTGTACTCCCCTTCTCACCCATGACCGCGTAGCCACGCACTTCAACACCATCATCAAGTTTGCAAACGACAAGGCGGTGTTAGGCCTGATCACAGACAGCGATGAGAAGGCCAGAGACTTGGCAGTGTGTTGGCAGGGCAACAACCTCTCCCTCAACGTCAGTAAACTAAATTATAGGAGAAAGAGGGGAGAGCACGCCCCCATCCACATCGACAGGGCTTTAGTGGAGTGGGTCGAGAGCTTCAAGTTCTTTGGCGTCTACACCACTAAGGACTTAACATGGTCCACACACACCAACACAGTCGTGAAGAGGGCACGACAGCACCTCTTGCCCCTCTGAAAGATTAAAATATATGGCATGGGGCCTAGGATCCACAAAAAGTTATACAGCTGCACCATCGAGAGCATCTTGACTTGATTAATTACTTGGTATGGCAAATGCACCGCCCTCGACCTCAAGATGCTACAGAGGGTGGTGCGAACAGCCCAGTACATCACTGGGGCCGAGCTCCCTGACATCCAGGACCTCAATACCAGGCGGTGTCAGAGGAAGGCTAGAAAAATTGCCAAAGACTCCAGGCATCCAAGCCATAGACTGTTCTCGCTGCTACCGTCTGGCATGGGCTCTCGGACCAACAGGCTCCAAGACAGCTTCTACCCCCAACCATAAGACTGCTAAATAGTTCATTAAAGGTTACCCGGACTATATGTGTGTGTGTGTGTGTGTGTGTGTGTGTGTGTGTGTGTGTGTGTGTGTGTGTGTGTGTGTGTGTGTGTGTGTGTGTGTGTGTGTGTGTGTGTGTGTGTGTGTGTGTGTGTGTGTGTTGTACTATCATGTGCGTTTCTTGCAGAAAAATAAGTTGTTTGACGATACAAATATAATAGGCTAATGGGGGGGGGCACAGCCGGGCATTTAAATTGATGATAAGTCTATTTAAAACGTGAATTCGAGCTCAAATCGTTTACCACGATGGCCCATGGCATGGTAATAAAGGTGGGACTTAATTTAACTTTAGGTAATGGAAGCAATACTAAATAATGATTTGCACACATCGCACACCTTGTTCTCTGAACATAGGCTAAAGGGAATCCACATGCACAACGCATGTGGACACATACCAGATGAACGGTTATCGTCGGATACTTTGTATCCTTTAGGCCTCTGCAATAATGTTTCCCGTTACATTGTAACCGATTGAACGTTAACCCACCAGTTAACCACAATTGGTGGTCAAAAAAAAAGGAGGAGGGCAGAAGAGGGAAACAGTTACACCGCGAACAGCGTCCAGCTGAACACAGCAGCGTATATTATTCCAAACACTACTGTCACACTGCCTAGTCAATTTATGCTCATTTTCAATCACACATAGTTAATACAGTCTGTTGATCAATTTGGCACTTGTTTAAAGAGAGAATCCGTCTTACCTTGCCTATCCAGGCCATCCTAAACATATATTCAGACAATGGTTCTGTCTCGGCTGGAGCTGTTGGGTTTCGTGACGAGACGAAAAACACTTCTGCCTTTTGTGTTGTTGTTGTTTTATGTGCGGTTTATTGATGCGCGCGACAAACGCATATTCGGTTGTTTATCAAACGAATATAATTTCTCCCACATAAATATTGTAGCGTACCGTTATTCGAGTTATCTCGGCATTCTCCATGGAACCTGGTGTTGGATTGACGTGTGCTGCTACTGGCTGATAGACGCGACCGCACCGCCTCCTGTGGATCACGTGACCCTCTGGTGTCTGATTCTGATTCTTGATTCCTTCACGCAGGGAGAACATCGAGACAGCCGCAGCCCGGTGTAGCGGTCTGCTGTGCTGCATATAAGATCATATAAAGAGAATAGGATGGACAAGCTTTGAACTTCAACCGAAGGTGTTTTCTTATGAGACCGAGAAAACCACAAAGCATTTGTTTAATAGGGTTTTATCTGCAGTTTGGGGGGTGAGGGGTGTATTGCCCAAATTAATTCTGAATCACATCACACAGGCTGTGTAGCATTAAAATAATAATAATAATAATTTGGTGGGTGCCTGTAATTGTCCTATTTCACATATGTACAAGTGTGTATCAATACGCATGTGTGAGTTGGAAACATGTTTGTTTTTTGCATATCCCAACTCTACCCTCAGAGAGTAGGGTCACAGCCAGGGTCTGCCATTACTCTCAGAGAGTAGGGTCACAGCCAGGGTCTGCCATTACTCTCAGAGAGTAGGGTCACAGCCAGGGTCTTCCATTACTCTCAGAGAGTAGGGTCACAGCCAGGGTCTTCCATTACTCTCAGAGAGTAGGGTCACAGCCAGGGTCTGCCATTACTCTCAGAGAGTAGGGTCACAGCCAGGGTCTGCCATTACTCTCAGAGAGTAGGGTCACAGCCAGGGTCTGCCATTACTCTCAGAGAGTAGGGTCACAGCCAGGGTCTTCCATTACTCTCAGAGAGTAGGGTCACAGCCAGGGTCTGCCATCACTCTCAGAGAGTAGGGTCACAGCCAGGGTCTGCCATTACTCTCAGAGAGTAGGGTCACAGCCAGGGTCTTCCATTACTCTCAGAGAGTAGGGTCACAGCCAGGGTCTGCCATTACTCTCAGAGAGTAGGGTCACAGCCAGGGTCTTCATTACTCTCAGAGAGTAGGGTCACAGCCAGGGTCTTCCATTACTCTCAGAGAGTAGGGTCACAGCCAGGGTCTTCCATTACTCTCAGAGAGTAGGGTCACAGCCAGGGTCTGTCATTACTCTCAGAGAGTAGGGTCACAGCCAGGGTCTTCCATTACTCTCAGAGAGTAGGGTCACAGCCAGGGTCTTCCATTACTCTCAGAGAGTAGGGTCACAGCCAGGGTCTGCCATTACTCTCAGAGAGTAGGGTCACAGCCAGGGACTGCCATCACTCTCAGAGAGTAGGGTCACAGCCAGGGTCTTCCATTACCTCAGAGAGTAGGGTCACAGCCAGGGTCTGCCATTACTCTCAGAGAGTAGGGTCACAGCCAGGGTCTGCCATTACTCTCAGAGAGTAGGGTCACAGCCAGGGTCTGCCATCACTCTCAGAGAGTAGGGTCACAGCCAGGGTCTTCCATTACTCTCAGAGAGTAGGGTCACAGCCAGGGTCTGTCATTACTCTCAGAGAGTAGGGTCACAGCCAGGGTCTTCCATTACTCTCAGAGAGTAGGGTCACAGCCAGGGTCTTCCATTACTCTCAGAAAGTAGGGTCACAGCCAGGGTCTGCCATTACTCTCAGAGAGTAGGGTCACAGCCAGGGTCTTCCATTACTCTCAGAGAGTAGGGTCACAGCCAGGGTCTGCCATCACTCTCAGAGAGTAGGGTCACAGCCAGGGTCTGCCATTACCCTCAGAGAGTAGGGTCACAGCCAGGGTCTGCCATCACTCTCAGAGAGTAGGGTCACAGCCAGGGTCTTCCATTACCCTCAGAGAGTAGGGTCACAGCCAGGGTCTTCCATTACTCTCAGAGAGTAAGGTCACAGCCAGGGTCTGTCATTACTCTCAGAGAGTAGGGTCACAGCCAGGGACTGTCATTAACCTCAGAGAGTAGAGTCACAGCCAGGGTCTGCCATTACCCTCAGAGAGTAGGGTCACAGCCAGGGTCTGCCATCACTCTCAGAGAGTAGGGTCACAGCCAGGGTCTGCCATTACCCTCAGAGAGTAGGGTCACAGCCAGGGTCTGCCATCACTCTCAGAGAGTAGGGTCACAGCCAGGGTCTTCCATTACCCTCAGAGAGTAGGGTCACAGCCAGGGTCTTCCATTACTCTCAGAGAGTAAGGTCACAGCCAGGGTCTGTCATTACTCTCAGAGAGTAGGGTCACAGCCAGGGTCTGTCATTACCCTCAGAGAGTAGGGTCACAGCCAGGGTCTGCCATTACTCTCAGAGAGTAGGGTCACAGCCAGGGTCTGCCATTACTCTCAGAGAGTAGGGTCACAGCCAGGGTCTTCCATTACTCTCAGAGAGTAGGGTCACAGCCAGGGTTTGTCATTACCCTCAGAGAGTAGAGTCACAGCCAGGGTCTGTCATTACTCTCAGAGAGTAGGGTCACAGCCAGGGTCTGTCATTACCCTCAGAGAGTAGGGTCACAGCCAGGGTCTTCCATTACTCTCAGAGAGTAGGGTCACAGCAAGGGTCTTCCATTACTCTCAGAGAGTAGGGTCACAGCCAGGGTCTGTCATTACTCTCAGAGAGTAGGGTCACAGCCAGGGTCTGTCATTACTCTCAGAGAGTAGGGTCACAGCCAGGGTCTTCCATTACCCTCAGAGAGTAGGGTCACAGCCAGGGTCTGCCATCACTCTCAGAGAGTAGGGTCACAGCCAGGGTCTGTCATTACTCTCAGAGAGTAGGGTCACAGCCAGGGTCTTCCATTACTCTCAGAGAGTAGGGTCACAGCCAGGGTCTTCCATTACTCTCAGAGAGTAGGGTCACAGCCAGGGTCTGTCATTACTCTCAGAGAGTAGGGTCACAGCCAGGGTCTTCCATTACCCTCAGAGAGTAGGGTCACAGCCAGGGTCTGCCATTACCCTCAGAGAGTAGGGTCACAGCCAGGGTCTTCCATTACTCTCAGAGAGTAAGGTCACAGCCAGGGTCTGTCATTACTCTCAGAGAGTAGGGTCACAGCCAGGGTCTGTCATTACCCTCAGAGAGTAGGGTCACAGCCAGGGTCTTCCATTACTCTCAGAGAGTAGGGTCACAGCCAGGGTTTGTCATTACCCTCAGAGAGTAGAGTCACAGCCAGGGTCTGTCATTACTCTCAGAGAGTAGGGTCACAGCCAGGGTCTGTCATTACTCTCAGAGAGTAGGGTCACAGCCAGGGTCTTCCATTACTCTCAGAGAGTAGGGTCACAGCCAGGGTCTTCCATTACTCTCAGAGAGTAGGGTCACAGCCAGGGTCTGCCATTACTCTCAGAGAGTAGGGTCACAGCCAGGGTCTGCCATTACTCTCAGAGAGTAGGGTCACAGCCAGGGTCTTCCATTACTCTCAGAGAGTAGGGTCACAGCCAGGGTCTTCCATTACTCTCAGAGAGTAGGGTCACAGCCAGGGTCTTCCATTACTCTCAGAGAGTAGGGTCACAGCCAGGGTCTGCCATTACTCTCAGAGAGTAGGGTCACAGCCAGGGTCTGTCATTACTCTCAGAGAGTAGGGTCACAGCCAGGGTCTGTCATTACTCTCAGAGAGTAGGGTCACAGCCAGGGTCTGCCATCACTCTCAGAGAGTAGGGTCACAGCCAGGGTCTGCCATTACTGATGGTGACCCTGGAGCAATTTAGGTTAAAGTGCCTTCAGAAAGTATTCATAACCCGTGACTTATTCTCCATTTTGTTGTGAGTGCCTTGCTCAAGGGCACATTGACACATTTTTAAACAACAGGTGTAGACTAACAGCTCGGGTATTCGAACAAGCGAGCAGCTTTTATCTTACTGTCCCATCTCTCTAACTGCTATGCTACCTGTTGCTCTGGAGGTCATTGTGACAAACTCATCACTGGAAAAACAACACTACTTGTTAGTCCCAGTCAAAGTTATAATGCCTTCTGGTTTTATTGTAATTATACCCACCTGTAATCGCCTGTAAACGCCTGTAATCGCCTGTAATCACCTGTAATCGCCTGTAATCGCCTGTAATCACCTGTAATCACCTGTAACCACCTGTAACCACCTGTAATCACCTGTAATCACCTGTAATCACCTGTAATAACCTGTAATCACCTGTAATCAAATCACATTTTCTTTCAATCAAATTGTATTTGCATAGTAAACAGGTGTAGACTAACAGTGAAATGCTGACTGATGGGTCCTTGGTAAACAACAGGTGTAGACTAACAGTGTAATGCTTGGTAACAACAGGTGTAGACTAACAGTGAAATGCTTGGTAAACAACAGGTGTAGACTAACAGTGTAATGCTTGGTAAACAACAGGTGTAGACTAACAGTGTAATGCTTGGTAAACAACAGGTGTAGGCTAACAGTGTAATGCTTGGTAAACAACAGGTGTAGACTAACAGTGTTATGCTGACTGACTGGGTCCTTGGTAAACAACAGGTGTAGACTAACAGTGAAATGCTTGGTAAACAACTGGTGTAGACTAACAGTGAAATGCTTGGTAAACAACAGGTGTAGACTAACAGTGAAATGCTTGGTAAACAACAGGTGTAGACTAACAGTGAAATGCTTGGTAAACAACAGGTGTAGACTAACAGTGAAATGCTTGGTAAACAACTGGTGTAGACTAACAGTGAAATGCTTGGTAAACAACTGGTGTAGACTAACAGTGAAATGCTTGGTAAACAACAGGTGTAGACTAACAGTGAAATGCTTGGTAAACAACTGGTGTAGACTAACAGTGAAATGCTTGGTAAACAACTGGTGTAGACTAACAGTGAAATGCTTGGTAAACAACAGGTGTAGACTAACAGTGAAATGCTTGGTAAACAACTGGTGTAGACTAACAGTGAAATGCTTGGTAAACAACAGGTGTAGACTAACAGTGAAATGCTTGGTAAACAACAGGTGTAGACTAACAGTGAAATGCTTGGTAAACAACAGGTGTAGACTAACAGTGAAATGCTTGGTAAACAACAGGTGTAGACTAACAGTGTTATGCTGACTGACTGGGTCCTTGGTAAACAACAGGTGTAGACTAACAGTGTTATGCTGACTGACTGGGTCCTTGGTAAACAACAGGTGTAGACTAACAGTGAAATGCTTGGTAAACAACAGGTGTAGACTAACAGTGAAATGCTTGGTAAACAACAGGTGTAGACTAACAGTGAAATGCTTGGTAAACAACAGGTGTAGACTAACAGTGAAATGCTTGGTAAACAACAGGTGTAGACTAACAGTGTAATGCTTGGTAAACAACAGGTGTAGACTAACAGTGAAATGCTTGGTAAACAACAGGTGTAGACTAACAGTGAAATGCTTGGTAAACAACTGGTGTAGACTAACAGTGAAATGCTTGGTAAACAACAGGTGTAGACTAACAGTGAAATGCTTGGTAACAACAGGTGTAGACTAACAGTGAAATGCTTGGTAAACAACAGGTGTAGACTAACAGTGAAATGCTTACTGGTGGGTCCTTGGGACTACCGGGCCCAAGTCAATGTGCAGGGTTACAAGGTAATAACATGGCTATAACCAGTGAACCTATCGAGTCGAGAGCCCTGCTGAAATGGTGAAGGATTTAAAACAAGTAGAGCATAACAAATAAATAACAAATATATATTTACAACCCAAAACAAGGCTGTTTTGAAAGAAAGTATAAAACATTTGATCAATTGCATTTTACAGCAATACCACTGCCAGCAACGTCTTTAAAGAAATGACTTAACCTGATAACTGTTAAAGGTGGTTGTTCCCAGGGTTTGGTCTCTGAGACTCTGTGTTAAAGGTGGCTGTTCCCAGGGTTTGGTCTCTGAGACTCTTAGAGACTGTTAAAGGTGGTTGTTCCCAGGGTTTGGTCTCTGAGACTCTTAGAGACTGTTAAAGGTGGCTGTTCCCAGGGTTTGGTCTCTGAGACTCTGTGTTAAAGGTGGCTGTTCCCAGGGTTTGGTCTCTGAGACTGTTAAAGTTGGCTGTTCCCAGGGTTTGGTCTCTGAGACTCTTAGAGACTGTTAAAGGTGGCTGTTCCCAGGGTTTGGTCTCTGAGACTCTTAGAGACTGTTAAAGGTGGTTGTTCCCAGGGTTTGGTCTCTGAGACTCTTGGGGACTGTTAAAGGTGGTTGTTCCCAGGGTTTGGTCTCTGAGACTCTGTGTTAAAGGTGGCTGTTCCCAGGGTTTGGTCTCTGAGACTCTTAGAGACTGTTAAAGGTGGCTGTTCCCAGGGTTTGGTCTCTGAGACTCTGTGTTAAAGGTGGCTGTTCCCAGGGTTTGGTCTCTGAGACTCTGTGTTAAAGGTGGCTGTTCCCAGGGTTTGGTCTCTGAGACTCTTAGAGACTGTTAAAGGTGGTTGTTCCCAGGGTTTGGTCTCTGAGACTCTTGGGGACTGTTAAAGGTGGTTGTTCCCAGGGTTTGGTCTCTGAGACTCTGTGTTAAAGGTGGCTGTTCCCAGGGTTTGGTCTCTGAGACTGTGGTAAAGGTGGCTGTTCCCAGGGTTTGGTCTCTGAGACTCTTAGAGACTGTTAAAGGTAACTGTTCCCAGGGTTTGGTCTCTGAGACTCTTAGAGACTGTTAAAGGTGGCTGTTCCCAGGGTTTGGTCTCTGAGACTGTGGTAAAGGTGGCTGTTCCCAGGGTTTGGCCTCTGAGACTCTTAGAGACTGTTAAAGGTGGCTGTTCCCAGGGTTTGGTCTCTGAGACTCTGTGTTAAAGGTGGCTGTTCCCAGGGTTTGGTCTCTGAGACTGTGTTAAAGGTGGCTGTTCCCAGGGTTTGGTCTCTGAGACTGTGGTAAAGGTGGCTGTTCCCAGGGTTTGGCCTCTGAGACTCTTAGAGACTGTTAAAGGTGGCTGTTCCCAGGGTTTGGCCTCTGAGACTCTTAGAGACTGTTAAAGGTGGCTGTTCCCAGGGTTTGGTCTCTGAGACTCTTAGAGACTGTTAAAGGTGGCTGTTCCCAGGGTTTGGTCTCTGAGACTCTGTGTTAAAGGTGGCTGTTCCCAGGGTTTGGTCTCTGAGACTGTTAAAGGTGGCTGTTCCCAGGGTTTGGTCTCTGAGACTCTTAGAGACTGTTAAAGGTGGCTGTTCCCAGGGTTTGGTCTCTGAGACTCTTAGAGACTGTTAAAGGTGGTTGTTCCCAGGGTTTGGTCTCTGAGACTCTTGGGGACTGTTAAAGGTGGTTGTTCCCAGGGTTTGGTCTCTGAGACTCTGTGTTAAAGGTGGCTGTTCCCAGGGTTTGGTCTCTGAGACTGTGGTAAAGGTGGCTGTTCCCAGGGTTTGGTCTCTGAGACTCTTAGAGACTGTTAAAGGTAACTGTTCCCAGGGTTTGGTCTCTGAGACTCTTAGAGACTGTTAAAGGTGGCTGTTCCCATGGTTTGGTCTCTGAGACTGTGGTAAAGGTGGCTGTTCCCAGGGTTTGGCCTCTGAGACTCTTAGAGACTGTTAAAGGTGGTTGTTCCCAGGGTTTGGTCTCTGAGACTGTGGTAAAGGTAACTGTTCCCAGGGTTTGGTCTCTGAGACTCTTAGAGACTGTTAAAGGTGGCTGTTCCCAGGGTTTGGTCTCTGAGACTGTGGTAAAGGTGGCTGTTCCCAGGGTTTGGCCTCTGAGACTCTTAGAGACTGTTAAAGGTGGCTGTTCCCAGGGTTTGGTCTCTGAGACTGTGGTAAAGGTGGCTGTTCCCAGGGTTTGGCCTCTGAGACTCTTAGAGACTGTTAAAGGTGGTTGTTCCCAGGGTTTGGCCTCTGAGACTCTTAGAGACTGTTAAAGGTGGCTGTTCCCAGGGTTTGGCCTCTGAGACTCTTAGAGACTGTTAAAGGTGGCTGTTCCCAGGGTTTGGTCTCTGAGACTCTGTGTTAAAGGTGGCTGTTCCCAGGGTTTGGTCTCTGAGACTCTGTGTTAAAGGTGGCTGTTCCCAGGGTTTGGTCTCTGAGACTCTTAGAGACTGTTAAAGGTGGTTGTTCCCAGGGTTTGGTCTCTGAGACTGTGGTAAAGGTGGCTGTTCCCAGGGTTTGGCCTCTGAGACTCTTAGAGACTGTTAAAGGTGGCTGTTCCCAGGGTTTGGTCTCTGAGACTGTGGTAAAGGTGGCTGTTCCCAGGGTTTGGCCTCTGAGACTCTTAGAGACTGTTAAAGGTGGCTGTTCCCAGGGTTTGGTCTCTGAGACTGTGGTAAAGGTGGCTGTTCCCAGGGTTTGGTCTCTGAGACTCTTAGAGACTGTTAAAGGTGGCTGTTCCCAGGGTTTGGTCTCTGAGACTCTTAGAGACTGTTAAAGGTGGCTGTTCCCAGGGTTTGGTCTCTGAGACTCTTAGAGACTGTTAAAGGTGGCTGTTCCCAGGGTTTGGTCTCTGAGACTGTGGTAAAGGTGGCTGTTCCCAGGGTTTGGCCTCTGAGACTCTTAGAGACTGTTAAAGGTGGCTGTTCCCAGGGTTTGGTCTCTGAGACTGTGGTAAAGGTGGCTGTTCCCAGGGTTTGGTCTCTGAGACTCTGAGACTGTTAAAGGTGGTTGTTCCCAGGGTTTGGTCTCTGAGACTCTTAGAGACTGTTAAAGGTGGCTGTTCCCAGGGTTTGGTCTCTGAGACTGTGTAAAGGTGGCTGTTCCCAGGGTTTGGCCTCTGAGACTCTTAGAGACTGTTAAAGGTGGCTGTTCCCAGGGTTTGGTCTCTGAGACTGTGGTAAAGGTGGCTGTTCCCAGGGTTTGGCCTCTGAGACTCTTAGAGACTGTTAAAGGTGGCTGTTCCCAGGGTTTGGTCTCTGAGACTCTGTGTTAAAGGTGGCTGTTCCCAGGGTTTGGTCTCTGAGACTCTTAGAGACTGTTAAAGGTGGTTGTTCCCAGGGTTTGGTCTCTGAGACTCTGTGTGAAAGGTGGCTGTTCCCAGGGTTTGGTCTCTGAGACTCTGTGTTAAAGGTGGCTGTTCCCAGGGTTTGGTCTCTGAGACTCTTAGAGACTGTTAAAGGTGGCTGTTCCCAGGGTTT
The DNA here is from genome assembly GCF_021184085.1 of Oncorhynchus gorbuscha. NCBI lineage: Eukaryota > Metazoa > Chordata > Actinopteri > Salmoniformes > Salmonidae > Oncorhynchus > Oncorhynchus gorbuscha. The sequence continues at coordinate 50,283,514 of NC_060194.1, read as the reverse complement.
GGTCTCTGAGACTCTGTGTTAAAGGTGGTTGTTCCCAGGGTTTGGCCTCTGAGACTCTTAGAGACTGTTAAAGGTGGCTGTTCCCAGGGTTTGGTCTCTGAGACTCTGTGTTAAAGGTAACTGTTCCCAGGGTTTGGTCTCTGAGACTCTTAGAGACTGTTAAAGGTGGTTGTTCCCAGGGTTTGGTCTCTGAGACTCTGTGTTAAAGGTGGCTGTTCCCAGGGTTTGGTCTCTGAGACTCTGTGTTAAAGGTGACTGAGTGATGGGCTCTCCTCTGGTCTGTAACCCTCCTCCTGTGATGACAGACACACACACACGGTGAGACACACTGTGACACAGTTACACACACACACGGTGAGACACACACACGGTGAGACACACTGTGACACAGTTACAGACACACACACTGTGACACACATGCGCTGACAGACAAACAGACAATGCCAGGGGTATAATTTCCCAGTGAAGCGAAGTCCTTTTGTAGCTTACTGTAATAGAATCTGCTTAGAGGAGAGATAACCTCCTGTACAGGGCAGATAGAAAGGGAGAGAGATGTACAGGAAGATGTACAGGAAGATAAATACTGTACAGGGCAGATAGAGAGATGTACAGGAAGATAAATACTGTACAGGGCAGATAGAGAGATGTTCAGGAAGATAAATGCTGTTCAGGGTTTGGATAGAGAGATGTACATGAAGATAAATACTGTTCAGGGTTTGCAGATAGAGAGATGTACAGGAAGATAAATGCTGTTCAGGGTTTGATAGAGAGACTACAGGAAGATAAATACTGTTCAGGGCAGATAGAGAGATGTACAGGAAGATAAATACTGTACATGGCAGATAGAGATGTCAGGAAGATAAATGCTGTACAGGGCAGATAGAGATGTACAGGAAGATAAATACTGTTCCCAGGGCAGATAGAGAGACTCTTAGGAAGATAAATACTGTACATTTGGTCTCTGAGACTCTGTGTTAAAGGAAGATAAATACTGTACATGGTCTGATAAGATCCTCCTGGAAGATAAATACTGTACAGGGTGATAGACACACTGTACACAAGATAAATGCTGTACAGGGCAGATAGAGAGATGTACAGGAAGATAAATGCTGTACAGGGCAGATAGAGATGTACAGGAAGATAAATGCTGTACAGGGCAGATAGAGAGATGTACAGGAAGATAAATACTGTACAGGGCAGATAGAGAGATGTACAGGAAGATAAATACTGTACATGGCAGATAGAGATGTACAGGAAGATAAATACTGTACATGGCAGATAGAGATGTACAGGAAGATAAATACTGTACAGGGCAGATAGAGAGATGTACAGGAAGATAAATGCTGTACAGGGCAGATAGAGAGATGTACAGGAAGATAAATACTGTACAGGGCAGATAGAGATGTACAGGAAGATAAATGCTGTACAGGGCAGATAGAGAGATGTACAGGAAGATAAATACTGTACAGGTCAGATAGAGAGATGTACAGGAAGATAAATGCTGTACAGGGCAGATATGTACAGGTGAATTCGGAAGGTTGGCGGCATTAAAACTAGTTTACATACACTTAGGTTGGCGGTATTAAAACTAGTTGTTCAACCACTCCTCAAATTTCTTGTTAACAAAACTATAGTTTTGGCAAGTCGGTAAGGACATCTACTTTGTACATAACACATAATTTTCCCAACAATTGTTTACAGACAGATGATTTCACTGTATCACAATTCTAGTGGGTCAGAAGTTTACATACACTACGTTGACTGTGCCTTTTAAACAGCTTGGCTTATAAGCTTCTGATAGGCTAATTGACATCAGTTGAATCAATTGGAGGTGCAGCTGTGGATGTATTTCTGACCCACTGGGATTATGATGAAAGAAATAAAAACTGAAATAAATCATTCTACTATTATTCTGACATTTCACATTCTTAAAATAAAGTGGTGATCCTAACTGACCTAAGACTGGGAATTTTTACCCTGTAAAATTTATACCCCTCCATATACCCCTCCGAATACCCCACTGAATAGCCCTCCATATACCCCACTGAATACCCCTCCATATACCCCACTGAAACACTGAATACCCCTCCATATACCTCACTGAATAGCCCTCCATATACCCCACTGATTAGCCCTCCATATACCCCACTGAATACCCCTCCATATACCCCACTGAATACCCCTCCATATACCCCACTGAATACCCCTCCATATACCTCACTGAATAGCCCTCCATATACCCCACTGATTAGCCCTCCATATACCCCACTGAATACCCCTCCATATACCCCACTGAATAGCCCTCCATATACCCCACTGAATAGCCCTCCATATACCCCACTGAATAGCCCTCCATATACCCCACTGAATAGCCCTCCATATACCCCACTGAATAGCCCTCCATATACCCCACTGAATAGCCCTCCATATACCCCACTGACAACCCCTGCATATACCCCACTGACAACCCCTGCATAGCCCTCAGAAGAGGCATAATAAGTCAAACTGTGTAGAATAGCAGGAACATGTCTTAAATGCCCCCCCCCAGACCTCCCCGTCTACTGTTCGGGCCCCCCCAATATGAACACCACAACTTCACCCTTGAATCAATGTATTTATTGCCTACTACAGGATGAGTTAACACTGTTGTTACAGGTGAGTAGACAGATATGTATTAATTGTCCTCAACATTTGGACAGGTGGATATCAGTCAGGTACAGGGTTGGGGGGTCAATTCCATTTCAATTCAGTCAATTCTTAAAGTAAACTGAAATTCCAATTCTCCTCAAAATGATTCTATTTTAAAAGTGAATTTCAGTCAACTTCCTGAATTGACTGAATTGATGCCAAGCCTGTTTTTTTTATAGGTAACAACAGCACAACAAGTTGACATCACATATGACACTGACAACAAATTCAATATGGTTCTCAGAAAACAAAAGAAAAACACAGAAATAGATGCATATGTTAAAAGTGATTATCGCTATAATACAGAGTGCTTCTCAAATGGCACCCTATTCCCTATTTAGCGCACTACTCTTGACAAAAAGTCTTATGGCCCCTTGTCAAAAAGAGTTCAATAGATAGGGAATAGGTGGCCGTTTAGGACACAATCACAGACTCCCTCTGGGGGGAAAAACCTATTTTAGGATCCCAGATTAAGATGACGTGAATATGATTCAGTAACTCTCCATGAAGGATGAGTTTTGGATATATAAAATGTTTAGCGCCAAAATGTTGGATGCTACTAGGTGGTGTAATAATAATAAATAATAATATGGTGTACTAAAATGAGATTATCCAAATCACCAACCCTACACAGGATTAGATTATCCCAACCCTACACAGGATTAGATTATCCCAACCCTACACAGGATTAGATTATCCCAACCCTACACAGGATTAGATTATCCCAACCCTACACAGGATTAGATTATCCCAACCCTACACAGGATTAGATTATCCCAACCCTACACAGGATTAGATTATCCCAACCCTACACAGGATTAGATTATCCCAACCCTACACAGGATTAGATTATCCCAACCCTACACAGGATTAGATTATCCCAACCCTACACAGGATTAGATTATCCCAACCCTACACAGGATTAGATTATCCCAACCCTACACAGGATTAGATTATCCCAACCCTACACAGGATTAGATTATCCCAACCCTACACAGGATTAGATTATCCCAACCCTACACAGGATTAGATTATCCCAACCCTACACAGGATTAGATTATCCCAACCCTACACAGGATTAGATTATCCCAACCCTACACAGGATTAGATTATCCCAACCCTACACAGGATTAGATTATCCCAACCCTACACAGGATTAGATTATCCCAACCCTACACAGGATTAGATTATCCCAACCCTACACAGGATTAGATTATCCCAACCCTACACAGGATTAGATTATCCCAACCCTACACAGGATTAGATTATCCCAACCCTACACAGGCCTATATAACCCTGCAGCTGCATAGTCACCTGAATTCATTACAATATGCAGGTAACTGCCAAAATAAAGTATAAACACCAACATCAAGTGTCCTAATAGGGCGTTGGGCCTCCACCAATCAGAACAGGTTCAATGCACCTCGTCATAGATTCTACTAGAGTCTGGAACTCTATTGGAGGAATAAGACACCATTCTTCCACGAGAAATGACATCATTTGGTGTTTTGTTGATGCAGAAAACGCAGTGTCTCGGCCTGACATCTGTTGACTGACACACACAGCCTTTAAACCCCCTATGCTCCTTTCAGACCCCTCTTTCTAAGGCACTGGACATCTCTTCTTCTAGACATGGTAGCCAAAATAATGGGCAACTGGGACATTTTTATACATGACCCTAAGCATGATGGGATGTTAATTGCTTAATGAACTCAGGAACCACACCTGTGTGGAAGCACCTGCCTTCAAGTATAGTGTTTCCTTTATTTTGTCAGTTCCACCTGTATGTTAAGAAAACAACCCAACACAAGGTTTGTGGTCAGTGAGTTCCCAGCTGTAAGTAGCTCCAGTTGCTAGCATCACAAAAGACAGGGATTATTGGTTGGTCTTGTAATGAAGTGCAGAAGATTCACAACACTGCTGGTTCCCCTCTAACCAGGGGAGAGAACGATCAATACATTAACTACCAGGGGAGAGAACGATCAATACATTAACTACCAGGGGAGAGAACGATCAATACATTAACTACCAGGGGAGAGAACGATCAATACATTAACTACCAGGGGAGAGAACGATCAATACATTAACTACCAGGGGAGAGAACGATCAATACATTAACTACCAGGGGAGAGAACGATCAATACATTAACTACCAGGGGAGAGAACGATCAATACATTAACTACCAGGGGAGAGAACGATCAATACATTAACTACCAGGGGAGAGAACGATCAATACATTAACTACCAGGGGAGAGAACGATCAATACATTAACTACCAGGGGAGTGAACGATCAATACATTAACTACCAGGGGAGTGGACAATCAATACATTAACTACCAGGGGAGAGAACGATCAATACATTAACTACCAGGGGAGAGAACGATCAATACATTAACTACCAGGGGAGAGAACGATCAATACATTAACTACCAGGGGAGTGAACGATCAATACATTAACTACCAGGGGAGAGAACGATCAATACATTAACTACCAGGGGAGTGGACGATCAATACATTAACTACCAGGGGAGAGAACGATCAATACATTAACTACCAGGGGAGTGAACGATCAATACATTAACTACCAGGGGAGTGAACGATCAATACATTAACTACCAGGGGAGTGGACAATCAATACATTAACTACCAGGGGAGTGGACGATCAATATATTAACTACCAGGGGAGAGAACGATCAATACATTAACTACCAGGGGAGAGAACGATCAATACATTAACTACCAGGGGAGTGAAGAACCAGCAGTGATGTGTTCTTCCTGGGTTGTGTCCAAAAAGATCACCCTTTTCCCCTATGGGCCCTGGTCAGAACGAGTGCACTATATTAGGGAATAGGGTGCTATATTAGACAGTGTAAACGTTGTCATGACATACTGCTAGATGACCTGTTAAAGACTATAGCTGCAGGGACAAGAGGTCGACCCTGGTGTGTGTAGATGAGTGAAGAGCTAGCTGAGGAGGTCTGGGTGGAAGCCTAGCCTCTCCAACACGTCTTCAGGCATACAGAGAACAGGATTGACGTCCTTTATCTGCCCCTCTCCCAGCAGAGACAAGCCTGCTACGCCAAACAGAGTATGGAATGGGTCCACCTGAAGAAGAGAGGGGACAGAATGAGGAAGAGGGCAGAGACATGAACCTACCTAGCAAAATGTATTAATTAGCACTGGGAACTAAGATGAGCCTCCAGGTGTCAGCCAAGGTTTACATCATGTAAGGGTATCCCCCTCTCTACCTGCTAAACTCCCCCTCCCTTTCGACCTGCTAAACCCCCTCCCTACCTGCTAAACTCCCCCTCCCATCCTACCTGCTAAACCCCTCCCATCCTACCTGCTAAACCCCCTCCCTTTCAACCTGCTAAACCCCCTCCCTTTCAACCTGCTAAACCCCCCTCCCTACCTGCTAAACTCCCCCTCCCTTTCGACCTGGTAAACCCCCCTCCCTTCCTACCTGCTAAACCCCCTCCCTTCCTACCTGCTAAACCCCCTCCTACCTGCTAAACTCCCCTCCCTTTCTACCTGCTAAACCCCCCTCTCCTACCTGCTAAACTCCCCACTTCTACCTGCTAAACTCCCCACCAATCTGCTAACCCCCCCCTCCAAAACTCACCCGCACCTGCTACACCCCCCCCCCTGTTCCTATTTGCTACCAGCTACCGTCCCCGTTCCTACCTGCTACCGGCCCCGTTCCTACCTGCTACCGTCCCCGTTCCTACCTGCTACCGTCCCCGTTCCTACCTGCTACCGTCCCCGTTCCTACCTGCTACCGTCCCTACCTGCTACCGTCCCCGTTCCTACCTGCTACCGTCCCCGTACCTACCTGCTACCGTCCCCTCCTACCTGCTACCGTCCCGTTCCTACCTGCTACCATCCCCGTTCCTACCTGCTACCATCCCCGTTCCTACCTGCTACCATCCCCGTCCTACCTGCTACCATCCCCGTTCCTACCTGCTACCATCCCCGTTCCTACCTGCTACATCCCCGTTCCTACCTGCTACATCCCCGTTCCTACCTGCTACCATCCCCGTTCCTACCTGCTACCATCCCCGTTCCTACCTGCTACCATCCCCGTTCCTACCTGCTACCATCCCCGTTCCTACCTGCTACCATCCCCGTACCTACCTGCTACATCCCCGTACCTACCTGCTACATCCCCGTTCCTACCTGCTACCATCCCCGTTCCTACCTGCTACCATCCCCGTTCCTACCTGCTACCATCCCCGTTCCTACCTGCTACCATCCCCGTTCCTACCTGCTACCATCCCCGTTCCTACCTGCTACCATCCCCGTTCCTACCTGCTACCATCCCCGTTCCTACCTGCTACCATCCCCGTTCCTACCTGCTACCATCCCCGTTCCTACCTGCTACCATCCCGTTCCTACCTGCTACCATCCCCGTTCCTACCTGCTACCATCCCCGTTCCTACCTGCTACCATCCCCGTTCCTACCTGCTACATCCCCGTTCCTACCTGCTACCATCCCCGTTCCTACCTGCTACATCCCCGTTCCTACCTGCTACCATCCCCGTTCCTACCTGCTACATCCCCGTTCCTACCTGCTACCGTCCCCGTACCTACCTGCTACATCCCCTCCTACCTGCTACATCCCCTCCTACCTGCTACATCCCCTCCTACCTACCTAAAGGGGGGGAGGGTGAGAGGGATTACTTATCCTATCCTAGGTATTCCCCACCTCTTTAAGGAATACCTAGGATAGGATAAGTAATCCCTCTCACCCCCCCCTCCTTTAAGATTTAGATGCACTATTGTAAGTGACTGTTCCACTGGATGTCATAAGGTGAATGCACCAATTTGTAAGTCGCTCTGGATAAGAGCGTCTGCTAAATGACTTAAATGTAAATGTAAATGTACCTGCTACCATCCCCTCCTACCTGCTACCATCCCCTTCCTACCTGCTACCATCCCCGTTCCTACCTGCTACCATCCCCGTTCCTACCTGCTACCATCCCCTTCTACCTGCTACCATCCCCGTTCCTACCTGCTACCATCCCCTCCTACCTGCTACCGGCCCCGTTCCTACCTGCTACCATCCCCTCCTACCTGCTACCGGCCCCGTTCCTACCTGCTACCGGCCCCGTTCCTACCTGCTACCGGCCCCGTACCTACCTGCTACCATCCCCCGTACCTACCTGCTACCATCCCCTCCTACCTGCTACCATCCCCGTACCTACCTGCTACCATCCCCTCCTACCTGCTACATCCCCTCCTACCTACCTAAAGGGGGGGAGGGTGAGAGGGATTACTTATCCTATCCTAGGTATTCCCCACCTCTTTAAGGAATACCTAGGATAGGATAAGTAATCCCTCTCACCCCCCCCCTTTAAGATTTAGATGCACTATTGTAAAGTGACTGTTCCACTGGATGTCATAAGGTGAATGCACCAATTTGTAAGTCGCTCTGGATAAGAGCGTCTGCTAAATGACTTAAATGTAAATGTAAATGTACCTGCTTACCATCCCCTCCTACCTGCTACCATCCCCGTACCTACCTGCTACCATCCCCGTACCTACCTGCTACCGGCCCCGTTCCTACCTGCTACCATCCCCTCCTACCTGCTACCGGCCCCGTTCCTACCTGCTACCGGCCCCGTTCCTACCTGCTACCGGCCCCGTTCCTACCTGCTACCGGCCCCGTTCCTACCTGCTACCGGCCCCGTTCCTACCTGCTACCGGCCCCGTTCCTACCTGCTACCATCCCCGTTCCTACCTGCTACCATCCCCTCCTACCTGCTACCATCCCCTCCTACCTGCTACCGGCCCCGTTCCTACCTGCTACCATCCCCGTTCCTACCTGCTACCATCCCCGTTCCTACCTGCTACCATCCCCGTTCCTACCTGCTACCATCCCCTCCTACCTGCTACCATCCCCTCCTACCTGCTACCATCCCCGTTCCTACCTGCTACCATCCCCGTTGCTACCTGCTACCATCCCCGTTGCTACCTGCTACCATCCCCGTTCCTACCTGCTACCATCCCCGTTCCTACCTGCTACATCCCCGTTCCTACCTGCTACATCCCCGTTCCTACCTGCTACCATCCCCGTTCCTACCTGCTACATCCCCATTCCTACCTGCTACCGTCCCCATTCCTACCTGCTACATCCCCGTTCCTACCTGCTACATCCCCATTCCTACCTGCTACATCCCCATTCCTACCTGCTACATCCCCATTCCTACCTGCTACATCCCCATTCCTACCTGCTACATCCCCGTTCCTACCTGCTACCATCCCCGTTCCTACCTGCTACATCCCCGTTCCTACCTGCTACATCCCCGTTCCTACCTGCTACATCCCCGTTCCTACCTGCTACATCCCCGTTCCTACCTGCTACATCCCCGTTCCTACCTGCTACCATCCCCGTTCCTACCTGCTACCATCCCCGTTCCTACCTGCTACATCCCCGTTCCTACCTGCTACATCCCCGTTCCTACCTGCTACATCCCCGTTCCTACCTGCTACATCCCCGTTCCTACCTGCTACATCCCCGTTCCTACCTGCTACCATCCCCTCCTACCTGGTACATCCCCGTTCCTACCTGCTACATCCCCTTTCCTACCTGCTACATCCTGGGTTAACCGAGATGATATGATGAGCTCACCATGTCTCCTGGTCGGTCAGCAAAGCCCCCCGTCTCCTCATCCTGACAGGCCAAAATAAAGGACCTCAGCTTGGACTTGTCTATCCAGTGGATTCTACCAATGATCTTCAGGGAGGCCAGCACCCACCACGAATAACATACATCAGGCAGCTAGCCGAGAGAGGTTACAATGAGACATGGTAACAAATTATGCCACAGTCAATCGTTTCAAATGCCCAGCAATGAGGGTAGGGAATCTATATGTATGTTTCACCACATTAAACTTCTGTCAGTAAGCCAGACGCCTTGTGCTGAATCCCAAACCACAGAATTAAATAGAACTGTGAATTATATGATATTAATGACCGAATCAACCCCCAAGCTCCTACTTTCTCAGGGCGTCCGTTGAGCCCTCCCGAGGGAAGCTGCCTCTCACAGAGCCACCAGCCCAGCAGGTCAGCATTCACCTGGTGTAACTGACCTGCTATAGACAGGAACCCTGTACAACAGTAGATCTAAGAAGAGAGCAGAGGGGAGGGTAGGAGAGAGGGAGGGTAGGAGAGCAGAGGGGAGGGTAGGAGAGCAGAGGGGAGGGTAGGAGAGCAGAGGGGAGGGTAGGAGAGCAGAGGGGAGGGTAGAGAGCAGAGGGGAGGGGAAGAGAGCAGAGGGGAGGGTAGGAGAGCGAGGAGAAGCCAAGGAAAAGATGGGAGGGAGGAAATAAAATAATTAAACTATGGAATAATGGCTGAAATAGATTTTTCTAAAAACATGACAGTAACAAACTCAGTAAAAAAATAATCATCCCTTTTTCAGAACTCTGTCTTTCAAAGATAATTCATATAAATCCAAATGACTTCACAGATCTTCAATGTAAAGGGTTTAAACACTGTTTCCCATGCTTGTTCAATCAACCATAAACAATTAATGAACATGCACCTGTGGAACGGTCGTTAAGAGACTAACAGCTTACAGACGGTAGGCAATTAGGGTCACAGTTATGAAAACGTAGGACACTAAAGAGGCCTTTCTACTGACTCTGAAAAACACCAAAAGGAAGATGCCCAGGGTCCCTGCTCATCTGCGTGAACGTGCCTAAGGCATGCTGCAAGAAGGCATGACTTCTGCAGATGTGGCCAGGGCAATAAAATTACAATGTCCGTAAAGTGAGATGCCTAAGACAGTGCTACAGGGAGACAGGACGGACAGCTGATCGTCCTCGCAGTGGCAGACCACGTGTAACACCTGCACAGGATCGGTACATCTGAACATCACACCTGCGGGACAGGTACAGGATGGCACCAACAACTACCCAAGTTACACCAGGAACGCACAATCCCTCCATCAGTGTTCAGACTGTCCACAATAGGCTGAGAGAGGCTGGACTGAGTGCTTGCAGGCCTGTTGTATAGCAGGTCCTCAATAGGCTGAGAGAGGCTGGACTGAGGGCTTTTAGGCCTGTTGTATAGAAGATCCTCAATAGGCTGAGAGAGGCTGGACTGAGGGCTTGTAGGCCTGTTGTAAGGCATGTCCTCACCAGACATCACTGGCAACAACGTTGGGCACAAACCCACCATCGCTGGACCAGACAGGACTGGCAAAAAATGCTATTCACTGATGAGTCACGGTTTTGTCTCACCAGGGGTGATGGTCAGATTTGTGTTTATCGTTGAAGGAATGAGTGTTACACCGAGGCCTGTACTCTGGAGCGGGATCGATTTGGAGGTGGAGGGTGCGTCATGGTCTGGGGCGGTGTGTCACAGCATCATCGGACTGAGCGTGTTGTCATTGCAGGCAATCTCAAGGCTGTGCGTTACAGGGAAGACATCCTCCTCCCTCATGTGGTACCCTTCCTGCAGGCTCATCCTGACATGACCCTCCAGCATGACAATGCCACCAGCCATACTGCTCATTCTGTGCGTGATTTCCTGCAAGACAGGAATGTCAGTGTTCTGCCATGGCCAGCGAAGAGCGAAGATCTCAATTCCAGTGAGCACGTCTGAGACCTGTTGGATCGGAGGGTGAGGGCTAGGACCATTCCCCCCCAGAAATGTCTGGGAACTTGCAGGTACCTTGATGGAAGAGTGGGGTAACATCTCACAGCAAGAACTGACACATCTGGTGCAGTCCATGAGGAGGAGATGCACTGCAGTGCTTAATGCAGCTGGTGGCCACACCAGATACTGTCTGTTGCTTTTGATTTTGACCCCCCCCCCCTTTGTTCAGGGACACATTATTCCATTTCTGCTAGTCACATGTCTGTGGAACTTGTTCAGTTTATGTCTCAGTTGTTGAATCTTGTTCATACAAATATTTACACATGTTAAGTTTGCTGAAAATGAACACAGTTGACAGTGAGAGGACGTTTCTTTTTTGGGGGGCTAGCTGAACCCTGCATACCTGTCCGGCATGAGACTCTGATCCTGGTCTGCAGCCAAACCCTCCATCAAAATTCATACAGGACAGAACAAACTCCACAGCCTTGTCCATGTTAATGGCATCCAGCCTACCCTGCAGACACACAGACCAAATAGTGAACTGCTGTTGTGTACAGACTAATGATACAAGACACAGAACAACAGCTATCCTCCAACAATACAAGCCCTATTCTAGCAAACAAAGCCAAAATGACTGACAGTTGAGGCTGTCTTATTTACAAAATAAACATTTGTTGCAATGTGCTGTAATTTGTTTCTCTCTGGCTGGACCTTCGATGACCCCTTCCCTCCAGACGCGACACTGATTTCCAATCCAAACTGTCTCCACTCTCAGCCATTCATCCAAACTGTCTCCACTCTCAGCCTTTCATTCAAACTGTCTCCACTCTCAGCCTTTCATTCAAACTGTCTCCACTCCCAGCCTTTCATCCAAACTGTCTCCACTCTCAGCCTTTCATCCAAACTGTCTCCACTCTCAGCCTTTCATCTAAACTGTCTCCACTCCCAGCCTTTCATCCAAACTGTCTCCACTCTCAGCCTTTCATCCAAACTGTCTCCACTCCCAGCCTTTCATTCAAACTGTCTCCCACTCCCAGCCTTTCATCCAAACTGTCTCCACTCCCAGCCTTTCATCCAAACTGTCTCCACTCCCAGCCTTTCATTCAAACTGTCTCCCACTCCCAGCCTTTCGTCCAAACTGTCTCCACTCCCAGCCTTTCATCCAAACTGTCTCCACTCTCAGCCTTTCATCCAAACTGTCTCCACTCTCAGCCTTTCATCTAAACTGTCTCCCACTCTCAGCCATTCATTCAAACTGTCTCCACTCTCAGCCTTTTATCTAAACTGTCTCCACCCTCAGCCATTCATTCAAACTGTCTCCACTCTCAGCCTTTTATCTAAACTGTCTCCACCCTCAGCCATTCATTCAAACTGTCTCCACTCTCAGCCTTTCATCCAAACTGTCTCCACTCTCAGCCTTTCATCCAAACTGTCTCCCACTCTCAGCCATTCATTCAAACTGTCTCCACTCCCAGCCATTTATTCAAACTGTCTCCACTCTCAGCCTTTCATCCAAACTGTCTCCCACTCTCAGCCTTTCATTCAAACTTCCTCCCACTCTCAGCCTTTCATTCAAACTTCCTCCCACTCCCAGCCTTTCATCACCATCCCAATTTGTTTTGTTTTTTTCTTTTCATGTACTTTGAGGTAATTTTCTGGAATGAAAAGCACTATACAAGTTAACTAAATGATTATGATACAGGGAAAAAACAATATGCAATGCATTCTGGTGTAAAAGTAAAGAATATAATGTGTTAGCTAGTAACCAAAGACAATATGACAGAGTTAATTTGATCCGTACCAGCAATGCGAGTGTTGCGACAGCACAGAAAGAGAATCGTGTGTCTATCTCCCCTGTAGAGACAGTAGATGAAGACAGACAGGTTAGGTTTTAAAGGTAGCAATATGGCATCATGATAGGCAGTGGGGTGACTTCCTGCTTACAGACATCAGCAACAACAGACTGCCAGGACCACAAGTATCTACTCATTGACCAACTTCTTATTTACTTTTGTTAGTTTTATCAGATGGGGGGGGGTTACAGGTACAAAATCATCAAAGAAATGCATACAAAGATAAACCCTCCTCCTTCAGTCCCCATCCTCCTCCACTTCAGTCCCCATCCTCCCCTTCAGTCCCCCCCCCCCCTTCAGTCCCCCCTCCTTCAGTCCCCATCCTCCTCCCCTTCAGTCCCCATCCTCCTCCCCTCCCCCCCCCTCAGTCCCATCCTCCCCTTCAGTCCCCCTCCCCTTCAGTCCCCCCCCTTCAGCCCCCATCCTCCTCCCCTTCAGCCCCCATCCTCCTCCCCTTCAGTCCCCATCCTCCTCCCCTTCAGCCCCCCCCCACCCCCTAAAATGGGAAAGGATTGGGATTCCATAGAGATGGGGTCCTTCATCAGGGTCTTGAGAGGCAATAGGGATGATTTGGTTAGATACATTTTTATAACTTGAGATGAAGCTGAATTTATCTATGATCTTCAATGCATCCACCACTATCATCTCGACATTGTGCAGAAACCCAGACATAAAGTAAACTCACCCCATTTGTCTCCAGCGAACGAGCCATCCTCCTGCTGCAGTCCTCTGACGTACTCCACCACCTTGTCCACGTCCAGCACGTTCACGTTATCGTACAACGAGAGGATCTGAGGGAGACGGACAGCATGGAGTTTGTGTCTAAAGTTGTGTTTTCTAAGCATGAAATAGATTGTTACTATCTGAACGTGTCCAAAAACGAATGATGTTATGTATCCCATCTGTCTGACCTTCACAGCAGAGTGTAGAACAGGTGTGGGTGGTGTTGTATTATACCTGTACAGCCCTGAGTGTAGAACAGGTGTGGGTGGTGTTGTATTATACCTGTACAGCCCTGAGTGTAGAACAGGTGTGGGTGGTGTTGTATTATACCTGTACAGCCCTGAGTGTAGAACAGGTGTGGGTGGTGTTGTATTATACCTGTACAGCCCTGAGTGTAGAACAGGTGTGGGTGGTGTTGTATTATACCTGTACAGCCCTGAGTGTAGAACAGGTGTGGGTGGTGTTGTATTATACCTGTACAGCCCTGAGTGTAGAACAGGTGTGGGTGGTGTTGTATTATACCTGTACAGCACTGAGCGTGTAGAGGACGTGTGGGTCGTGTCCAATGCTGGCGCTGACGCCTCCACAGTCGTGCTGACAGGACTTGATGAAGTCAGAGATCTCCGGTTGGTTCATCCTGGTCAGCTGACCCATCAAGTCCATCACCGTCAGGCCCCAGTAGATACCTGACATCCGCAGATACTCTGACAGGGTGTACTCCTGTGGTGGGAAAACAGAGGATATCAATGACTGAACCCAGTTAACTAGTAGATGGCTACATCCACTTCTAGCAGAGGAGAGGGATGATACAGGCAACCAATCAACAAATGAAACAGGTTCTCTGACGTGTTCTACTGAAGAACGACACGTGAATCACACAGCTAGCTAGCTAGCTACATACCCTCATTCTCATGTACTCTGACAATGTGTTCTCCTGAGGGAGGGAGGGGATGACACAGGATATCAAATAACAATTGAAACATAAGATAGATAACTACCTCCACGTAGAGTTTCTCAAACATGTCTTGGAGAGGTTTTTTAGTTTTTTAATGCTTTCCATGACTGGTCTAATCAAAGACATCCTTGTTCACCTGCCACAGACGGGATTCAGTGAAATGATGTCAGCATAACATCCAATACTTACATAGTCATCCTTCTTGGAGCCGTAGGCAGCAATATAGTCTGCATGCTTGTCCAACAGTAGAGCACTGGGGGCATCAGACTTGATCACTACATCTTTTACTTGGGTCCCCTACAATAACAATGGGAGAAATGTAGCTAACGGTCATTTCATTGTCAGATACAAGCCGAGCAAGACAGATACTACTAGCTAGCCTAGTAAACTGACTACGGAGCTAGCTAGCAACTACCAGTTTGGCAAATTATACATTGACTGCTGCTCAGAATACAACATTCAGATTGAGAAGATAATTGTTGTTCTTCTTCTCTAGTAAGAGCCGTTGGATAGAGATTAGCAGCTGCTACAACATAGCTTGATTTTCTAGCCGGCCATTTCCTCTGCTCTGGATGAAAACAATGACAGTAATGTTACTCGCTACAGTTTAGCCATCATTTTTGCTAAGACTTGTATTTTTAATCGACAGGGAATATATTTCTCACTCTATAAGTACAAGCAGATAATACGAAACAAACAATCAGCTGTGTCCAATTTATGGTTATAGTACAAGAAGAATAGTCATTTTAATCGCGATTCAAGTTACCATCCTTGATATCTTCGTATCATCTGGCGGCGCAGAATGATTACCTCATGAAAAGTACACGTCATCAACGCGACAGACAGGGTGGGACATAAAACAGACACACTCAAAATTGTCGATAACAAAAATATATATTTTGGTCTTAAAGTTTATAGTCAGGCATAAGATTAGTAGTGTGATTAAGGTTGAGTTTAAAATCTAATTTTAAGATAAATTGTATAAATGGGTTTTGTGGCTATGGAACATCCCTGGGTCGCTCCTCTGTTCAATTCACTGCAGCTGGCGACTGGAACGAGCTGCAACAAACACTCAAACTGAACAGTTTTATCTCTTCATTCAAAGACTCAATCATGGAGATTCTTACTGACAGTTGTGGCTGCTTTGTGTGTGTATTGTTGACCTCCTTGACCTTTGTGCTGTTGATTTTTTTCCAATAATGTTTGTACCATCTTGTCATGTGTTGCAGCCTTATGTTGTCTTCGGTATCTCGTGATGTGTGTTTTGTCCTATATATATATTTATATATATTTATTTTTTTTATCCCAGGCCCCCGTCCCCACAGGAGGCCTTTTGGTAGGCGGTCATTGTAAATAATCATTTATTCTTAACCGACTTGCCTAGTTAAAAAAAGGAAGCTAGTGACAACCAGGGAGCTTTTGCTGTGCTGTCAAACTTGTTGAGTAAATAGATCTAACGCTGGGTGAACATAAAGTGGCGAAAAACGTTAACAGGATTTTCCAAATCCCAATAGATAAACTATTTATTCTAAGACTCCTGTGTTTGCAAACATTGCCGCACAAGTCGGTGTCAAAACGATGGAGTTCTTGCAGAACGCAGCAAAAAGTCAATTTACAGGTTGCTTACACTGCTTTTGGATTATCATTTGATTTTAAGGTTCGTATGAATGTCTTGTCATCGCAAATCAACTGCATTATACTTAACAATTCCAAGCAGTAAGGCTAGCGTTTGTTACAGCAATATATCCAGCGTTAGCTAGAATTAATTATATTTGGTTGTGATCTTTGCAAAATAACTATTTTGGATGCATTAGTTAGCATTCTAGCTAACGCCCGATATATTGCTGTAACGAACGCCAGCCAAATACATTTTACTGCTTGGAACTGTTCAAGCAAGAATCAAACGTGGTTTTATTTAGAACAAATAAAAACGTAAATCTAAGACATGTTGAATGCGTGACGTCAGTGTGTGGTGTTCATGACTTCATCATAGTCTTCATGTACAATGACGAAAGTAATAATTACAATACAAGTGAATCAGTATACATAGTTTATTACGGTTCAACAAAGTGCTGATAAAGTTGAGGTTTTACGTTTCCAACTCATTTGATCGGTTATATTTTCACAAGTTACAATCTTCTTCACACAAAGCCCTTTAAAACAGTCCAGCTACAGTTGAACGTTGAAACCAAAGGGCAACAAGGCATGTGGTGTGTTGTGATGACAGAAGGCCACATTCTGTACTGCATTCCACACTTCAGTCAAAGTGTGTCTGAAATTGCACCCTATTCCCTATGCAGTGCACTACTTTTAACCATAGCCTCTGGTCAAAAGTAGGGAACTATATTAAAAAAGCATAGTGTGCCATATCTGATTCACCCAAAATATGTATTGATCATGACTATTAAAAAACCAACAAGTAGTTAGAACAGAACCGAGAAGGAAGACAACAGGTGTTCATTCAGAGAGGACGGGACTAGTGACTTGACAGGTGTTGGGAGCTCATTTCTTAAACCTGCCGAAGTGTTCACGGGAGATGATTAGCCTCTGGATCTGGGCTGTGCCTTCATAGATCTGGAATTAAACAAGCAGACATAAAATGTCTCCAATGAAGTCTTATCAGTCGTCGTCGTCCCCCCCATTTATATCAGTTTTCATTCATTAAAAGCCAGGAGTTTTTCCCTAGCCAGTTGACCGGACTAGGGAAGTGTTCAGTGAGGCACAACGTGGCTAAACATTTTGTAACGGAAACCAAAAACGATTGGTTAAGTTCATTCACGTGGTAATGTACGTCTGAACACAACCCAGGAAGTAGTGTAAAGCTAAGGACCCCCAAGTTCATCCAGGTCTCTAATTCAAAGAGTCTCAAAAAGTGGGAGTGCTGATCTAGGATCAGGTCCCCTCCATCCACATAGTCTTAGTCCTTATGAGCTAAAAAGGGAAAACGAGTTCTAGCACTCGGATGCTTTTTGCATACAGGCCCTGGTCAGATAACTCTTATGCATACAACAATAGTGGTACAGGCTACTGATTGGTCATTCGCTATTCTAACAGAATTTTTTTTTAAACAGTTGATGAGGTAGAACTGCCCCCTCACCTGGTAGATCTTGGCATCCCTCATCAGTTTCTCTACGGGGTATTCAGAGTTGAAGCCGTTTCCTCCAAACACCTGCACGGCGTCGCTGGCCACCTGGTTGGCGATGTCCCCGGCGAATGCCTTAGCGATGGAGGCGTAGTAGGTGTTCCTCCTCCCGTTGTCAACCTCCCACGCTGACCTCTGCCAGCCCATCCTGGCCAGCTCCACCTTCATGGCCATCTCAGCCAACAGGAACGACACCGCCTGGTGCTGTGGGGAGGGGGGGTTGTCAAACCTCAAGAGTATTGAGATGTGTTCAGTAGGACGCAACGTTGTAGAACTTTCAGACAGATATGCCATGGAGAATAAACCTCTGATATGTAGGATAAAGGATCATGTCGGCTATGAGGTGAACATGGCACTGTTGCCAGTTTCCCCAGACTAAGACTACTCCTGACAAAAAAATAACTTTCAATGGAGACTGCAGTAGCATTATCAATGGTATGAGGTCAAAGGTCAAACCTTAGAGCACTAGGGCCAGTTTCCCCAGACTAAGATGAAGAATACTCCTGGACTACAAAGCACTTGGTCAAAATTGTCAATGAGTTCTTGCTGAGGCTGAATCTCTTCAACTATCACCAAGGCAACAGTCTAATACCCTAATACTGACGTGGCTTCATGCATTTCTAATGTGGAAATGTGAAAGTGATGAACCTCAGCGATGAGCTTCCCGAAGGTCTTCCTCTCCAGAGCGTAGCCAGTGGCTTCATCCAGAGCTCTCTGAGCCAGACCTGTAGCGCCTGCTGCCACCTGGAAGCACAGGAGGAAGTCTCGTCACTAACTCATAATATAGCAGGTAGGTTTTTAAAATTCTGGTAACTTTCCCACAATTCCCAGGTTTTTAGCGGGGAAGATATTGTGGACTCAGGTCGGGAAAAAGCACGAAACCCTGCAATCCTTTAGCCAGGATTTCTGGGAAACTTTGGGATGGTTTCCGGAAATTGTGTCAGTGGTGTCAAACATGCAGCCCGCCATGTTGTCTAGGAAACCATGACTCACTGGTGGTCTGGTCTTGTCGAAGGCTCCCATGGCAATCTTGAAGCCAGCTCCTTCTCCAATCAGAACGTTCTCCTTGGGTATCCGGACGTCCTCGAAGGTGATTCCTCTGGTGTCTGAACACCGCTGACCCATGTTCAACTCCTACACACAGAGACACACAGCAATATTATAGGTTACTATAGTAACCTAGTGGTTAGAGCGTTGGACCAGTAACCGAAAGGTTGCTAGATCGAATCCCCGAACTGACAAGGTAAAAATCTGTCGTTCTGCCCCTGAACAGGCAGTTAACCCACTGTTCTTAGGCCATCATTGTAAATAAGAATTTGTTCTTAACCGAATTGCCTAGTAAAATAAAATACAAGTACATGTTCAACTCCTACACACACACACACACACATCAATATTATATGTCCAGACACCAATCTCAGATCCTCTACAGTTTGCAGCAAACACAAGTCATTTCATAAGTTCTAGCTAGCTAAATAATTGGGCATGTCTACGCAAAAACAACAAGAATAGATCCAGTCACTACTATGTAGAATTGTTGATCGAAGCATGGTGGTGACAGAGTGATATAACTGATCGGTCATTGAGGCACTAGATCCTTACCTTCCTGCCAACTAGTATTCCAGGTGAATCCGCGTCAACGATGAAGCCTGTGAAAGCCTTGCTGGTTGGACACTTAGGGTCAGCATCAGTACGGGCCAGCAGGAAATACCTGTGAGAATTAAGAAGACTGTTTTATCACACCACATGCTGCCTTGGGAATAAACTAAAAGACAAACATCATATTTTTTTATAGAGAAAACATTTCATTCCACAAAGGGGCATTAATGTGTTCAGCATGGAGGAAGATGGTCTTTATTGACAAATCACTTTAAAATGGTGGTGTGCGTTTCTCCTCTCACCAGTTGGCTTTGCCTCCGTTGGTGATCCACATCTTCTGACCGTTAACAACGTACTCGTCTCCTTTCTTCTCCGCCCGCGTCTTCAGGCCCGCCACGTCAGAGCCCGCGCCAGGCTCCGTCACTCCGTACGCCTGTCAAGTCAACACACAGCATTTTCTTATCATACTATATTTTTGAGACATAATGGAACGTGGCGCCTTGAAAGCGCCTCGGCATGTTTGTCTGTTAGTGTAGGCTACACTACGGCTTTTTTAATGCAGACACGAAACTCTTCTCTGGAGAGATGAACAGCTTCTGAAGCAGGACTTAGCGTCCATCACTAGGTAACCAGAACGGTCAATCAAATTATATGGACCTAGCTGCGGCAAACTACTCTCTCCTAATAAAAAATATATACTTTAAAACGTTTGTTGAATACCGTGACTTACCAAGACGTTTAGTGGAAATAAAACATCTACCTACAGAAACAACACACTAATCAGCTATGTTTATTGTTGTCAGGGAACAAATACAACGCTTTACGCCGGAGAAGATATACTGTCTGAAAAGGTACGTCTAGAGATGCGGCACTTCTTAAAATAGTCTGAAAAGTTGCTTTTGCCATGTTACTGTAGCTGTAGTCTGTCTCTGGAAAGGGTCGTGGACTAACCTGTACCCCCGCATATTGACACGGTACTAGTTCAACCTGTATATAGCCTCGTTATTGTCATTTAAATATTGTGCAACTTTTTTTTTTTTTTTTACTTTAGTTTGTTTTCTTAATGCTATTTAATTAAAAAACTGTATTGTTGTAAATAATTAAGGGCTTGTAAGTAACTGTTGTATTCAGCACGTGACAAATAACATTTAGTAGATAGAACTTCATTGCCTGTCCCTAGCGATCATACATTCCTAATCAGAGAATTATTCTGCATTGTAAATTCATGTAGAATTTTATGATATTTTTTTTTAGAATCGTTTTAACGGAAAACCAATTTTAAAAAATGTCTGTTTAAACGTAAATCCTCTGGATGACATCATCATGATGTGCGTTTCCAGCATCAAGGCTGTTTTCATAAAGAAGTTCAATCTGCTTCGTGTTTTGTATCCTTGCCACGATACTGACGAGTATCGCGATACCCTGGCCCTACTATACAGTGTCCCTCCCTTCTCTCGCTATACAATATGTGAGCGTTTGTGTTCTCGTAAAAAAAACGCAATCAATCAGTTTCCTCCATTCCAAAAATACCAAATCTTAGGAGTCAATTTCTAGTGGAATCAAATCTTGACATTGGGAAACGGGAGTCGACTCTCCACCACTACGTCTTCCTTATGGACATTAACGGTTGGATAACTGACAGAGAAAGGCAAAGCGACAACAGTGAAGTACTGTATGGCTATACTTTTGAGAAGTTTAATGACAAATCGGTCAAATGCTAACATCACGAGATTGTATCGAGGTACTGTAGCAGCAGTACAGTTGCATTGCTTAACCATGACTCAAACAGAACAGAACCATATGGATATCTGCATTGTGAATTCACTGGGATTTTTAAAATATTTTTATCATTTTAACAGAAAACAATGAATAAATGTTTTCACTTGTCATATCCCTAATTCCTTCTTGTATTTCATATGAACACTTACACACATGAGAGGTTCCTCTGTCATTCTGCCCAGGTACTTCTTCTTCTGGAAATCATTACCGGCTATGATCACTGGCATTTGCTGTGAGGAAGAAACAGAAGAGCTCTTTAAGCCTGTATTGGGTTGCAAAAATACAGTCACTTTGTTTTTCTCCTCACAATTCCAATAGTTTTCCAGAATAAGCAGGAAATCTAGGAATCCTCCAAACAGGTTTTCTAGAAAAAAAACAGAGAATTTGGGGGAAGTCTGACCTTTACCAGCCTAAGAACTCTGAATGAACCAGGGTTACAAGATGACAGTATTTCACACCAACAGCCACTATGAGCCTCCATTTCACAGCAGGATTATTTTAAGACATAATTAGCCATGTATCCATTATACATGTATAAAAATATATATATTTAAAAAAATATATATATAAAATTGTTTTTTTTTTAAATCAACCTGGATTCAAATCTTAGGTTTTTCAACTCTTTATAGTTTTACAGCTCAATGACAATGTGAACTTACACCGAGAGAGTTGGCTTCGATAGCAGTCTGAACTCCTGTGCAACCATAGGCCAGCTCTTCTGTGATGAGGCAGGAGTCAAATATGCCCAGACCCATTCCACCACAGTCCTCTGGAATGTGAGAGTTCATCAGGCCCAGCTCCCATGCTCTCTTGATGATGGGGAAAGGATACTGTGGGATAAAAAGGGTTAGGGTATGTGGTCCAATAGGAAGCAGCTGCTGACTGGACTGACAGCTACTCTGTTCCAATGACAGCATGCCACTGCTTGGTATACAAACAGGCTGGGAAAGACCAGAGCACCAGGTTGATGTCTTCTACTCACTTCTCCACTCCTGTCGTAGGCTGCTGCAACAGGGACAATCTCCTCCCGGGAAAACTTCCTGGCTAGCTCCTGGAACTCTTTCTGCTGGTCTGTCATCTCTGTTGATAGTCAGACAGAGGGAGGGAGAGAGAGAGAGACAGGAAGTCTATAAATACACAGGTATGCATTGACACTGTCCCAGCAGCTGCTCGCAGAGAGCCCCCTGTCCCAGCAGCTGCTCGCAGAGAGCCCCCTGTCCCAGCAGCTGCTCGCAGAGAGCCCCCTGTCCCAGCAGCTGCTCGCAGAGAGCCCCCTGTCCCAGCAGCTGCTCGCAGAGAGCCCCCTGTCCCAGCAGCTGCTCGCAGAGAGCCCCCTGTCCCAGCAGCTGCTCGCAGAGAGCCCCCTGTCCCAGCAGCTGCTCGCAGAGAGCCCCCTGTCCCAGCAGCTGCTCGCAGAGAGCCCCCTGTCCCAGCAGCTGCTCGCAGAGAGCCCCCTGTCCCAGCAGCTGCTCGCAGAGAGCCCCCTGTCCCAGCAGCTGCTCGCAGAGAGCCCCTGTCCCAGCAGCTGCTCGCAGAGAGCCCCTGTCCCAGCAGCTGCTCGCAGAGAGCCCCTGTCCCAGCAGCTGCTCGCAGAGAGCCCCGTCCCGCCAGCTGCTCGCAGAGAGCCCCGTCCCAGCAGCTGCTCACAGAGAGCCCCCTGTCCCAGCAGCTGCTCGCAGAGCCCCGTCCCGCCAGCTGCTCGCAGAGAGCCCCGTCCCAGCAGCTGCTCACAGAGAGCCCTGTCCCGACAGCTGCTCGCAGAGAGCCCTGGCCAGTACTCACCAAAGCAGAACCCGGTTGACGGAGCATTCTGAGAGCTGGTAGCGGCCACAGCTGCAGCATTGGTACTCTGGAGCCGCAGGACAGACTGCACGCCCCCTCTCAGAGCCTTGAGGAGAGATGGGGCGAGGGCATAGAACATATCAACAACTACTATAAGCTTATGGCTGTGCAAGGGCCAAGGCGACACAGTGATTACGTGCCAAATGGCACCTTATTCCCCATGTAGTGCACTACTGGGCCCATAAGTAATAGGGTGCCATTTGGGACACAAAAAGAGACCTCATCCCACTAGCTAATGAATACATGCATAGTACTATAGGTACGTCAAATGTTACTATTTCTAGTGGATTTTAGAGGGATCTTTACTTCTGGTCTACAGTTGTTAGAATGTGTACAAGAATGTCAGAACTTTAAAACGTCAACAATTGACAACACCAAGAGGTTGATTGAAATGGTTTGAATATGGGGTTAGATACGTCACGTCTACTAGCTAGTTTACAACACGTTTTCACAACAAACGGCAAAAGCTATAAATCTATAAGAAAGCTAACATGTACATGTGGCGCAGAAAGGAACCAATGCTTTTCACACTAACGTTAGGCATTAATTAACGTTATAGCTAGCTAGCTAACTTAACGCTAGCTGCCTTTTCTCGGCTAGTAAGACAACTGCCAAATGTGAAAAGATCTTGATTTCTCGAGAAACCTGTCAATGCTTAAATACATCTTAATTAACTATTAAAGCATGTCAATTACTTGTTTACTAGCTGTATTTTACCTTGTTGAAAAGCATCGCTATTGTTGCACTACAGACGTCCGTGTCGTAAAATCCTTGAGTACACACGTCACGTTCGTCCTACCAGAAAAATACATGTTTCATCCAATCAGGGCTGCGGGTTTTGTCACATGACGTTATGTCTGTCGGGAGATGACTTTTCACCTAGTTTCTTACCTAAGACAAAGA
Organism: Oncorhynchus gorbuscha; assembly: GCF_021184085.1. Lineage (NCBI taxonomy): Eukaryota > Metazoa > Chordata > Actinopteri > Salmoniformes > Salmonidae > Oncorhynchus > Oncorhynchus gorbuscha. The sequence goes on along the minus strand of NC_060194.1, from coordinate 50,259,424 downwards.
CCTTCGATAATATTGGCAAGATAGACGAGTGACCGATATTTATAAATATTTCTCTGAGGACAATGTCCTCAGAGATGGAAGACAGGCGAGATCAGGCGGGACCATTCTAGCCAATAAGAAAATTAGCAATTTGTTGTTGACCAAATTCGAAACGTTTTCATTAGCTGGGTTTCAAAACAATTGGCGACTTTTTTTCATGCGAATATTCTAAAATACGCATAAAGAAAATACATTATCTGTCGGCATTCGTACAATTGTACCGGAGCGTCCTGTTTCTGATCACAGCTGTCGTGATTTAAAAAAATATATTGTATGACTTTACTGCATAAAAATTGTGGATGGAAACGTGCTTATTGACTTCCGTATAAACATTCCTCACTTCAGGGTTTTATTTTCGTGAACAGATTTTGGGCGGAGTAAACCCTCTTGCTTCGTCGTTTCCTCTGTGCAGATATCCATTACAATAAAACACAATATTCTCATTTTACAAAATAAATCATTCAAAATAATTGTATTAAATGCTGTATTCAATCATTTACATTTGTATATACTAACCACAGTTTGTGTAAGAACAATAATGATGTTATTTGATTGTGAACAAATTAGTGAATTATATTAAATACAATTATATAACATAATCTTAAAATCACATATTTTCCTTAGAGATATTTTATAACCTTTATGTATCATGTTGGATAAGTCAGGAATGTGATCATGGCAAGGGTAGTTATAATATAGACAAGATAAACTCTTGTCCTGTCATAATTATACAACAAGGTCAAGATCAAGCAAAGTGGGAAAATGCAATTTCCTGGAAAGTTACACCTTGCACGGAATGGAAAACGACAGGTTGTACAATATATACAGTACCTCACACAGCCTGATTAATGGTTGTGTGACGTTCTATGAGCCTCACGGCTATCAGAGCAGAGGTCGATGCAGTGTGTCCTCAGCCTACCATTCGTAGTACAAACTACACTGAACAAAAATATAAACGCAACATGTAAAATGTTGGTCCCATGGTTCATGAGTTGAAATAAAAGATTGCAGACATTTTCCATGCACACAAAAAAGCTTCTCTCAAATGTTAGTGAGCATTGCTCCTTTGACAAGATAATCTGACAGGTGTTGCATATCAAGGAGCTCATTAAATAGCATGATAAATACACAGTGCTTGTGCTGGGGACAATAAAATGCCACTAAAATGTGCAGTTTTGTCACACAACACAATGCGACAGATGTGTCAAGTTTTGAGGGATTGCGCAATTGGTATGTTTACTGAAGGAATGTCCACCATTGGCTGTTGCCAGAGAATTTAATGTTCCTTTCTCTACCATAAGCCGCCTCCCACGTGGTGTTTGAGAATTTGGCAGTACATCCAACCGGCCTCACAACTGCAGACCACGTGTATGAAGTCATGTAGGGAAGCTGTTTGCTGAGATAAACTCTGTGAACAGAGTGCCTCGTGATGACAATGGGTTGACGGTATGGGCAGACATAAAATACATAAAATATGGACAACAAACACAATTTAATTTTATCGATGGCAATTTGATTGCACAAAAATATAGTGACAAAATATTTTTTTAAGGTTCAGTATCTGTGACCAACAGACACATACCTTTATTCCCAGTCATGTGAAATCTATAGATTAGGGCCGAATGTATTTATTTCAATTGACCGATTTCCTTATATGATCTGTAACTCAGAAAAAATCTATGAAATTGTTACATGTTGAGTTTATATTTTTGTTTAGTATAGAAAAGTACATTTCCTGAAGAAAATGGTGTTGCATGGATATGCATTTCATCTGTAGTTGCTACATCCATTTTGGGACCTAAAAAGTACATTTACAGTACCAGTCAAAAGTTTGGACAAAACTACTCATTCCAGGGTTTTATTTTACTACATAGAATCAAAACTGAAATAACACATGAAATCATGTAGTAACAAAAAAACAACAAATCAAAATATATTTTATATTTCAGATTCAAAGTAGCCACCCTTTGCCTTCATGACAGCTTTGCACTCTTGGCATTCTCTCAACCAGATTCTTGAGGTAGTCACCTGGAAGGCATTTCAATTAACAGATGTGCCTTGTCAAAAGTTAATTTGAGTAATTTCTTTCCTTCATCATGCGTTTGAGCCAATCAGTTGTGTTGTGACATGGTAGAGGTGGTATACAGAAGATAGCACTATTTGGTAAAAGACCCAAGTCCATATGATGGCAAGAACAGCTCAAATAAGCTGTTGACAGGCAGCGTGGACGGAATGTTTTATTAACAGGTGGGAGTAAATTGGACAACGCCGGCACATTCAACGTTTCCTGTCCGGGTGTAAGGTTGAGTAGATACATCTAAAAAATAAAAGACCTAGAAGCTTGTGGGACTTTTGTGTTTTTATTGACATGGTATTAAACAGCGGATCTATTTGCCCTTCTTGGCCTTGATCTTCCTCAGGTAGAACTCCAGCTCCTTGCCCTCCAAAATGTAGCCATCCACCCTGCCGCACTGGCCGGGCTTGGAGGCAATGCAGGCTGGGAGAGAGAGAGAGAACAATCATTACCAAGTCAGAGAAGAAACACCAATTAGAAGTTAACAGAAGTCCCATCAGAAAATTGACAATGGGATTTTGTCCTTGAGGATTCAGATGTCACGTTGTAATGCAGTGTTCCTCACACCTGTTACAAGCCCAGCACCACACGACTCAGCTGATGGAAGTTCGGTCAATAAGGTGTTAGTGCTTGGGAGGAACGAATCAGACATCTCTGACCAAGACTAACAAGCATTATTAGATACCCCTCACGAGTGTTTCTGCATGTCTGGGAAACTAAGCCTGCCCTGCATACGCCGTGAGTACCCAGACAAACCACAATAACTAGTACCTGGAGTATATGTATCAAGCACTTCAGACTAGGAGCACTGATACAAGTCAACTTTGACCTTTTAAAATCAGCACAGTGCTGCCCAGTAGAAACAGAGGTCGGAGACTCACCGAGGAGTTTCCCCTGCATGAACTGTTCTTCCAGGAGAGGGCTGATCTTGCAGTTCTTCTTACGCTCGTCAAACTTCTTCTGAATCTTCTTCGACCTCTTCTTGTTGATCACCTCTTCCTCCTCGGGAGTCTAAAACACAGGAAATAAAGACGTTAGGCGATTAATGACGGGCACCAATGGAACACTAGTACGATTTCAAGTACATTGTACTGCACCGTTGAGTCTGCAGAAAAACATTTCACAGAACCGTTTATACCTGCAGTTGAGCCCCGGCCTGCTAACACAATTTGTCTCCAAAATTAAATAACCAGTATATTTAGTTTCACTCAGTTCTGGCGATAAAAGCCAAGGTCATTCTGTAACAGAAATGGACAACGGCATCTCCATCAAAATACCCAATATTATAAACACATTGACAATGTTTAACAAGAACAAATAAGGGAATAGTGTACTGGCTTTGGGACTCAGCTGTCAGCTAGTGTCCGTTAGTGAAAGTAGTACTCTTTTGGGACTCAGCTGTCAGCTAGTGTCCGTTAGTGAAAGTAGTACTCTACACTAAGGCTTCTGTCGACAGGTTGTAGTGGATACTGACGCTGTGGCCAAAAGCCGCATATTTAAAGGAATTAGGTTGCCATTTGGGACAACAGCAAGCTGTCAACTGTTCTACACAATATAGAAACGGCACATCCATTTTTACTTAGATGACAGTACATAAGGAAATCAGTCAATTTAAATAATTTCACTGGGCCCTAATCTATGGATTCCACATGACTGGGAATACAGATCTGCATCTGTTAGTCACAGATACCTTAATAAAGAGGTAGGGATTGGATCAGAACCAGTCAGTATCTGGTGTGACCATTTTCCTGATGCAGCAGCGACACATCTCCTTCACACGGAGTTGATCAGGCCGTTGATTGTGGCCTGTGGAATGTTTTCCTACTCCTCTTCAATGTCTGTGTGAAGTTGCTGGATATTGGCGTGCTTCTACACCTGCATTGCTTGCCGTTTGGGGTTTTAGGCTGGGTTTCTGTACAGCACTTTGAGATATCAGCTGATGTACGAAGGGCTACATAAATACATTTGATTGGCAGAAACTGGAACATGTGGTACAAGTCGACCCAGAGCATCCCAAACATGCTCAATGGGCGACATGTCGGAGGTGATGACGGCGGATGAATGGCACGACAACTGGCCTCTGGAGCTTGTCACGTTATCTGTGCATTCAAATTGCCGCCAATAAAATGAGATTGTGTCTGCAGCTTATGCCTGCCCATACCATAACCCCACCACGGGGAACTCTGTTCACAACGGCGACATCAGCACACCGCTCACCCACACGACAATACACGCTCGGCCCGGTACAGTTGAAACACAGGATTCATCCGTAAAGAGCACATGATGCCAGTTGCCGTCGAAGGTGAGCATTTACCCACCGAAACCCCTTATGATAGAGAAGTGAACATTAAATGCCCTGGTGGACATTCTTGCAGTCAGCAAGCTAATTGCACCCTCCCTCAACTGGAAACGTCTGGTGTTGTGTTGACAGAACTGTACATTTTAGAGAACCCTTTTATTGTCCACAGCACAAGGTGTACCTGTGTAATGATCATGCTGCTTGATATTCCACACCTGTCAGGTGTCAGATCTTGGTAAATGAGAAATGCTCACTAACAAGGGATGTAAAGGATTGAACAAAATTGAGGGAAGGTGTCTTTTATTTCAGCTCATTAACTTCGTCGGGGTACACACCCCCTTCTAAATTTCCACCTAAAGACATACCCTAATGTAACTGCCTGTAGCTCAAGCCCAGAAGCAAGGATATGCATATTCTTTGTATCATTTGAAAGGAAAAACACAATTTTGTGGAAATGTGTATTGAATGCAGGAGAATATAACACATGTTGTGTTAGGCTATAAAAATGGATGTAGCTAGGACACCTGGCATTGCCAACAGACGAAGATCTTCAAAGGTACGCGATTTATTTTGTTATTTCTGACTTTCGTGACGCTAATTCTTGGTTGGAAAAATACTAGTAATACTCGTGTGCAGGGAGCCGTCCTCAGAAAATCGCATGGTTTGCTTTCGCTGTAAAGCCTTTTTGAAATCTGACAAAGCGGCTGGATTAACAAGACGTTCATCTTTTAAACGATGTAAAAATACATGTATTTACAAGAATGTTTAAAACAACGAATGGTGTGTTTAGAATGTTAGCGCTCTGCAATGTCACCTCACGTTGGCCTGGTGGGACGTTAAGAGTCTCACCTACCCTACAGAGGTTAAAACATGGAACCAACACTTTACATGTTGCAGTTATACATCTTTGTTCAATTCAAATTATAGATCTTTGTTCAATTCAAAACCAGTGCACTACCCAGGAGCCACTTGGGTCTTGTACGTACCAGCTTGGCTCCCTTCTTGCGTCCCAGAGGAGTGGCGAAGTGGGCCTCATACCACTGCCTGTAAGGCAGGCTGTCGACGAGAACGATGCAGTTCTTCACCAAGGTCTTGGTTCTCACCAACTCGTTGTTGGAGGCGTTGTACACCACATCAATGAGCCTGGTCTTACGAGTGCAGCCTGCAAAATGAACACAATATCAAAATTCCCACCTGTGTGTAGTGGTAATATTACTGCAGTGATGAAACAGGGGTTCAAGCACAGTCTAGAAATAAACAGGCCCATGAGCATTTTTAAGTAGCTTTAAAATGGCAAAATTTACACCAAACGTTGGTCACGTTTCAAGAACTGAAATATAATCCGTATCTCTCTCAACCTTTAAGGTATCTGTATTCCCAGTTGTGTGAAATCGATCGATCAGGGCCTAATGAATTCATTTCAATTGAATGTTTATTTTTACTCAGTAAAATGTTGGAAATTGTTACATGTTATGTTCAGCTAACATTTCAAAAGTAGCATTATGGCCAAATGCACACATGTAGGTGGTAAATCACGTGAAATTAATTTGAGCTCTCAAAACACATTGCGTTACATGAGTGAATCTAGCTTTTGTCTTTCTCAGAGTCACAAATATCGTCACAAACATTCAGTAGCAGAACTGGACATGAATATAGTCATTGAAAGACTCACGACACCCTTACAGATTTAACCAGTGTGTACAGCTGATATCCATAGGAGAACAACCGTATGGAAACTTACACTCAGAGCCCCACGAGAAGTTACCCACGTCGACCCTCAGAGCGCGGTACTTCTTATTGCCACCGCGGGTCCTCACTGTGTGAATACGGCGAGGTCCAATCTAGAAGAGAAGCATTAAAAAAAAGTGGAAACCAACTAAATCACGAGTGATTGCATTATGTATAGGGATACCTGGTGGCCACATGTACCCCATTGTTTGGCATAGGTGTGTCAGTGTAACTATGACAGTCCGGGTCATTGGTAGGTCCTTAAACTTTAACCAAAACGGTCAAAACAGACCTACCTATGGTCAATTTGTAATCATCCACACCACAAATAATCAAACCTTATTTTACTAGCTACTGTCCACAATACCGATACACGTGGTCAGCGTCTTCACCTTTGTGTTTGCAGGGGGGCGACCCAGTTCATACTTCCTCTTCTTGTGGTAGGGTTTGCGTTTGCCGCCGGTCTTGCGGCGTTTATGCCAGTTGTCCCTAGAGATACCTGGGCCACAGAAACAAGACACTAGTGAGAAAGATGCGAACTCTGCAACAAAAACAAAAAGCACTAAAGCCTAAGGAAGCCATTGTGCTTGCGAGTGTCAGTTCTCCAAGGTGGTTATCCGCACAGTAATCTCGGAAACCTAATTGTCATCATATTCACTCAAACACAAGGCTTCTCCGAATAGAGTGAACCACTACCTAGGTAAGGCTAGCACGTTAGCCTAAGCTAGCGTGATTCTGAGTAGCCATTGCCCAACATCAGCACAGTACTAAGAGTAACGTTATCCCGTTAAATCACTGATCATAGTCCTGTAGATACACATTTCTTCGTAAGCATGCAAAGATTTAGTCGATATATAGATTAATTAGTAGAGGTACTAGGAGGTACTAAATTGAGAATGTAAAAAATATTAAACTTATCCAGAGGCCTATCGCTAGCTTACAACTAAAATCCCTAGCGAACGAGGAAGACTTGGCAGCTAAATGTCTACCAAAACAACGCAACATAGCCATGTGTGTTAGGTTTAAGGTACACCAAACTAGGTAACTACCAAAACAAGCGACAGTGCAATTTGAGAACCATCTGCAAATGCTCACTTGCAAGTCAGCTAGACTAGCCCATGAGCAGCCATCTTGTAACATGACATCCTTTTACAATAATTCAGTGAAAAACAATCCTCTATGGTGATATTAGTGCAATTCAACAACATTCCAGTAAGATATTCAAATAAAAAGTAATCTGTCAAACCATTATAGTTATATTCCTGATGTAAAACAAGTGATGGACAAGGATTCTCTCAGCGACCGGAGGATGAAAACACGTACCCATTCTCAGGCGACGGCTGGAAAGAGAACACGCAAAGGTTCATGGGGAAGTTTGAAGGTGTCAGATATCGCGAGACTGTACGATAACTCTAGAAATCCATGAGCGCAAACTGAAACGTTGACTGCCGCCATCTGCGAGTGTGCACCACCCAGGATAAACTAGAAAGCCCCAAAACTATTACTGCAGAGATTTATACTTGGACAAGCCTCAATCCAGAGTTTAGTTTGACTATTTTCTACATTGTACAATAATAGGGAAGGCATCAAAACTATGAAATAACATAGAATCATGTTGTAACCAAAAAAAAGTGCTAAATCAAAATATATTTTATATTTGAGATTCTTCAATGAAGCCCCCATTTACCTTGATAGCTTTGCACACACTCGGCATTCTCTCAACCACCTTAAGTTAACCCTAATTATTCCTAAAACTAATAGCATTGTATTTTGGACAAATCATACACTAAACCTCAACTACATCTTGTAATAAATAATGTGGATATTTAGCAAGTTGAGATGACTAAACTGCTTGGAGTAACAAATATTACGTATGTAACCATGGTTATGCGAGCTATATGGATCACTCCAATATATTGGTATCACTCCGCGGCGGAGGGATACAGCCGACGTGAGGATTTACAGATTTACTCCAGTGTGCACCTGTGTCACTGCTGGGGTCCGCCCCTATACATAGACCCCATGGCCGCGACACACGTTCTCTACATCATTTTCCTCTAGCACCCAGCAGAGGCAGGGAAAAGGTGTGTCAGGGGTCCTGCCGGGGCCCGCCTTTCGTCTGGCGCCCCGAGCGCCTTGGTCCCTCAAGTCACGTCCCCATGGAGGTGATGGTTGACAGGTTGTTGTTCCACCACACGCTGTGCCCCTCCCCACTGTCGTTCCTCAGCACGAGGCGAAGGGGCAGGAGGGGGACCCCACCGTCGTTCCTCAGCAAGAGGCGAAGGGGCAGGAGGGGGACCCCACCGTCGTTCCTCAGCAAGAGGCGAAGGGGCAGGAGGGGGACCCCACCGTCGTTCCTCAGCAAGAGGCGAAGGGGCAGGAGGGGGACCCCACCGTCGTTCCTCAGCACGAGGCGAAGGGGCAGGAGGGGGACCCCACCGTCGTTCCTCAGCACGAGGCGAAGGGGCAGGAGGGGGACCCCACCGTCGTTCCTCAGCAAGAGGCGAAGGGGCAGGAGGGGGACCCCACCGTCGTTCCTCAGCAAGAGGCGAAGGGGCAGGAGGGGGACCCCACCGTCGTTCCTCAGCACGAGGCGAAGGGGCAGGAGGGACCCCACCGTCGTTCCTCAGCACGAGGCGAAGGGGCAGGAGGGGGACCCCACCGTCGTTCCTCAGCACGAGGCGAAGGGGCAGGAGGGGGACCCCACCGTCGTTCCTCAGCAAGAGGCGAAGGGGCAGGAGGGGGACCCCACCGTCGTTCCTCAGCAAGAGGCGAAGGGGCAGGAGGGGGACCCCACCGTCGTTCCTCAGCAAGAGGCGAAGGGGCAGGAGGGGGACCCCACCGTCGTTCCTCAGCACGAGGCGAAGGGGCAGGAGGGGGACCCCACCGTTGTTCCTCAGCACGAGACGAAGGGGCAGGAGGGGGACCCCACCGTCGTTCCTCAGCAAGAGGCGAAGGGGCAGGAGGGGGACCCCACCGTCGTTCCTCAGCAAGAGGCGAAGGGGCAGGAGGGGGACCCCACCGTCGTTCCTCAGCACGAGGCGAAGGGGCAGGAGACCCCACCGGGACCCCACCGTCGTTCCTCAGCTCAGCACGGAGGGGACCCCACCGTCGTTCCTCAGGCGAAGGGGCAGGAGGGGGACCCCACCGTCGTTCCTCAGCAAGAGGCGAAGGGGCAGGAGGGGGACCCCACCGTCGTTCCTCAGCAAGAGGCGAAGGGGCAGGAGGGGGACCCCACCGTCGTTCCTCAGCAAGAGGCGAAGGGGCAGGAGGGGGACCCCACCGTCGTTCCTCAGCAAGAGGCGAAGGGGCAGGAGGGGACCCCACCGTCGTTCCTCAGCAAGAGGCGAAGGGGCAGGAGGGGGACCCCACCGTCGTTCCTCAGCAAGAGGCGAAGGGGCAGGAGGGGGACCCCACCGTCGTTCCTCAGCAAGAGGCGAGGCGAAGGGGCAGGAGGGGGACCCCACCGTCGTTCCTCAGCACGAGGCGAAGGGGCAGGAGGGGGACCCCACCGTCGTTCCTCAGCACGAGGCGAAGGGGCAGGAGGGGGACCCCACCGTCGTTCCTCAGCACGAGGCGAAGGGGCAGGAGGGGGACCCCACCGTCGTTCCTCAGCACGAGGCGAAGGGGCAGGAGGGGGACCCCACCGTCGTTCCTCAGCACGAGGCGAAGGGGCAGGAGGGGGGGACCCCACCGTCGTTCCTCAGCACGAGGCGAAGGGGCAGGAGGGGGACCCCACCGTCGTTCCTCAGCACGAGGCGAAGGGGCAGGAGGGGGATCCCACCGTCGTTCCTCAGCAAGAGGCGAAGGGGCAGGAGGGGGACCCCACCGTCGTTCCTCAGCAAGAGGCGAAGGGGCAGGAGGGGGATCCCACCGTCGTTCCTCAGCAAGAGGCGAAGGGGCAGGAGGGGGACCCCACCGTCGTTCCTCAGCACGAGGCGAAGGGGCAGGAGGGGGATCCCACCGTCGTTCCTCAGCACGAGGCGAAGGGGCAGGAGGGGGACCCCACCGTCGTTCCTCAGCAAGAGGCAGGAGGGGGACCCCACCGTCGTTCCTCAGCACGAGGCGAAGGGGCAGGAGGGGGACCCCGTCGTCGTCCGTCTGCCTTGGACCCCTGAGGTGGTGGCATGAACCTTCTCAGAGTCTCCCTACGAACCTCATCAGTCTGCTCCAGAATGTCATTAACCCCTGTGCCAAAAGGTCAGCACTGGGGTGATGGGGAGAGTGGAAAATGTGCTCTGGAGAGCAGTTGGCAGATGGGATTGGGCCAGCCAGAGATGGCGCCGGGAGGTAACCACCTGCATCATGGCCCGCTCCCCTCTGCCCAGGCACGAGGTATGAAGGGCTCCAGAGGGGATGCCACCATCACACCTGTCACAAAGGGAAGCCATAATAAACCCAGCCAAGCCAGCGAGGCCACGGAGCAGAGGTACAACGCCCTGGGAGAGTTTGTCGTGACCCACTTGGAGGGATACATTACCCAGTACCTCTGCAAAAATGGGGAACACCTCTGTGGGAAAAACAGGCAGACAAAACGGCAACCAGGTAATGGATCTAATATGCGAGTTTAAAATTATAATTTGTTAACGCCAACTGTAATATTACCTCGCTGGTTTCATATCCAAGCAGTAGAAACAGCACCATATGGAGTAACTCTGTTAAGGAACTCCAAACGTAATGTCTCAATGTAGTGGAAGTCCACCACGACACTCTTATATTATGTATGTGGGAAGAAAAAAAACTTAGCAGATAAACCAACAGCATGTTAAGCAATTCACAACACAAGCCAGGAGGCACACAGAGTCGTAGTGTAACGTCAACGAAACACTAGCACGACAAACCACGGACGGAAGATACAGATCAACCTCTCGCAGCTGAGTGCAGACTCTCAAGAGGAGGGGCTTGGCCATGTGGACAGCTGCAAACAGCCAGTGAGTATACGTCCACGCAAGATATTACACTTACCAAGCGAACTTCATAACGTTTGAACCTCAAACCATACGGACGTCCGCTGAGAAAATGAAAGAGAACATGTTTCGCGGCCATGGGGTCTATTTATAGGGGCGGACCCCAGCCGTGACGCGTCTGCTAAATGACTTAAATGTAAATGTGACACAGGTGTACATGGGAATGAATCTGTACATCCTTACGTCAGATGTATCTCTCCGCCGCGGAGTGATACCAATATATTGGAGCGATCCAACATAGTGAAACATAACCCTGGATTGTAAACTGTCATGGTCAAAACATATTGATACAACAGTAGCTAAAATACTAAGAAGTCTGTCCATAATAAAGCGCCACTCTGCCCTAACTATATCAACAAGGCGACAAAAAATATTTACAAAACACCTTATCGAACAGCGAGGACTGTGAAGCAAAACATACATAGGCATAGACACATGCATACACGCACGAACTATACAAACACATATTTAGTACTGTAGATGTGGTAGTAGGGGCCTGAGGGCATAATGTTTTTAAAATTGTATAAACTGCCTTCATTTTGCTGGACCCCAGGAAGAGTAGCTGCTGCCTTGGCAGGAACTAATGGGGATCCATGATAAACCCCAGGAAGAGTAGCTGCTGCCTTGGCAGGAACTAATGGGGATCCATAATAAACCCCAGGAAGAGTAGCTGCTGCCTTGGCAGGAACTAATGGGGATCCATAATAAACCCCAGGAAGAGTAGCTGCTGCCTTGGCAGGAACTAATGGGGATCCATAATAAACCCCAGGAAGACTAGCTGCTGCCTTGGCAGGAACTAGTGGGGTCCATAATAAACCCCAGGAAGAGTAGCTGCTGCCTTGGCAGGAACTAATGAGGATCCATAATAAACCCCAGGAAGAGTAGCTGCTGCCTTGGCAAGAACTAATGGGGATCCATAATAAACCCCAGGAAGAGTAGCTGCTGCCTTGACAGGAACTAATGGGGATCCATAATAAACCCCAGGAAGAGTAGCTGCTGCCTTGACAGGAACTAATGGGGATACATAATAAACCCCAGGAAGAGTAGCTGCTGCCTTGACAGTAACTAATGGGGATCCATAATAAACCCCAGGAAGAGTAGCTGCTGCCTTGGCATGAACTAATGGGGATCCATAATAAACCCCAGGAAGAGTGGCTGCTGCCTAAGCAGAAACTAATGGGGATCCATAATAAACCCCAGGAAGAGTAGCTGCTGCCTTGGCAGGAACTAATGAGGATCCATAATAAACCCCAGGAAGAGTAGCTGCTGCCTTGGCAGGAACTAACGGGGATCCATAATAAACCCCAGGAAGAGCAGCTGCTGCCTTGACAGGAACTAATGGGGATCCATAATAAACCCAAAGGAAGAGTAGCTGCTGCATTTCAATTAACAATGGGGCCTTGTTATTCATGTGTAATTTATTTCCCCTTAGGAAGAGCCAATCAGCTGCTGCCTTGTGACAGGTAATGGGGATCCATAAGAAACCCCAGGAAGAGTAAGCTGCTCAAATAAGCAAAGGAACAAATTCTATCCATAATAAACCCCAAAGGTCAGTGCATCATTACTTTAAGAATGAAGGGGATCATAATAAACCCCAGGAATCATTACTTTGACATGAAGGAACTCAATGGGGAGTCCATCATTAATTAAACCCCAAAGAGTAGCTGCATCCTTGACAGTAAGACATAATGGGGATCCATAATAAACCCCAGGAAGAGTAGCTGCTGCCTTGGCTTTAAGACATGAAGGGGATCCATAATAAACCCCAGGAAGAGTGGCTGCTGCCTTGGCTTTAAGAACAATGGGGATCCATAATAAACCCTAGGAAGAGTAGCTGCTGCCTTGGCAGGAAGTAATGGGGATCCATAATAAACCCTAGGAAGAGTAGCTGCTGCCTCGGCAGGAAGTGATGGGGATCCATAATAAACCCCAGGAAGAGTAGCTGCTGCCTTGACAGGAACTAATGGGGATCCATAATAAATACAAATGATGTAGTCACCTGAATAAATTTCAATTACAACAGTACATCATTACTTAAAGTTCATGAAGGTCAGTTATTTCCATCATTACTTTAAGACAAAGGTCAGCCAATCAGTTGTGTTGTGACAAGAAGGGGTCAGTCCATCACAGAAGATAAGACATGAAGGTAAAATACAACAGTCCATCATTACTTTAAGAACAGCTCAAATAAGCAAAGAGAGACAACATTCTATCATTACTTTAAGACATAAAGGTCAGTCCATCATTACTTTAAGACATAAAGGTCAGTCCATCATTACTTTAAGACATAAGGTCAGTCCATCATTACTTTAAGACATGAAGGTCAGTCCATCATTACTTTAAGACATGAAGGTCAGTCCATCATTACTTTAAGACATGAAGGTCAGTCAATACAACAGTCCATCATTACTTTAAGACATGAAGGTCAGTCAATACAACAGTCCATCATTACTTTAAGACATAAAGGTCAGTCCATCATTACTTTAAGACATAAAGGTCAGTCAATACAACAGTCCATCATTACTTTAAGACGAAGGTCAGTCCATCATTACTTTATGACATGAAGGTCAGTCCATCATTACTTTAAGACATAAAGGTCAGTCAATACAACAGTACATCATTACTTTAAGACATGAAGGTCAGTCCATCATTACTTTAAGACAAAGGTCAGTCCATCATTACTTTAAGACATGAAGGTCAGTCCATCATTACTTTAAGACATGAAGGTCAGTCAATACAACAGTCCATCATTACTTTAAGACATGAAGGTCAGTCAATACAACAGTCCATCATTACTTTAAGACGAAGGTCAGTCCATCATTACTTTAAGACATGAAGGTCAGTCCATTATTACTTTAAGACATGAAGGTCAGTCAATACAACAGTCCATCATTACTTTAAGACATGAAGGTCAGTCAATCATTACTAAGACATGGACAGTCCATCATTACTTTAAGACATAAAGGTCAGTCCATCATTACTTTAAGACAAAAGGTCAGTCCATCATTACTTTAAGACATAAAGGTCAGTCCATCATTACTTTAAGACATAAAGGTCAGTCAATACATCATCATTACTTTAAGACATGAAGGTCAGTCAATACAACAGTCCATCATTACTTTAAGACATAATCATTACTTTAAGACATGAAGGTCAGTCCATCATTACAAGACAGTCCATCATTCACTTTAAGACGAAGGTCAGTCCATCATTACTTTAAGACATGAAGGTCAGTCCATCATTACTTTAAGACATGAAGGTCAGTCAATACAACAGTCCATCATTACTTTAAGACATGAAGGTCAGTCAATACAACAGTCCATCATTACTTTAAGACATGAAGGTCAGTCAATATGGAAAATTTCAAGAACCTTTAACGTTTCTTCAAGTGTAGTCGCAAAAACCATCAAGCGTTATGATGAAACTGGCTCTCATGAGGACCACCACAGGAATGGAAGACCCAGAGTTACCTCTGCTACAGAGGACAAGTTCATTAGAGTTACCAGCCTCAGAAATTGCAGCCCAAATAAATACTTCACAGGGTTCAAGTAACAGACTTTTGACTGTTTCAAACATTGGAATATTCCCCATATTATGAAAAGTAAAACATCAGAAGTCACCTTTCTTCCACATTAGTTTATTATATACAGTACAGCTGTAAATAGTTGGCACCGTTGTAGATATGCTATACTTAAGCAATAAGGCCCGAGGGGGGGGTGTGTGGTATATGGCCAATATTCCACAACTTAGGGCTGTTCTTAGACACGACCCTTAACTGAAGTATATTGGCCATAAATCACAACCGCCCCCAACCCCCCCGAATTCCCTTATTGCTATTATAAACTGGTTACCAACATAATTAGATCAGTAAAAATCTGTTTTGTCATGCCCATGGTATACAGTTGGATATACCACAGCTTAGAGCCAATCAGCATTCAGAGCTCAAACCACCCAGTTTATAAATGATAATAGGCTTGGCAGCAGCTTCAGATAGTGATGCTAATGCTGCGTTCATTACATTAGCCAATCAGCGGTCTCGGTAAGTTCAAAGCACATGAATGCACACAACTTGTTGCTCCCAGTTTACAAGTACTATTTTCGGCGTTCCCCCCCCCACTTGTAATAAATGCTGCATAAACACAGGTGGGCGTGGCATAAAACTGCTATATGGGCGTGGCAGGGGGCGTGGTCACTCCTCCCAGGGACTCATGTCAGTGTCGATGGCAACACAGTTGTAGGCAGCATAGCGCAGCTTGTCCTCACACACTTTTGCACTGCAGGGGACACAAAGTTAGGGAATTAGCTTTTACTAGAGAATGTGGAAGAGTATAACCATTGCAATATCATATCTACAATCTCCGTTATATGGAACCAAAGAAACCACTTTCCTTCTAAATATTCTGATAACAGTAGAGAGAATTGCCATTAAAACTCACCTGGGGTAGTTGGGTAGATACAGGGTACTGGAGCAGGTGGAGGACTGTGGCAATGCATCTGTAGTCTCAGAGCTAGAGGTCAGGGAAACCAAAGACGTTATAATGCATCTGTAGTCTCAGAGCTAGAGGTCAGGGAAACCAAAGACGTTATAATGCATCTGTAGTCTCAGAGCTAGAGGTCAGGGAAACCAAAGACGTTATAATGCATCTGTAGTCTCAGAGCTAGAGGTCAGGGAAACCAAAGACGTTATAATGCATCTGTAGTCTCAGAGCTAGAGGTCAGGGAAACCAAAGACGTTATAATGCATCTGTAGTCTCAGAGCTAGAGGTCAGGGAAACCAAAGATGTTATAATGCATCTGTAGTCTCAGAGCTATAATGCATCTGTAGTCTCAGAGCTAGAGGTCAGGGAAACCAAAGATGTTATAATGCATCTGTAGTCTCAGAGCTAGAGGTCAGGGAAACCAAAGATGTTATAATGCATCTGTAGTCTCAGAGCTAGAGGTCAGGGAAACCAAAGATGTTATAATGCATCTGTAGTCTCAGAGGTACGGTAAAAGGAGTCCTAC
The DNA here is from genome assembly GCF_021184085.1 of Oncorhynchus gorbuscha. NCBI lineage: Eukaryota > Metazoa > Chordata > Actinopteri > Salmoniformes > Salmonidae > Oncorhynchus > Oncorhynchus gorbuscha. The sequence continues at coordinate 50,243,313 of NC_060194.1, read as the reverse complement.
CAACATACGGTAAAAGGAGTCCTACCAACACACGGTAAAAGGAGTCCTACCAACATACGGTAAAAGGAGTCCTACCAACATACGGTAAAAGGAGCCCTACCAACATACAGTAAAAGGAGTCCTACCAACACACGGTAAAAGGAGTCCTACCAACATACGGTAAAAGGAGTCCTACCAACATACGGTAAAACGGTAAAAGTCCTACCAACAAACGGTAAAAGGAGTCCTACCAACATACCCTTGTTTGTCAGGGAAGATGTAGATGGGAGCAGGAAGACGGCTTCTCCCCGTCACAAACCTCAGGAACCGGCTGCGGTCCTCTGGAAGAGGGGGGAACAGTCAGAGAGTTAGTGAGTGAAGAGAGGACAGAAGATAGAGCCACAGAGACAAAAAGAAGACGGTTTTAACTGACCGTTAGTGAAGTTCATGAGAGCTTCCCACAGGTACTGTACCCTGACATCAGTCTGCTCCAAGTCCTCATATCGAGCTGTAGGAGAGAGAGACAACACTAGGGTTTATTATCAACCTGATGTGGAGAGAGAGAGAGAGAGACAACACTAGGGTTTATTATCAACCTGATGTGGAGAGAGAGACAACACTAGGGTTTATTATCAACCTGATGTGGAGAGAGACAACACTAGGGTTTATTATCAACCTGATGTGGAGAGAGAGAGAGACAACACTAGGGTTTATTATCAACCTGATGTGGAGAGAGAGATAGACAACACTAGGGTTTATAATCAACCTGATGTGGAGAGAGAGAGAGACAACACTAGGGTTTATAATCAACCTGATGTGGAGAGAGAGACAACACTAGGGTTTATAATCAACCTGATGTGGAGAGAGAGACAACACTAGGGTTTATAATCAACCTGATGTGGAGAGAGACAACACTAGGGTTTATAATCAACCTGATGTGGAGAGAGAGAGAGACAACACTAGGGTTTATAATCAACCTGATGTGGAGAGAGAGAGACAACACTAGGGTTTATTATCAACCTGATGTGGAGAGAGAGAGAGAGAGAGAGACAACACTAGGGTTTATAATCAACCTGATGTGGAGAGAGACAACACTAGGGTTTATAATCAACCTGATGTGGAGAGAGAGAGACAACACTAGGGTTTATAATCAACCTGATGTGGAGAGAGAGAGAGACAACACTAGGGTTTATAATCAACCTGATGTGGAGAGAGACAACACTAGGGTTTATAATCAACCTGATGTGGAGAGAGAGAGAGACAACACTAGGGTTTATTATCAAGCTGATGTGGAGAGAGAGAGACAACACTAGGGTTTATAATCAACCTGATGTGGAGAGAGAGAGAGACAACACTAGGGTTTATAATCAACCTGATGTGGAGAGAGAGAGAGACAACACTAGGGTTTATAATCAACCTAATGTGGAGAGAGAGAGAGAGAGACAACACTAGGGTTTATAATCAACCTGATGTGGAGAGAGAGAGACAACACTAGGGTTTATAATCAACCTGATGTGGAGAGAGAGAGAGACAACACTAGGGTTTATAATCAACCTAATGTGGAGAGAGAGAGAGACAACACTAGGGTTTATTACCAAGCTGATGTGGAGAGAGAGACAACACTAGGGTTTATAATCAACCTGATGTGGAGAGAGACAACACTAGGGTTTATAATCAACCTGATGTGGAGAGAGAGAGAGACAACACTAGGGTTTATAATCAACCTGATGTGGAGAGAGAGAGAGACAACACTAGGGTTTATAATCAACCTGATGTGGAGAGAGAGACAACACTAGGGTTTATAATCAACCTGATGTGGAGAGAGAGACAACACTAGGGTTTATAATCAACCTGATGTGGAGAGAGAGACAACACTAGGGTTTATAATCAACCTGATGTGGAGAGAGACAACACTAGGGTTTATAATCAACCTGATGTGGAGAGAGAGACAACACTAGGGTTTATAATCAACCTGATGTGGAGAGAGACAACACTAGGGTTTATAATCAACCTGATGTGGAGAGAGAGACAACACTAGGGTTTATAATCAACCTGATGTGGAGAGAGAGAGAGACAACACTAGGGTTTATTATCAACCTGATGTGGAGAGAGACAACACTAGGGTTTATAATCAACCTGATGTGGAGAGAGAGAGAGACAACACTAGGGTTTATAATCAACCTGATGTGGAGAGAGAGACAACACTAGGGTTTATAATCAACCTGATGGAGAGAGACAACACTAGGGTTAATAATCAACCTGATGTGGAGAGAGAGACAACACTAGGGTTTATAATCAACCTGATGTGGAGAGAGACAACACTAGGGTTTATAATCAACCTGATGTGGAGAGAGAGAGACAACACTAGGGTTTATAATCAACCTGATGTGGAGAAAGAGAGAGACAACACTAGGGTTTATAATCAACCTGATGTGGAGAGAGACAACACTAGGGTTTATAATCAACCTGATGTGGAGAGAGACAACACTAGGGTTTATAATCAACCTGATGTGGAGAGAGAGAGACAACACTAGGGTTTATTATCAAGCTGATGTGGAGAGAGAGAGAGAGACAACACTAGGGTTTATTATCAAGCTGATGTGGAGAGAGAGAGAGAGAGACAACACTAGGGTTTATAATCAACCTGATGGAGAGAGACAACACTAGGGTTTATAATCAACCTGATGTGGAGAGAGAGACAACACTAGGGTTTATTATCAACCTGATGTGGAGAGAGAGACAACACTAGGGTTTATTATCAAGCTGATGTGGAGAGAGAGAGAGACAACACTAGGGTTTATAATCAACCTGATGTGGAGAGAGACAACACTAGGGTTTATAATCAACCTGATGGAGAGAGACAACACTAGGGTTTATAATCAACCTGATGGAGAGAGACAACACTAGGGTTTATAATCAACCTGATGTGGAGAGAGAGATAGACACTAGGGTTTATAATCAACCTGATGTGGAGAGAGAGACAACACTAGGGTTTATAATCAACCTGATGGAGAGAGACAACACTAGGGTTTATAATCAACCTGATGTGGAGAGAGAGACAACACTAGGGTTTATAATCAACCTGATGTGGAGAGAGACAACACTAGGGTTTATAATCAACCTGATGTGGAGAGAGAGACAACACTAGGGTTTATAATCAACCTGATGTGGAGAGAGAGACAACACTAGGGTTTATAATCAACCTGATGTGGAGAGAGAGACAACACTAGGGTTTATAATCAACCTGATGTGGAGAGAGAGACAACACTAGGGTTTATAATCAACCTGATGTGGAGAGAGAGACAACACTAGGGTTTATAATCAACCTGATGTGGAGAGAGAGACAACACTAGGGTTTATAATCAACCTGATGGAGAGAGACAACACTAGGGTTTATAATCAACCTGTTGTGGAGAGGGGACATAAGATGGGGCCACATGTGATGGTACTGAGTCAGTCTGGGACTAAAGCCTGGCGATCTTCAACCACATCAAGGTCCGTCTGATTACTCACTGAGTCGTTTGAGTGCCTCCACGGTGATCTCCGGGTCTCCACAGACCTTCTTCTCCACCTCCTGCCAGGTTAGCAGATCCAGCACGGCCTGAGGCACTACCTTCACCAGCCCCGCCTGCATAGCACAGACCTGGACCAGACACACGCATGGTTACAGCATCTCCCTCCACACGAGACAACCCAAGACCGACTTGAAGGCCATCTGAAAACCCCTTCCCACCTGGTGTCTGCTCTCCTCCAGGCGTGCCTTCTGGACCAGGTGAATGAACTCCCTGCGGTCTTGGTACCGTACCACCTGATTGCTGCCGCCTGGTAGCAGCTCTACCAGTCTGCCGTCACTCAGCAGGGTAGTGTACACCAACTCCTCCCCAAATTTAAAGTCAAATGTCTCCTGGTCCATGACCTCCATGGCCTCCAGCAGCTTGACCTGTAGAGAGACAGAACAGAAGCAAACTAACATTTTAAAACAGACGGGAAATCACATTATCCAATGCGTTGTCAGAATGTTGCAACGAGCGATTGTATCGCCTATAAAAACAGAACAGACACAAGCTTCAATAAGTATGCCAAGGTTGAAAACGTCAGTGGACTGAATCCTAACTTGAGTTCTGCCATTTTCACAGTGGTCGTCTTTTACTTCGATGTATGATTTACGTTAGATGTGACAACAGCACAGTGCTCACCAGGACAGAGTCAACAGCAGGGAAGTCTTTGCTCCAGCTGACAGCCTCCCCCGTTAACTGTTTCCACACCAGACCAGGCAGAGCCAGCACCAGGAAGTCTTTTCCTCGGAGAGCGGCTCCCATCAGCTGTCCGATCCACTCAAACTTGTGGAACTCTCTGCAGGACGGGTTGGGAACATAGTGGTCTCTGGCCTCGCCTGTTCCCTGGGAGCAGAAACTAACTGTTAGTTAAAGAGGTAGAGGTTAGGTTAGGTAGAGGTTAGGGGTAGTTACCTGGTTAGATGTTAATGAGGTAGAGGTTAGGGTTTAGTTACCTGGTTAGATATTAAAGAGGTAGAGGTTAGGTAGAGGTTAGGGGTAGTTACCTGGTTAGATGTTAAAGAGGTAGAGGTTAGGTTAGGTAGAGGTTAGGGGTAGTTACCTGGTTAGATGTTAATGAGGTAGAGGTTAGGGTTTAGTTACCTGGTTAGATATTAAAGAGGTAGAGGTTAGGTAAGGAAGAGGTTAGGGGTAGTTACATGTCAAAGAGGTAGAGGTTAGGGTTTAGTTACCTGGTTAGATGTTAAAGAGGTACAAGTTAGGTTAGGTAGAGGTTAGGGGTAGTTACATGTCAAAGAGGTAGAGGTTAGGGTTTAGTTACCTGGTTAGATGTTAAAGAGGTAGAGGTTAGGTTAGGTTAGGTAGAGGTTAGGGGTAGTTACCTGGTTAGATGTTAAAGAGGTAGAGGTTAGGTAGAGGTCAGGGGTAGTTACCTGGTTAGATGTTAAAGAGGTAGAGGTTAGGTTAGGTAGAGGTTAGGGGTAGTTACCTGGTTAGATGTTAAAGAGGTAAAGGTTAGGTTAGGTAGAGGTCAGGGGTAGTTACCTGGTTAGATGTTAAAGAGGTATAGAGGTTAGGTAGAGGTTAGGGATAGTTACATGTTAAAGAGGTAGAGGTTAGGGTTTAGTTACCTGGTTAGATATTAAAGAGGTAGAGGTTAGGTAAGGAAGAGGTTAGGGGTAGTTACATGTTAAAGAGGTAGAGGTTAGGTAGAGGTTAGGGGTAGTTACCTGGTTAGATGTTAAAGAGGTAGAGGTTAGGTAGAGGTCAGGGATAGTTACCTGGTTACATGTTAAAGAGGTAGAGGTTAGGTAGAGGTTAGGGGTAGTTACCTGGTTAGATGTTAAAGAGGTAGAGGTTAGGTAGAGGTCAGGGATAGTTACCTGGTTAGATGTTAAAGAGGTAGAGGTTAGGTTAGGTAGAGGTCAGGGGTAGTTACCTGGTTAGATGTTAAAGAGGTAGAGGTTAGGGGTAGTTACCTGGTTAGATATTAAAGAGGTAGAGGTTAGGTAAGGAAGAGGTTAGGGGTAGTTACATGTTAAAGAGGTAGAGGTTAGGTAGAGGTCAGGGGTAGTTACCTGGTTAGATGTCCTGTTGAAGAAGGGTAAAGGCAGGAGGCATTCTGCTGAACTGGGACACAGCTCTTCAGACATGTCTGCCAGACTGTCTCTAAAACCACCTCCTTGGTCGATGATGCCCTCTGCTATGAATTTACACTCCCACCACTGGTCGAACCGCGCCGGCCATCTGATCAACAATAACATATTCACTGCTGCTTTCCTCTGTTATGATAACAGTCTGATCAACAATAACATATTCACTGCTGCTTTCCTCTGTTATGATAACAGTCTGATCAATAACATATTCACTGCTGCTTTCATCTGATCAACAATAACATATTCACTGCTGCTTTCCTCTGTTATGATAACAGTCTGATCAATAACATATTCACTGCTACTTTCCTCTGTTATGATAACAGTCTGATCAATAACATAATCACTGCTGCTTTCCTCTGTTATGATAACAGTCTGATCAACAACATAATCACTGCTGTTTTCCTTTCAAGTCTGTTATGATAACAGTTTATTATTTACACATTCATTTCCCCATCTGTTAGATAACAAATCCAGCTTCCTGGGAATGACCGCTAAGTAAATGTGATGGTCAATAAGGATGCTGGGGAGAGAGATTACTATACCTGTAGTCCAAAATCTTCTCAAACTTATCGGATGGCTTCAGACCCTCGTAGACCTGCATGGGTTAAAGCCAGATGTCTAAAATCATATAGCTACAACACACACACACACACACACACACACACACACACACACACACACACACACACACACACACACACACACACACACACACACACACACACACACACACACACACACACACACACACCCCCCTCCACTACCTGTGTGAAGACCGCGTTCTTAGCAGTAGGGTCCAGTGAGGGGTTGTCTCTGTGCTCCATGGCCAGTCTACGGTTGATATAGAGCCGGGGCATAAAGTTAGGCTTGCTGGTCTCGGAGTCCTTCAGACACTGGGTGATCAGGGCCGAGCGACGCTTGGACAGCAGCAGGAACGGCTTGATACTCTAGGGGGCAGCAGAGAACACAACGGTCAATGTTACTGGACGTGATAATACATTTCAAAAAGGGACACTGCAAGATTTAGGTAGTTGATCTACTTTCCCCGAGTCAGACCAACTCATGGAGACTATTGTATGTCTCTGCGTGCAGTTTGGAGATGATTGAGGTTAGCTTAGCGCAATTTTCTGGAAGTCTCCAGGTACAGTAAAACGTGTGGTTGGCCATTTATAGTCTTCAAATACATAGAAATCGACATGTTATAACATGCGTTAATTTCACTGATAATCAAAAGAAACCAGATTATATCCACTTCCTCATTCTTTCCCGGTTGTCTTAGAGATGGTAACGTTGCATCCGGCTCATAGAGATGCCCGTGCGCTCACAGATGCTGTAACGGGACAGGTACAGCATTGTAATCTCTATACAAAATGGCATCCATGAGTTGGCTTAACTCTGGGTAAGAAGGTCAACGAAAATCTGTCAGCGTCCGTTTAAAGATGAAAGGAAAAGGGAGGACAGTGGAGGTTTTTATTTTATTTTTTACACCAACAGATCAGACATGACATCTGTGGTGTGTCCCTCTCAACCAGTGGTCTCCAACCCTGGTCCAGGGGAGCTAGTGCAGGTCTTTGTTCCAGCCCAGCAACTAGACGTACCTTGATGTGGTTGAAGGTGGCCAGGCTGTAGTCCCAGGCTGGAACCAGGTGGGGCAGGAGACTGTCCAGCAGTGAGATGAACCTGAGGACACACAAGCTGAGTCACCACACCGACTGACCAGACTGGGGAAAAGCACCACAGACCAGCATTCATCTTGGTAGTATAGGAGGATCAGGAGTGTTTCATGATGATCACAACAAGCTCCATGATCACCATCAGGCAGGGTCTTACCTCTGTATAACCAGGGCCCTGTGGTAGAGGGCATCAGGCAGGGTCTTACCTCTGTATAACCAGGGCCCTGTGGTAGAGGACATCAGGCAGGGTCTTACCTCTGTATAACCAGGGCCCTGTGGTAGAGGACATCAGGCAGGGTCTTACCTCTGTATAACCAGGGCCCTGTGGTAGAGGACATCAGGCAGGGCAGGGTCTTACCTCTGTATAACCAGGGCCCTGTGGTAGAGGACATCAGGCAGGGCAGGGTCTTACCTCTGTATAACCAGGGCCCTGTGGTAGAGGACATCAGGCAGGGTCTTACCTCTGTATAACCAGGGCCCTGTGGTAGAGGACATCAGGTAGGGCAGGGTCTTACCTCTGTATAACCAGGGCCCTGTGGTAGAGGACATCAGGCAGGGCAGGGTCTTACCTCTGTATAACCAGGGCCCTGTGGTAGAGGACATCAGGCAGGGTCTTACCTCTGTATAACCAGGGCCCTGTGGTAGAGGACATCAGGCAGGGTCTTACCTCTGTATTACCAGGGCCCTGTGGTAGAGGACATCAGGCAGGGCAGGGTCTTACCTCTGTATAACCAGGGCCCTGTGGTAGAGGACATCAGGCAGGGCAGGGTCTTACCTCTGTATAACCAGGGCCCTGTGGTAGAGGACATCAGGCAGGGTCTTACCTCTGTATAACCAGGGCCCTGTGGTAGAGGACATCAGGTAGGGCAGGGTCTTACCTCTGTATAACCAGGGCCCTGTGGTAGAGGACATCAGGCAGGGCAGGGTCTTACCTCTGTATAACCAGGGCCCTGTGGTAGAGGACATCAGGTAGGGCAGGGTCTTACCTCTGTATAACCAGGGCCCTGTGGTAGAGGACATCAGGCAGGGCAGGGTCTTACCTCTGTATAACCAGGGCCCTGTGGTAGAGGACATCAGGCAGGGCAGGGTCTTACCTCTGTATAACCAGGGCCCTGTGGTAGAGGACATCAGGCAGGGGTCTTACCTCTGTATAACCAGGGCCCTGTGGTAGAGGACATCAGGCAGGGTCTTACCTCTGTATAACCAGGGCCCTGTGGTAGAGGACATCAGGCAGGGCAGGGTCTTACCTCTGTATAACCAGGGCCCTGTGGTAGAGGACATCAGGTAGGGCAGGGTCTTACCTCTGTATAACCAGGGCCCTGTGGTAGAGGACATCAGGCAGGGTCTTACCTCTGTATAACCAGGGCCCTGTGGTAGAGGACATCAGGCAGGGCAGGGTCTTACCTCTGTATAACCAGGGCCCTGTGGTAGAGGACATCAGGCAGGGTCTTACCTCTGTATAACCAGGGCCCTGTGGTAGAGGACATCAGGTAGGGCAGGGTCTTACCTCTGTATAACCAGGGCCCTGTGGTAGAGGACATCAGGCAGGGTCTTACCTCTGTATAACCAGGGCCCTGTGGTAGAGGACATCAGGTAGTGTACCCTCCAGTCGAGGATAACGCACTAGGTTAGGAGACTGAAACACGTCAGCATTGAGCCCCAGGTCTCTCTCACACGACGACTTGATCTTCAGCCCTCTGATCCGAACGTCTATCCCCTCGTCTGAGACAGGAAGACAAAAGCCAGAGAAACAGGTCAGGAAGAGGTTGAGTCCATTTCAATTAAAGAAAAAAAGAAAAGAAAAAAGGTGTTATTCATTTTCAACTAGAATGTATTATCGTTTTATTCACTGATAGGACATGTTGTTAAGGTCCTGACAGGAGGGGATAAGCCTGGGATTGATACAGTATTTAATTCAAGGCACATTTCTATATTTCCAAAGTCCAAGCTGATATCTACAGTGTGCCAACAAAGACACTGAGCCACTCCCAGATAAGGTGACAGGGTAGAGCTAAATTCCGTCAGCTGGACAGGATGTGATGTCTGTCAAGGCTCGACAACTTTGATCAGAGCCCTGTATTCAGAGTGCTGATCTAGGATCAGGTCTCTTCCCATGTCCATATGTAATTCATTATTATTATTTTTTTAATGTAAAAGGCCAAACTGATCCTAAACCAGCACTCCCGCCGTAAATGATTAGTACAGTTGTGTGTATATTAATTATTCAATGTGTAGCCACCATTCTCACCCCTGCACTCCTCGATGCGAACCTCAATGACAGGCAGGTGGGCCGTCATGTCTTCCAGCACACACACCTCACCAATCAGATTGCTGAGGGACAGAGAAATAAAACACACAGTTACAAGTTCACGTAGCACCTCCTGATGTTTCAAAACCCTTTTCTTTTCCGTTTGCTCTGCTGAATACGGCCCAGTTGTTCTTTCGGAGTAACTTACTCGTCTATGGTGACGTCGCTGAGCTTCTTCAGATTGTCTCCTTCCCCTCCGAACACAGTCACTCTTTTAGGCATGTAGTTGTCATCGGTTGAGTCAACCGTCAAGATCAGCTTACTGCCGGACAAGACACAAAAACAGTACAAATTCATGTTTATTCTTCAGGTCTTCCTAAGACTTGACCAAAGTCATGGTTTTGGTGGGCTAGTGGTCATCTGATGATGTACTGTCCCCAAGGGAGTGCCCCCAGGTTCCATACTAGGCCCCACACTGTTCTCCACCTGTCCCCAAGGGAGTGCCCCCAGGTTCCATACTAGGCCCCACACTGTTCTCCACCTGTCCCCAAGGGAGTGCCCCCAGGTTCCATACTAGGCCCCACACTGTTCTCCACCTGTCCCCAAGGGAGTGCCCCCAGGTTCCATACAAGGCCCCACACTGTTCTCCACCTGTCCCCAAGGGAGTGCCCCCAGGTTCCATACTAGGCCCCACACTGTTCTCCACCTGTCCCCAAGGGAGTGCCCCCAGGTTCCATACTAGGCCCCACACTGTTCTCCACCTACATAAATCCCAGGTTTGCCATGGCAGTGACAAGACTGTATGACAGTACCACTTACTTGACTACGGTGCCTCTCTTCATGTGCAGTCTGATCCAGTGTTGTCCCTGCATCCCATCACTCTCCCAGTAGGTCTCTGTGTCTCCATCTGTCAGGCAACCTGCCCCACCACTAGGGTCCTCCTGACACACACACACACGTTCATTTTGTCACCTCTGTTTTTTTAAAATACCTTTTAGTCTTAGTCCCATTTTATTATTTTCTTAGTCATCAGTTGACTAAAACTCTGGACAATTTTTGTCTAGTTTTAGGTCGGCCATTTTAGTCAGTGCATTTTTCTATTAAATGATGAATGTTAAGGCTGCCTCTAACTTCCATCATGTGCACATTCAGATAGCCTTGTCCAACTAGGTCTACTATCCCCTCATATACCTTAGCTGGCAACACTGATATTGTGTCAGATTGTAACCAATGACAGCCACAATAACCATATATGCTAATTGCGTCAGATTGTAACCAATGACAGCCATAATAACCATTTATGCTAATTGCGTCAGATTGTAACCAATGACAGCCATAATAACCATATATGCTAATTGCGTCAGATTGTAACCAATGACAGCCATAATAACCATATATGCTAATTGCGTCAGATTGTAACCAATGACAGCCATAATAACCATATATGCTAATTGCGTCAGATTGTAACCAATGACAGCCATAATAACCATACAGGTAAAACATTCTCACAGCTGTGATTTTGTCCCCATCCTAACCGTCATGGGGGTAAATAATAGTGGTTTCCTTGAAAATAGTCAACAAATTTACCCATAGGAAAAATCAACCGCAACTCACATCTGCGAACCGCGACGTGGCAACACAGATGAATAAATAACAGATGAATAGATAGACCTTCTGATGTGATCAAAGCAAAAATAGCCCCCATGAAAGTGAGCGAGAGTAAAAACGGTTTCTAGTTGAGGTTAGTTAGTGTCCTGGCTTCATATCAGTTCAAGAGAGTGACTGAAGAGACCTCCTGTGTGCTGGGCAGATCAGGCCAATCACAGACCTCCTGGGAGCTATGTGCTGGGCAGATCAAGCCAATCAGACCGCACAACTGAAAGATATTCATTCCGTCCAATGAGAGGATTGCATGTAAATATCCTCCATGCATATGGAGCTTCATGTCAAATGTCCATTAGTCTCACACGGAATTCTCATCTCCTCACATTTCCGTTGACTAAAAATTTGAAATTATTTTAATAGTTATTGTTTTATTCCAGGGCATCCTAGTTTTAGTCAGGAAAAATAGGTTGTTGACGAGTATTTTTTCATCATATTTATTGTTGACGAAATTAACACACACACACACACACACACACACACACACACACACACACACACACACACACACACACACACACACACACACACACACACACACACACACACACACACACACACACACACTACTCACTGAGCAGGAGGACACATCAATGCTGGTGACACACTGTTTGACACTGCCCAGGTTCTCATCCTCCTTCCCGATGTGGTCGTAGAAGTAATGCACCAGATCCTCGTCATATTCAAACGTCCAGGTGGGAGGAACATATCTGGACAACAGGGGAACAGTACTGTTGGTTAGACCAGGCCACCTAACTTCATTCACTTTTTACACAAAGTGTCCAAACTGCCTCAATATCTGCTGTAGCTCATCAGAGCCTGTTTTCATCCATGGACCAGGGCTTAAACAGGTAGCTGTGTAGCTCATTAGAGCCTGCTATCACCCATGGACCAGGGCTTAAACAGGTAGCTGTGTAGCTCATCAGAGCCTGTTATCACCCATGGACCAGGGCTTAAACAGGTAGCTGTGTAGCTCATTAGAGCCTGCTATCACCCATGGACCAGGGCTTAAACAGGTAGCTGTGTAGCTCATCAGAGCCTGTTATCACCCATGGACCAGGGCTTAAACAGGTAGCTGTGTAGCTCATCAGAGCCTGTTATCACCCATCACCGACCAGGGCTTAAACAGGTAGCTGTGTAGCTCATCAGAGCCTGCTATCACCCATCACCGACCAGGGCTTGACCAGGAGCTGGCTTCGCCTCCAAACACACTGACCTGAGTTTCTGAACAGCTGCTTCATCACGCTCCGCGACCTTGGGTTTAGAGCCGATGTGAAGAGAACTCTCTACATCCACCACTTGTTCCCACCTGACAGAGAGCAGACCGTGTTAAACCGCTGAGCTAAAGCATCAAGCAGAGCCAGTCTTCAGATCTCAAACAAAGTGAGTCACCACCTCTGTTACACACACACACCCTGTCACAGGGCTTGTGGTCATATCCAAAGAGCTGCTGGTGTCTGCCGAGTGTCTCAGGTGATTCAACAGGTACCAGTCGATCTCCTCCCTCCGTGTGTTTACAGACCAAGACCCAGCCCTCCTCACACTCCTGACCCACGCGGTGCTCCTCCAACTGATCCTATAAAAACACACAGAGAAGCAGACAGACACACAGAGATATCCAAGCAGAAACACAGAGGATTAAAAGGAGAACTTCCTCAAAATGTGTACTGAGCAAAGGTGATCAGTCCTGTAACAAGAATGGAGACGTGACTTCATGACTAACCAGGAAGTGTGTAAAGCGATTAATCATTCAACTCTTTCGTACCTTGTTGATTTTAACCCACAGGCCGTGGCTGTTGCAATACTCTTCCCCTGTTGTCCGAATACATGTCCCTTTCTTTGGTTCGATGTTGCACTTGCATAGCTTCTTACTGTGGAGAGCTTGATGGGGGCTCTCCCAAACTGAAACCAGGGTCTTACCGACGGATGAGTTGACGGTGGACGTACTAGACGAAGCGGTTGAATTGGATGACGAATCTTTGCAGATTTTATAACATACCTCTTTTGGGACGAAACATAAACACTCGGGCACAGCTTCGCTCTTCCTGAAACAATCTATGCATTTGTTCAGAAACCGAATCCTTCCTAGTAAAACGTGAGGGTTGTCGCCCGGTGACATGTCTTTCTGTGTTGTTGTGTTGTTTAATTTAAAAGCTAGGTTAGTTAATAAAGCTAAGGAAGTTGAAGCTGGCCAGGCACACCAGTCCGTCGCAGGGCTAGTTAACTACGCGTCACAGTCAACACACATTTCAACGGTGGACGTCACCTGACATTTCAGTTTTTCCGTTTACTTCTCCCCTTTGTTTGCCCAGGATTTTTTTTCTCATGGACAAAGCTTTCTATATTTGAACAAACAAAACAAAACAAAAAACCCCACAAAGCTATTCATCCACCAGCCCGTTTCAAACGAAACGGTACATTCTCATCCGGTGTCACCGCTTTCAGCTACCTGACAGCTAGCAGACCCTTTCCGTAGCTCTCACCGGTAGCACTTCATCGGATCTGAAGAAGGGCGAACCGCCCATAACTTCAGCTAGCTTTCAATACGACAAGTTATGTTACCGTGTCGGCTTCCGTCTACCTAGTAGCCTAGCAAGCTAGCTTACACCAACCAGTTTTTACACGGCTAAAGCATCGGCAGGATGTTAACATGTTAGCATGCTAGTTAGCTAACATGTTAGCTAGCCTTCTATTTTAGCATGCTAGTTAGCTAACATGTTAGCAAGCCTTCTATTATTGCATGCTAGTTAGCTAACATGTTAGCTAGCCTTCTATTATAGCATGCTAGTTAGCTAACATGTTAGCAAGCCTTCTATTATTGCATGCTAGTTAGCTAACATGTTAGCTAGCCTTCTATTATAGTTAGCATGCTAGTTAGCTAACATGTTAGCTAGCCTTTTATTATAGCATGCTAGCAACGTGTTTTCATTCCATGACAGTCAATAGCTAACGACATTTTAGTGCTTTTTATTTTAACAGTCCTAATGAGACCAAAAAAGCCAAGCATCTTACAAATTATACAACACAATTGCGTAAGAAATACACCAGAAAGTAAACAATACAAGAGAATACAAAAACCAAAAAAATATGAAAAACAATCACACCTTTATTCCTTACACACGTATGTCAGTCTTTGCAGATTGGTTCACAACCTACAGTATATTCATTTATGTAGATAAACTAATTTAGTTCTTGAAATCAATCTACAATGTTCTATCATGGAATCAGGCTTCAAAGTTAAAAGTCATGCATCACTGCCACAGCTGTTTAATTGAATGGTTTTTATATTCTTTATAAAAATAAGAATTAATGTTTTTCAAAATCATTTTTTAATAACCAGGATTACAAACAATCGAAACATGATTGTAGAAGACATTTCACACAATCATTGACACACAGGTGCATGGAAAATGCATGAATTATCCCCCCCAAAATCAACAAAACCCATAAACGTGTTGCACAGATCTTTCAACAAGAGCTCTGCTCATTGTCATTGGCTTGGATGAGTTCCACAGCCACCTTGAACTGCCCCTCCCCCCGTTCTGTCTGAAGATGAGACACCTTCAGCTGTTTGTCTCTCACTAAAGACACATCCTTCACGTCCACATCACCACACTCATCCTTATAGACGAAGGGCATGGAGACGGCCTGACCAGATTCATAGCTGCCCAAATGAATCAATGAATTAACAAACAAAGAAATTAATGAATTAACAATCAAACGCATGAACAAATGAATCACAGTCATTGTAGGCTACCTTATGTCATATGTTGAGCCCATGAAGGTAGGTCTGAGGGTCTCAGTAGAGTAGGGGACAGAGAAGTATCTCTCCACCCAGAACTTGTCTTTCTCTGTTGGGGGCAGGTTCTGGTGCATGTCATCCACAGCCAGCATAGACACCTGGGAAGAAACGTGAGGGGGAGAAAGACAGCAGATCTATCACTCTTTCTGGATAACACCCCAACAGTCCACAAGGTCAGACGATACTTTATCGGAGATGGTAAAGGATTGGTTCAGGAAAGTGAACTGGGATTTTTATTTTTAAACTGAAAATACAGCATTGGCACAAATGCTCAGATAATCAACTTCATCACTCAATGGTCATTGATGGCCTAAATTCAATGGAAGTGAGATGAACACACCTGAATATTTCGGTCAATGAGTTGGTTGGTTTCAAAGTCGTCATCGTCCTCTCCGAAAGGATTGATGATCAGTTCCCCCACCTAGGAAACAGACAGAAGGAAGGACAGTCAAGGACTTCAGCATAACCAGGGCCAAGATTTGTTCATGACCATGTCTCAGCCAAAATAAACTCAGCCAAAATAAACAGAATGTACTTGACTGTACATTCTGCATAATTCAGACTGCAAGCAACAATGAAAACCAATCAATCAATTAACCACCCAATCAATATTAAATCAACCAATTAACCAACCAATCAATATCCAATCAATCAATTAACCAACAAATCAACACCCAATCAATCAATTAACCAGCAAATCAACATCCAATCAATCAATCAATTAACCAATCAATATCCAATCAATCAATTAACCAACCAATCAAATCAATCGATAAGGAACTCACCTTGAGCCAGCCGGCATAGAAGAAGAACTGAAGCAGGGTGAAGACGGGGACGTACAAATCCAGCTGGTGACCTTTATACCCCTTCTCAGGGTTCAGGAACTGCCGACCGATCAGACAGAAGCCGAAGAACGAGTACACAGCCAGGGTCACTACCTTGTGTTGAGGGACGGAATCACATCCAATTATACAGGCAGCAGTTTGGAAATTAAAAAAGGAAAAGCAGACATCCACCTCAAACAGTAGCAGGCAGTAGTTTGGTGTTATACAGGCAGTAGTTTGGTGTTATACAGGCAGTAGTTTGGTGTTATACAGGCAGTAGTTTGGTATTATACAGGCAGTAGTTTGGTGTTATACAGGCAGTAGTTTGGTGTTATACAGGCAGTAGTTTGGTGTTATACAGGCAGTAGTTTGGTGTTATACAGGCAGTAGTTTGGTGTTATACAGGCAGTAGTTTGGTATTATACAGGCAGTAGTTTGGTGTTATATAGGCAGTAGTTTGGTGTTATACAGGCAGTAGTTTGGTGTTATACAGGCAGTAGTTTGGTGTTATACAGGCAGTAGTTTGGTGTTATACAGGCAGTAGTTTGGTGTTATACAGGCAGTAGTTTGGTGTTATACAGGCAGTAGTTTGGTGTTATACAGGCAGTAGTTTGGTATTATACAGGCAGTCATTTGGTGTTATACAGGCAGTCGTTTTGTGTTATACAGGCAGTAGTTTGGTGTTATACACCTTGGCTGATAAGTAACCTTGGCTGATAAGTAACCTTGGCTGATAAGTAACCTTGGCTGATAAGTAACCTTGGCTGATAAGTAACCTTGGCTGATAAGTAACCTTGGCTGATAAGTAACCTTGGCTGATAAGTAACCTTGACTGATAAGTAACCTTGGCTGATAAGTAACCTTGGCTGATAAGTAACCTTGGCTGATAAGTAACCTTGGCTGATAAGTAACCTTGGCTGAGACCTGACAACTTGTGTTAGCTCCGTTAGCTCACCTAAGTTTAGCTCAGTGGGCTAACAGTCTTGGGGTTTGGGGCCTGTAACATTTACCTGAGTGTAGACCAGAGGTTTAGGGGTTAGAGGTTAGGGGTCAGAGGGTAGGGTTACCTGAGTGTAGACCAGAGGAATACTGATCCAGTCATAATGAAACAGCAGGCTGCACTTTCCTCTGTAGTTATTCAGCTCCTACGGACAGGAGGACAAAAAGGGCTTCACAGTTAGGGCCAGGAGAGTCACCTGACCATGTGAACTGACCAGAAAGAACTCCTGGCCGTTAGGTCCGGATTTATACTATTGTCTGGATGTGCAAAGTCAGTGAAATTAAATCCTGTGGATGGAGACGGGTCCATGTCAGCAACAAGGGGGGTCTCTGACGTTTTGTCTCCTTCGGACAGTTTATAGGTCAATTCACAGGTTCACTATTGTGAGAAAAGCACTCACATCCATGAGAAGTCGTAGAGCGACGTCGTCTCTGATCCGGCCCTCCTGTCTGGCCCGTGATGCCAGGTTAGTGAACCACGTCAGAGGCATCCAGTACTTGTTGAAGTCAGAGTACAGACCATCCAGCTGGCGATGCTCCAGTGGTGTCATAAATCCTGCACCAGGAGATAAGAGGAACGACCGTCTGTAAATACAGCCTAACTCAGGCAGCCCTAAATCTGATCTCTTTTGGCCAATCAGATCTTTTGACAATAATTTGGGTAAAAGGATGAGAATTGGGCTGCCTGTGTAAACGCAGTCATAGAGATGTGTAGCCTATGCATTATCCATGGGACGTGAAAGGACACACGCACACACACACACACACACACACACACACACACACACACACACACACACACACACACACACACACACACACACACACACACACACACACACACACACACACACACACACACACACACACACACACCTCCCCACCTGCATCCACCACATGCTCCATGGTTGGGAACCTCCTGCGTACTCTAGTGCTGATGGATCGCAGGATGAGGACAGAGGAGAGGTTAGCATATCTCATGAGGGTGCGTCGGAGCAGCCGGCCCCTCTCGTCGAGCCCGTGGACGTTCCCTGACACCACCATCATCAGGTTGTCAGGCAGGGGGAAGCTGGTGTACTGACCCCACCAACGGTTGAACGCCAGGGTTACATAGAAACCTTACAGGAAAATATGACATGCACATCAAATCAAAGATTGGTCACCTGCACAGTTTCGCAGGTCTTACTACAGATTCAGCTAAATGTTTGTATTGCCAGCTCCCTCAACAGGCAAAAACATGTCCTCATTAACATCCTTCATTGCAGCAAATGACTTGTTCATAACAAAACCCTGTGATATTAACAACCACTTTCATAACTTATTTTTTTGTTGGCAAGATTAGCAAAAGATTAGCAGATTAGCATAATGGATCAAATAATGAAAGACAAGCAGAGTGTAGTTCTGAGTTCCGCAAAGTGAGAGTGGAAGACGTGAAAACATTTGTTGATATCTATAAATAAGGACAAACCACATGGTTCCCGACAACCTGGACGGTACATTACTGAGGTCGGTAGAGGAATACATTGTGACTCCTGTTTGCCACATCTTCAATTTAAGCCTAGAAGACGGTGTTCCCTCAGACATGGAGGGAGTCAAAGGTCATTCAGCTGCCCAAGAATAGCAGAGCACCCTCTAATGGTTCAAACAGCTGACCAATCAGAGCACCCTCTAATGGTTCAAACAGCTGACCAATCAGAGCACCCTCTAATGGTTCAAACAGCTGACCAATCAGAGCACCCTCTAATGGTTCAAACAGCTGACCAATCAGAGCACCCTCTAATGGTTCAAACAGCCGACCAATCAGAGCACCCTCTAATGGTTCAAACAGCTGACCAATCAGAGCACCCTCTAATGGTTCAAACAGCTGACCAATCAGACTGTTACAAAGTGCTTAGCAAACTTTTGAAAAAAATGGTGTTTGATAAAATACAAAGTTATTTTACAGATAACAAATTAACAACACACTTGCAGCATGCTTATACGGAAGGGCATTGAACATGCTCGATACAAATTACTGGCGATTGGCTGAAAGAAATTGAAAATAAGAAGATTGTGGGAGCTGTTTTGTTAGACTTCAGTGCAGCTTTTGATGGGGGGTTAGGGGTTAGGGATGAGGTTAGGGGAGGGGTTAGGGGTGGGTTCGGGGTGAGGGTGAGGTTAGGGTTAGGAGTGGATATGGGGTTAGGGATGGGGGTGGGACAGGATACGAACCCAGGTTAGGGTAAGGGTTAAGGGTCAGGAGCAGGGTGCAAACCCAGTAAGGGTTATGGTCAGGGTTAAGGTTAGGGTCAGGGTTAGGGTTAAGGTCAGGGTTAAGGTTAGGGTCAGGGTTAAGGTCAGGGTCAGGGCTAAGGTTAGGGTCAAGGTTAAGGGTAGGGTCAAGGTTAAGGTTAGGGTCAAGGTCAGGGTTAAGGTTAGGGTTAAGGTTAAGGGTAGGGTCAGGGTTCAGGTCAGAGGGGGATTTCGCAGTGCCTCCAGAACCTCTATAATGAAGGTTGGGGTCAGGGTTAAGGTCAGGGTTAGTGTCAGGGTTAAGGTTAAGGTCAGGGTTAAGATTAGGGTCAGGGGGGGGTGGATTTGGCAGTGCTTCTAGAACCTCTATAATGAAGGTTGGGGTCAGAAAGAGTGATGGACAGACTTGTGTTATGTGAGTGTGTAGGTTGAATGGGAGAGAGGACCACCAAGGTTATTTATGGTTCTGAGATATCGTTTGGAGTAGCCTCTCTGTCTGAGTGCATGACATAGTGTTTGAATTGCTTTTCCCAGGTCCTGTTTGTGTAACGGATGTGAAACGGCTAGCTTAGTTAGCGGTGTGCGCTAAATAGCGTTTCAATCAGTTACGTCACTTGCTCTGAGACCTTGAAGTAGTAGTTCCCCTTGCTCTGCAAGGGCCGCGGCTTTTTGTGGAGCGATGGGTAACGATACTTCGAGGGTGACTGTTGTCGTTGTGTGCAGAAGGTCCCTGGTTCGCACCCGGGAATGGGCGAGGGGGACGGTTTAAAATTATACTGTTACATTTGCAGGAGGAAATCCTATGAAACCGTATCATTTGTGATTTATCGATGCCTCTAAATGTATGTTTGGGGTGATAACTGTGTTTGGAGTAAAGCATGTGTATCTGTTGGTTTGAAATAAACTTTAGTGAATATTGTTTTTTGAGACTGATTTATGTGATTAAAGAAAACTGTAGTATCCAAGTGTACTTCACATGGATCTATTATGTATTTAACCTTAATGGATGGGTGGTGACTGTTGAGAATGCTAATGAATAGTTGGATATCATGAGGCCAGGCTCCTATAATGTCATTTATAAATCTGTAGTAGAATGTAAGTTGATGTGGACACCCTTCTCTCCCTCCACTATATAAGCCCTTGACGAAAATGTAACCTCCTGTTCAGAGGACGTGAGGACGACGGACCCACGTTAAAAGGGCTAACATGTCAACTACAGAACGAAGCCAACCTCAGCGTGAGCTTTGGTTGCGATTGGTATGAACTTTGAACTCTTATTCAGTACAGAAGTGATACCTCCTAGCTGTTGAGTTAGCAGCGGCCACTGTAAACGTGGGCTAGGAAAGGACGGACGACGTATCCAATTTACCACCAGAGACATTCTTCCAAGGACAGGAAGATCTCTGTTGGCCAACACGGCCAGCATCTACGACCAACCTACCGAAGCGCAGCTCAGAGTAAATATTTATTGCATTTTCCTTTTTCCAAATTGGCGGTAAATTAGAATGCATAAGATACTGTATTTACAATAGCATGGCTTCTCCCTTTGTTCCTCAGTCTTCCCGCTCTTTCCCTCAAACCCAACCCCCTTCCCTTTGTTCCTCAGTCTTCCCGCTCTTTCCCTCAAACCCCGCCCCCATCCCTTTGTTCCTCCAGCTCTTTCCCTCAAACCCCACCCCCTTCCCTTTGTGTAGCCAGCCGTCATGTCGGCTCCGTCCACCAGGGACGTTTTCTGTATGACATCATTTGCATTCTGTGTTCATGTAATTCTGTGTGATTAGTTAGGTATTTAGAAAATAAATAATTAAACCCAATTTTGTATTGCTGATTCAACTTGTTAGCCAGGGTTCGTGAAGATAGCCAAGCATTTACAACTTTCAGATGAGACTGAATTAAGGTAACGATTAATATTGACTGCTATTGATGTAAAATATTACCAGGTCTTTAAGAGTTTATTCAGAAGATAACAGCTCTATAAACACTTTTTTGTGGTGCCCCGACTCTCTAGTTAATTACATTTACATGATTAGCTCAATCAGGTCAAATTAATTACAGGGAAAGGATTTTATAGAATAGCATGTCATATCGATTAATCCGGCATAGCCAATGACACGACAGTACTGTGGTACTCAGCATCATGAGGGTTGATGAATCAGAGGGTGCTGTGAGACCCAGCATCATGAGGACGGATGAATCCGAGGGTGCTGTGATACCCAGCATCATAAGGACGGATGAATCAGAGGGTGCTGTGAGACCCAGCATCATGAGGACGGATGAATCAGAGGGTGCTGTGAGACCCAGCATCATGAGGACGAATGAATCCAAGGGTGCTGTGAGACCCAGCATCATGAGGACGGATGAATCCAAGGGTGCTGTGATACCCAGCATCATAAGGACGGATGAATCAGAGGGTGCTGTGAGACCCAGCATCATGAGGACGGATGAATCAGAGGGTGCTGTGAGACCCAGCATCATGAGGACGGATGAATCAGAGGGTGCTGTGAGACCCAGCATCATGAGGACGGATGAATCAGAGGGTACTGTGACACCCAGCATCATGAGGACGGATGAATCAGAGGGTACTGTGACACCCAGCATCATGAGGACGGATGAATCAGAGGGTACTGTGACACCCAGCATCATGAGGACGGATGAATCAGAGGGTGCTGTGACACCCAGCATCATGAGGACGGATGAATCAGAGGGTACTGTGACACCCAGCATCATGAGGACGGACGAATCGGAGGGTACTGTGACACCCAGCATCATGAGGACGGATGAATCAGAGGGTGCTGTGATACCCAGCATCATGAGGACGGATGAATCGGAGGGTACTGTGACACCCAGCATCATGAGGACGGATGAATCAGAGGGTGCTGTGATACCCAGCATCATGAGGACGGATGAATCAGGAGGGTGCTGTGACACCCAGCATCATAGAAATCAGTTTAATGATACTTGTCTGTGGATATTTTGTCTCGTATTTCAACCCACCAATGGACCAACACCACGGACAATCGGCAGAGTAACTTCAAATATCATTTCATTTAACACTCGTGACAGACAAGGGATGTTTAGAATTTTTTTCTTTGTAAATGTGCGTGCCTACATGTGGGGGCAGAAAGGGCTGTATCAGGTGACTGACTGATCTGGTGTCTACCTGCTCAGATGCTCATCAGTAGCTATGACAACCAGTAATGTAGCATTCTCATAGTATTCTCCCTTGAGATCATTTGGCCCAGATAAGTACAAATTTAGGATCTTAATTTGAGCCAGTTTGCTGCAGCAGGAAAATAATCCTGCAGCAACAGGAAATGTGAATTATTACGTGGATTATAATTAATGGACATTTCTCGTAAGGAAAAATCAAGTCTGAAATTATAATTAAACTGGAAGCCTTTTTAAACCTCAAATTATAATTAATGGACATTGGTATCAAAGTTGACAATAAAGGATTACATATCCCACCTCATAGGTTTTGACTTACCCATCACAAAGGACATTGGTGTAAAGTTGACTTACCCAGCACAAAGGACATTGGTATAAAGTTGACTTACCCAACACAAAGGACATTGGTATAAAGTTGACTTACCCAACACAAAGGACATTGTATAACGTTGACTTACCCAACACAAAGGACATTGGTATAAACTTACCCAACACAAAGTTGACTTACCCAACACAAAGGACATTGGTATAAAGTTGACTTACCCAACACAAAGGACATTGGTATAAAGTTGACTTACCCAACACAAAGGACATTGGTATAAAGTTGACTTACCCAACACAAAGGACATTGGTATAAAGTTGACTTACCCAACACAAAGGACATTGGTATAAAGTTGACTTACCCAGCACAAAGGACATTGGTATAAAGTTGACTTACCCAACACAAAGGAAATTGGTGTGAAGTTGACTTACCCAGCACAAAGGACATTGGTATAAAGTTGACTTACCCAACACAAAGGACATTGGTGTGAAGTTGACTTACCCAGCACAAAGGACATTGGTATAAAGTTGACTTACCCAGCACAAAGGACATTGGTATAAAGTTGGTAAACTGGTCGCAGTAAAGGGCGACATTTTCAAACAACAACTGTTGTTTCTCAGTGAGGAAGAACCTGCAAAGGAATCATATTTAAAACATAATATATCCAATCCAAGATAACTGATTATTGATACCAAACGTACATTGTTCTGCTAGTAACTCCCACCCTTAAAGACCCTGAACAGTTTTTCATGAAATTTGGTGATATTTGGATGAAACCAGATCAAAGAAGAAACATGACTGTTGATCACATTTCATCATAAAGTTGGTTGTCTCCTTCCTCATGTCAAACACTTTCTCTTGTCAAACACTTCCTCATGTCAAACACTTCCTCATGTCAAACACTTCCTCATGTCACACACTTCCTCTTATCAAACACTTCCTCATGTCACACACTTCCTCATGTCACACACTTCCTCTTGTCACACACTTCCTCATGTCACACACTTCCTCTTGTCAAACACTTCCTCGTGTCAAACACTTCCTCGTGTCAAACACTTCCTCGTGTCAAACACTTCCTCGTGTCACACACTTCCTCGTGTCAAACACTTCCTCGTGTCACACACTTCCTCATGTCAAACACTTCCTCCTGTCAAACACTTCCTCGTGTCAAACACTTCCTCGTGTCAAACACTTCCTCGTGTCAAACACTTTCTCTTGTCAAACACTTCCTCCTGTCAAACACTTCCTCCTGTCAAACACTTCCTCCTGTCAAACACTTCCTCGTGTCAAACACTTCCTCGTGTCAAACACTTCCTCGTGTCAAACACTTCCTCGTGTCAAACACTTCCTCATGTCAAACACTTCCTCTTGTCACACACTTCCTCATGTCAAACAGGTTGTGCAATGTAACAAAAATATTTAGACTTAGGGATGCCACCCATTAGATAAAATACCGAACGGTTCCGTATTTCACTGAAATAATAAACGTTTTGTTTTTTGAAATGATAGTTTCCGGATTCGATCATATTAATGACCAAAGGCTCGTATTTCTGTGTGTTATTATGTTAGAATTTAGTCTGATTTGATAGAGCAGACTGACTGAGCATCAGCAGGCCCGTAATCATTCATTCAAATAGCACTTTCGTGTGTTTTGCCAGCATCTCTTCGCAAGCACAGCGCTGTTTATGACTTCAAGCCTATCAGCTTAATGGCTGGTGTAACCAATGTGAAATGGCTAGCTAGTTAGCTGGGTGTGTGCTAATACTATCCCTGTCCACTCAGTCTACTAGCTCCCTGTCCACTCAGTCTACTAGCTCCCTGTCCACTCAGTCTACTAGCTCCCTGCCCACTCAGTCTACTAGCTCCCTGCCCACTCAGTCTATTAGCTCCCTGTCCACTCAGTCTACTAGCTCCCTGTCCACTCAGTCTACTAGCTCCCTGTCCACTCAGTCTACTAGCTCCTGCCCACTCAGTCTAAATCAGCTCCCTGTCCAAGACTCAGTCAACTGAGCTCCTGTCCACTCAGTCTACTAGCACCCTGTCCACTCAGTCTACTAGCTCCCTGTCCACTCAGTCCTAGCTCCCTGTCCACTCAGTCTACCAGCTCCCTGTCCACTCAGTCTACTAGCTCCCTGTCCACCAGTCTACTAGCTCCCTGTCCACTCAGTCTACTAGCTCCCTGTCCACTCAGTCTACTAGCTCCTGCCCACTCAGTCTACTAGCTCCCTGCCCACTCAGTCTACTAGCTCCCTGTCCCCAGTCTACTAGCTCCCTGTCCACTCAGTCTACTAGCTCCCTGTCCACTCAGTCACTAGCTCCCTGTCCACTAAGTCTACTAGCTCTCCTGTCCACTCAGTCTACTAGCTCCCTGTCCACTCCCCTACTAGCTCCCTGTCCCTCAGTCTACTAGCTCCCTGTCCACTCAGTCTACATGCTCCCTGTCCACTCAGTCTACTGCTCCCTGTCCACCAGTCTACTGAACTCCCGCCCACTCAGTCTACTTCCTCCCGTCCACTCAGTCTACATGCTCCCTGTCCACTCAGTCTACAAGCTCCATTGTCAGTCTACTAGCTCCCTGTCCACTCAGAACCTAGCTCCCTGCCAACACCCAGTCTACTAGCTCCCTGTCCAGACAGTCTACTAGCTCCCTGTCCACTCAGTCTACTAGCTCCCTGTCCACTCAGTCTACTAGCTCCCTGTCCACTCAGGACTAGCTCCCTGTCCACTCCAGTCACTTGTCATCTCCACTCAGTCTACTAGCTTACTGTCCACTCAGTCTGGCTGGGCTCCCTGTCCACTCAGTCCATTAAACTCCTGTCCACTCAGTCTACTAGCTCCCTGCCCACTCAGTCTACTAGCTCCCTGCCCACTCAGTCTACTAGCTCCCTGTCCACTCCTACTAGCTCCCTGTCCACTGGCTCTACTAGCTCCCTGCCCACTCAGTCTACAAGACCATGTCCACTCAGTCTACTGTGAGCTCCCTGTCCACTCAGTCTACTAGCTCCCTGCTCCACTCAGTCTACTAGCTCCCAAATCCACTCAGTCTACTAGCTCCCTCCACTCAGTCTACTAGCTCCCCTTCCACTCAGTCTACTAGCGCCCTGTCCACTAAGTCTACTGCTCCCTGTCCACTCAGTCTAACAAACTCCCTCCACGCAGTCTACAGCTCCCTCACCACTCAGTCTACCTGAAACCCCACCCACTTAGTACTTACTAGCTAAAGTAATCCTTCCACTCAGTCTAAAATATTTAGATGCCCACTCAGTCTACTAGCTCCCTGTTCCACTGGAGTCATAGCTGAATGTCCACTCAGTCTACTAGCTCCCTGTCCACTCAGTCTACTAGCTCCCTGTCCACTCAGTGACTTAAATGTAAATGTAAATCCACTCAGTCTACTAGCTCCCTGTCCACTAAGTCTACTAGCTCCCTGTCCACTCAGTCTACTAGCTCCCTGTCCACTCAGTCTACTAGCTCCCTGTCCACTCAGTCTACTAGCTCCCTGTCCACTCAGTCTACTAGCTCCCTGTCCACTCAGTCTACTAGCTCCCTGTCCACTCAGTCTACTAGCTCCCTGCCCACTCAGTCTACTAGCTCCCTGTCCACTCAGTCTACTAGCTCCCTGTCCACTCAGTCTACTAGCTCCCTGTCCACTCAGTCTACTAGCTCCCTGTCCACTCAGTCTACTAGCTCCCTGTCCACTCAGTCTACTAGCTCCCTGTCCACTCAGTCTACTAGCTCCCTGTCCACTCAGTCTACTAGCTCCCTGTCCACTCAGTCTACTAGCTCCCCGTCCACTCAGTCTACTAGCTCCCTGTCCACTCAGTCTACTAGCTCCCTGCCCACTCAGTCTACTAGCGCCCTGTCCACTCAGTCTACTAGCGCCCTGTCCCACTCAGTCTACTAGCTCCCTGTCCACTCAGTCTACCAGCTCCCTGTCCACTCAGTCTACTAGCTCCCTGCCCACTCAGTCTACTAGCTCCCTGTCCACTCAGTCTACTAGCTCCCTGTCCACTCAGTCTACTAGCTCCCTGTCCACTCAGTCTACTAGCTCCCTGTCCACTCAGTCTGTCTTGTCAGACTTCCTGGTAGTTTGACATGAGAGAAATGTATTAATTAAGTAATTTTTCTCAATTGTTTAACATTTTTATCAGGAAAAAATATTGTGGGTGATGTTTTAGTCACTCAAAAGTTTATACACAGGAATCAGAATGACTGTTTAGGACCTTTAATGCAGTGTTGCTAAAGTCGATCTGACTTGCCGAACTGTAGCTCCCTCTGGGAACATGTAGAGGGATTCCATTCCATTCTTTATATTTACCCCCAATAAAAGACACTGAAGGCAGCTGCTCATCATACCTGTAGAAAACACTGAAGAAGCTGTACAGCAGACAGAACACCAGGAACTCTTTATACAACAGCTTGTAGATGCTTCCCCTCCACCTGAAGAGCAGCTTGGAAAACCCTCCAAACTTAGCATTGGCCACTTCTAGGGTGTAGGAGACCGTCATCGCTATGTCGTTGTGGAGAACCTGTCAAATAGACAGGGAAATTGCAGTTGTCCATTACACGTAGCTGCCATAATGTCAAATGTTAGATTTCTTTTCACAGAGCATTTTAAAGGCCATGTCCCCTCTTACCTGTAAAGACTGCTGAAACACCTGTACTCCTGTATCCAGTCACTCTGTCCCGAGAAAGATCATCACTTCCCTCTCCTCTCGTTTGAAACTTCTACTGTGTGTCATCCTGTCAGAATTCATCATCATCATGTGAGATAAAGGATGCTGATCCTCCTGAGATTTATAGGCTGGGAAACCATGTGTAAAAGAAGTGGCCTGCCGACAAAACAAGTCAAGTTCACCTTTGGGCCCACATGAGATGAGAGAAATTGAGGAAGTACAAACAAGCATTAAAGAATGACTGGCCCCTTTAAAAAAAAACTAAACAACGAATCCCTTTGAAAAACGGCCTGTGGCATCAATATGAGTCAGAAACATTTATTATCGCGTCAAAATTGACGACAAAGGGTAAATGGGATAATTTTGGTCATAAAGTCAGTCTGGTCTAAAACAGAGTTTGGAACCTCAGTGTGTCACAATGAGTACATTTAGATTATAATTATGTCAGAAAATCATGCCCCCCTTTCTCCAATCTCCAAGTGCAAATCATGCCCCCTTTCTCCAATCTCCAAGTGCAAATCATGCCCCCCTTTCTCCAATCTCCAAATGCAAATCATGCCCCCTTTCTCCAATCTCCAAGTGCAAATCATGCCCCCCTTTCTCCAATCTCCAAATGCAAATCATGCCCCCCTTTCTCCAATCTCCAAGTGCAAATCATGCCCCCCTTTCTCCAATCTCCAAGTGTAAAATCATGCCCCCCTTTCTCCAAGTTCAAATCGCCCCTCCTCACACTTCTCTTCCCTTCATTGAATGGGGCTCCGTTGTCGTTTCATCATGGCTGTTTGAGACTGAAAAGCCCTATTCACCATGCCTCCAGCAGGATACACAGCCAACTATGGTTTGCATGCCTTGCTGAAGGACCCCACTGTGCAGAATAAGTGGTTGCTAGACCATAGCTAGACAATAGACGGATGGTTAGTGATCCGTTATGTATATTTTGATCATCATTATCACTATCATAACTGATGTTAGTGAGCAATCTGCCTAACGTTAGCCTACCTTAATACAACTTGGATTTAGCTTGGAAACACGATGACCTTTCAAAAGAAGATAAACAGTCACATTAGCATCCGAGGTGGATCCTATGTCTAGGCCACAAATAAATATTGGATGCAGTTTTTGGTGGTACTAGCTAACTCATGTCTGACTACAGCAGCGTACTAACTAGCTGCAACAAACCCAAACCAACCTTGGGCCACAGCTAAACATGTCACAGTTGGTTGCATAGTGTAACAGCGTCACCGGTCTCAAACCAACCTTGGGTCACAGCTAAACATGTCACAGTTGGTTGCATGGTGTAACAGCGTCACCGGTCTCAAACCAACCTTGGGCCACAGCTAAACATGTCACAGTTGGTTGCATAGTGTAACAGCGTCACCGGTCTCAAACCAACCTTGGGCCACAGCTAAACATGTCACAGTTGGTTGCATGGTGTAACAGCGTCACCGGTCTCAAACCATCCTGGAGTCACTCAGTCTACATGTGTAAATCATAGAATTCGCTTCCAAACAAATTTACGTTATTTATCAAACTGTGTTTAAAATTGAGGGTGGATGACAATTGTTGACTGTGGGTGCCTGACTTATCCCCTGGTCATGAACGGATGCCGGGACCTACCAGAAGGAGTATAACCTAGTCTCGTGGGAACCAGCCTGACTAGGTAATACCCTGGATATTATATGGTGAGCACAGTGATCAGGCTGGTTCCCACCAGGCTAGGTTATACCCTGGACATTATATGGTGATCAGGCTGGTTCCATCAGGCTAGGTTATACCCTGGACATTATATAGTGATCAGGCTGGTTCCCACCAGGCTAGGTTATACCCTGGACATTATATAGTGATCAGGCTGGTTCCATCAGGCTAGGTTATACCCTGGACATTATATGGTGATCAGGCTGGTTCAATGAGGCTAGGTTATACCCTGGACATTATATGGTGATCAGACTGGTTCCCACCAGGCTAGGTTATACCCTGGACATTATATGGTGATCAGGCTGGTTCCCACCAGGCTAGGTAATACCCTGGACATTATATAGTGATCAGGCTGGTTCTACCAGGCTAGGTTATATCCTGGACATTATATGGTGATCAGGCTGGTTCAATGAGGCTAGGTTATACCCTGGACATTATATGGTGATCAGGCTGGTTCCCAACAGGCTAGGTTATACCCTGGACATTATATAGTGATCAGGCTGGTTCTACCAGGCTAGGTTATACCCTGGACATTATATGGTGATCAGGCTGGTTCCCAACAGGCTAGGTTATACCCTGGACATTATATGGTGAGCACAGTGATCAGGCTGGTTCCCAACAGGCTAGGTTATACGCTGGACATTATATGGTGATCAGGCTGGTTCCCACCAGGCTAGGTTATACCCTGGACATTATATGGTGATCAGGCTGGTTCCCACCAGACTAGGTAATACCCTGGACATTATATGGTGATCAGGCTGGTTTCATCTGGCTAGGTTATACCCTGGACATTATATGGTGATCAGGCTGGTTCCCACCAGGCTAGGTTATACCCTGGACATTATATGGTGATCAGGCTGATTATACCCTGGACATTATACGGTGATCAGGCTGGTTCCCACCAGGCTAGGTTATACCCTGGACATTATATGGTGATCAGGCTGGTTCCCACCAGACTAGGTTATACCCTGGACATTATATGGTGAGCACAGTGATCAGGCTGGTTCCATCAGGCTAGGTTATACCCTGGACATTATATGGTGATCAGGCTGGTTCAATGAGGCTAGGTTATACCCTGGACATTATATGGTGATCAGGCTGGTTCCCACCAGACTAGGTTATACCCTGGACATTATATGGTGAACGCAGTTATCAGGCTGGTTCCCACCAGGCTAGGTTATACCCTGGACATTATATGGTGATCAGGCTGGTTTCACCAGGCTAGGTTATACCCTGGACATTATATGGTGATCAGGCTGGTTCTACCAGGCTAGGTTATACCCTGGACATTATATGGTGATCAGGCTGGTTCCATCAGGCTAGGTTATACCCTGGACATTATATGGTGATCACAGTGATCAGGCTGGTTCCATCAGGCTAGGTTATACCCTGGACATTATATGGTGATCAGGCTGGTTCTACCAGGCTAGGTTATACCCTGGACATTATATGGTGAGCACAGTGATCAGGCTGGTTCCCACCAGGCTAGGTTATACCCTGGACATTATATGGTGATCAGGCTGGTTCCCACCAGACTAGGTAATACCCTGGACATTATATGGTGATCAGGCTGGTTTCATCTGGCTAGGTTATACCCTGGACATTATATGGTGATCAGGCTGGTTCCCACCAGGCTAGGTTATACCCTGGACATTATATGGTGATCAGGCTGGTTATACCCTGGACATTATACGGTGATCAGGCTGGTTCCCACCAGGCTAGGTTATACCCTGGACATTATATGGTGATCAGGCTGGTTCCCACCAGACTAGGTTATACCCTGGACATTATATGGTGAGCACAGTGATCAGGCTGGTTCCATCAGGCTAGGTTATACCCTGGACATTATATGGTGATCAGGCTGGTTCAATGAGGCTAGGTTATACCCTGGACATTATATGGTGATCAGGCTGGTTCCCACCAGACTAGGTTATACCCTGGACATTATATGGTGAACGCAGTTATCAGGCTGGTTCCCACCAGGCTAGGTTATACCCTGGACATTATATGGTGAGCACAGTGATCAGGCTGGTTCCCAACAGGCTAGGTTATACCCTGGACATTATATGGTGATCAGGCTGGTTTCACCAGGCTAGGTTATACCCTGGACATTATATGGTGATCAGGCTGGTTCCCACCAGACTAGGTAATACCCTGGACATTATATGGTGATCAGGCTGGTTTCACCAGGCTAGGTTATACCCTGGACATTATATGGTGATCAGGCTGGTTTCACCAGGCTAGGTTATACCCTGGACATTATATGGTGATCAGGCTGGTTTCACCAGGCTAGGTTATACCCTGGACATTATATGGTGATCACAGTGATCAGGCTGGTTCCATCAGGCTAGGTTATACCCTGGACATTATATGGTGATCAGGCTGGTTCTACCAGGCTAGGTTATACCCTGGACATTATATGGTGAGCACAGTGATCAGGCTGGTTCCCACCAGGCTAGGTTATACCCTGGACATTATATGGTGAGCACAGTGATCAGGCTGGTTCCACCAGCTAGGTTATACCCTGGACATTATATGGTGAGCACAGTGATCAGGCTGGTTCCCACCAGGCTAGGTTATACCCTGGACATTATATGGTGAGCACAGTGATCAGGCTGGTTCCCACCAGGCTATAGATTTGGCACATTGCCTGGTCTCTCACCTGTGACAGGTTTGATTTGATAGCCTATTATGAATATTTCACAAGCTAATAAGTCCTCCATCTTTGCACTAGGGTCAGACACACCGATAAATGGGACTGCCAGTAGCTACTTCGTTCACTTTTTGTTGTTCACACAGGACAGTTTTACCTCCGATTTGCTTTGTTTAAACATATTTATTTTACCTTTATTTAACTGGGCAAGTCAGATAAGAACAAATTCTTATTTTCAATGACAGCCTAGGAACATTGGGTTTAACTGCCTGTTCAGTGGCAGAATGACCTTGTCAGCTCGGGGATTCGATCTTGCAACCTTTCGGTTACTAGTCCAACGCTCTAACCACTAGGCTACGCTGCCGCCCAAATACTCCAGGCCACAAAGATGCAGTAACTTGTTTAGCTTCTGCCTGCTGTAGCTAATGTAAGCTAATCATAGAGATAGATAGAGGACTCAATCTTTGTATCGGTGCCCTTATAGAGAGCCATAGTTATGGTGTGTTTTTGTAGGCACTAACTCTGTCATTGTTCATTTGTCTATGTGGAAAATGAATGGTTTTTGGAGAAACACTGAAAATAAGGTCTGTGGTAAACACAGGCTTAGGGAGATCTGATACATTTTGTTCTCTGAGACAATCTTCATCAGCTAACATCACCTTTTGTGAATTTTGAAGCATTTATGTCATTAAAGTTCATAATTCATAAAGGCCCTGACTGATATTATCATAGAACAAAACATGTAAGATCTAATCCTGTGTTTACCTCAGACCTTGTATTTATCCCCGAAACCCCATTCTTTACCCATTCCTTTTCCCCATAGGAGTGGTTGAACGAACCAGAGGTACCTCATTTCCCCATAAGAGTGGCTGAACGAACCACAGGTACCTCATTTCCCCATAGGAGTGGCTGAACGAACCAGAGGTACCTCATTTCCCCATAGGAGTGGCTGAACGAACCAGAGGTACCTCATTTCCCCATAGGAGTGGCTGAACGAACCAGAGGTACCTCATTTTCCCATA
The DNA here is from genome assembly GCF_021184085.1 of Oncorhynchus gorbuscha. Lineage (NCBI taxonomy): Eukaryota > Metazoa > Chordata > Actinopteri > Salmoniformes > Salmonidae > Oncorhynchus > Oncorhynchus gorbuscha. The sequence goes on along the minus strand of NC_060194.1, from coordinate 50,210,687 downwards.
AGAGTGGCTGAACGAACCACAGGTACCTCATTTCCCCATAGGAGTGGCTGAACGAACCAGAGGTACCTCATTTCCCCATAGGAGTGGCTGAACGAACCAGAGGTACCTCATTTCCCCATAAGAGTGGCTGAACGAACCACAGGTACCTCATTTCCCCATAGGAGTGGCAGTACGAACCAGAGGTACCTCATTTCCCCATAGGAGTGGCAGTACGAACCAGAGGTACCTCATTTCCCCATAGGAGTGGCAGTACGAACCAGAGGTACCTCATTTCCCCATAGGAGTGGCAGTATGAACCAGAGGTACCTCATTTCCCCATAGGAGTGGCAGTACGAACCAGAGGTACCTCATTTCCCCATAGGAGTGGCAGTACGAACCAGAGGTACCTCATTTCCCCATAGGAGTGGCAGTACGAACCAGAGGTACCTCATTTCCCCATAGGAGTGGCTGAACGAACCAGAGGTACCTCATTTCCCCATAGGAGTGGCTGAACGAACCAGAGGTACCTCATTTTCCGGTTTTGAAACCTGCAGAGTAGAGCCCCACCCAGACTGAAGCCTACAGAGTAGAGCCAGGCTGAAGATAGCTGAATAGAGTAGAGCCAGGCTGAAGCCTACAGAGTAGAGCCAGGCTGAAGCCTACAGAGTAGAACAGAACCAGGCTGAAGCCTACAGAGTAGAACAGAACCAGGCTGAAGCCTACAGAGCAGAACCAGGCTGAAGCCTACAGAGCAGAACCAGGCTGAAGCCTACAGAGTAGAACCAGGCTGAAGCCTACAGAGCAGAACCAGGCTGAAGCCTACAGAGCAGAACCAGGCTGAAGCCTACAGAGTAGAACCAGGCTGAAGCCTACAGAGCAGAACCAGGCTGAAGCCTACAGAGCAGAACCAGGCTGAAGCCTACAGAGTAGAACCAGGCTGAAGCCTACAGAGCAGAACCAGGCTGAAGCCTACAGAGTAGAACCAGGCTGAAGCCTACAGAGCAGAACCAGGCTGAAGCCTACAGAGCAGAACCAGGCTGAAGCCTACAGAGTAGAACCAGGCTGAAGCCTACAGAGCAGAACCAGGCTGAAGCCTACAGAGCAGAACCAGGCTGAAGCCTACAGAGCAGAACCAGGCTGAAGCCTACAGAGCAGAACCAGGCTGAAGCCTACAGAGCAGAACCAGGCTGAAGCCTACAGAGTAGAACCAGGCTGAAGTTTACAGAGTAGAGCAGAACCAGGCTGAAGCTAGCTGAATAGAGTAGAGCCAGGCTGAAGCCTACAGAGTAGAACCAGGCTGAAGCTAGCTGAATAGAGTAGAGCCAGGCTGAAGCCTACAGAGTAGAACCAGGCTGAAGCCTACAGAGTAGAACAGAACCAGGCTGAAGCCTACAGAGGCCTAGATCTGAGATCTACAACTAGATCTGACAGACATACAGACCTGGTATTTTCCAACCTGTGGGCACATTTCACTACATGACAGGACAGGAAAGGACACAATAATCACCAGCAGCAGAATCAAACACGTTCATCCTCTTCTGCCACGCAAGAATCTTTGCATGAATTCATGGTAAAACCTTCTCACACCAAGGAGTTAAAAGTTAGATGGCATACCAACAGTAGTGGTTGGTTGAATAATATGGCACTAACTCCTTCCTCATAGCAACAGTAGCTGTGATTGGTTGTGTAGTCATAGCAGAGTCATTTTCTGTTCTTGTCAGTTTTGTTCCAATTAACAGGTCAGACAGAACTGAAGGCTGAGGATACTATGTAGATGGCAACAGAACACAGTTGCTTGTCTTGGCAGAATCATGTAACAATTAACTCATTAGGAATTTGGGGCACCACGGAAGTTGTTTAACGAGTTACCATCTCCCGAATTAAACTTTAGATGATATACAGGTGAAGTCAGAAGTTTACAAACACTTAGGTTGGAGTCATTAAAAAACTAGTTGTTCAACCACTCCACAAATTTCTTGTTAACAAACTATAGTTTTGGCACGTCAGTTAGGACATCTACTTTGTGCATCAGTTGACTGAGCCTTTAAACAGCTTGGAAAATTCCAGAAAATGATGCCATGGCTTTAGAAGCTTCTGATAGGCTAATTGACATCATTTGAGGCAATTGAAGGTGTACCTGTGGATGTATTTCAAGGCCTGTGGATGTTTTTCAATGCCTGAAGGTACCACATTCATCTGTACAAGCAATAGTACGCAAGTATAAACACCATGGGACCATGCAGCCGTTGTACCACTCAGGAAGGAGACGCGTTCTGTCTCCTAGCGATGAACGTACTTTGGTGTGAAAAGTGCAAATCAATCGCAGAACAACAGCAAAGGACCTTGTGAAGATGCTGGAGGAAACAGGTACAAAAGTATCAATATCCACAGTAAAACAAGTCCTATATTGACATAACCTGAAAGGCCGCTCAGCAAGTAAGAAGCCACTGCTCCGAAACTGCCATAAAAAAGCCAGACTCGTACTTTTTGCAGAAATGTCCTCTGGTCGGATGAAACAAAAATAGAACTGTTGGGCAATAATGACCATCGTTATGTTTGGAGGAAAAAGTGGGAGGCTTGTAAGCCGAAGAACACCATCCCAACTGTGAAGCACGGGGGTGGCAGCATCTTCACAAAATAGATGGCATCATGAGCAAGGAAAATTATGTGGATATATTGAAGCAACATCTCAAGACATCAGTCAGGAAGTTAAAGCTTGGTCGCAAATGGGTCTTCCAAATGAACAATGACCCCAAGCATAGTTCCAAAGTTGTGGCAAAATGACTTAAGGACAACAAAGTCAAGGTATTGGAGTGACCATCACAAAGCCCCGACCTCAATCCCATAGAAAATTGGTAGGCAGAACTGAAAAAGCATGTGTGAGCAAGGAGGCCTACAAACCTGACTCAGTTACAACAGCTGTCAGGAGGAATGGGCCAAAATTCACCCAACTTATTGTGGAAAGCTTGTGGAAGGCTACCCAAAACATTTAACCCAAGTTAAACAATTTAAAGGCAATGCTACCAAATATGAATTGAGTGTATGTAAACTTAAAATGTCAGGAATTGTGAAAAACTGAGTTTAAATGTATTTGGCTAAGGTGTATGTAAACTTCCGAATTCAACTGTATATGAGACACAAGTCATTTATTAATCATTACCTCATATCAGTCTAATTCGGAACGTCGCAAACTTATTGAATCCGCCTTTTCTGATTATTCAGTTCTACACAAATGTATTTAATTATTTATTGATTTACTAATGAACTAAATAATTACACAGAATACACATACACACTTACATGAGACAAAAGTCCCTAGTGGACTGATAAGAAATGCAGGCTCATTACACAGAGATGGGGAAGGGTGTTGGGAAAATAGAAATATGGAGAGAACGAGACATTTATCGTGGATACATTCTATAACTGTTCCCACTTTAATCATATACCTTGCATACGAACCACTGCCCAGTTGGGTAAGACATGCAATGTATTTCCGTGTAGATATTTTTGTTCGTCGTCTCTCTGTTGAAACCAATCAATCTAATCTATGGGAAAGGCTCGATGGGTGTAAAGCTCTGGCTGTCCACCAGAGGTCACAATGTCCTTTGTAGTTGTCTTGTTCTTGTGGTGGAGTGTTCAAATAGAACAGATCGCTTTTAAGCACTCTGGTCGAAAAGGGCGTTTCCATGACACCGACACTCTCTTCTGACCTAATTTGGGGTGTGGCTTAGTTAATGTGTAACGGACATGAAAACTATGATCTCTTTAGAAAACTAAAATCCCATTCCTATCTGAGAAAAACTAGTTTCATCGTTCTTCATCTTTCCTACACAACGTAAAGGATTTAAACCGGACATACACAGCGTGAAAGCTCTTCAAGTTACAGTATTTTTGTTTTACAGTTTTTAATGACATCACAAAATGAAAAACAATATGACATGATTATTAATTAGATCATTAGACCATTTTTTAATATTCCTATCTTAGAAATATTACCAATGTTCACTTTCGTGGATGTTAGAGCTTTTGGGCGGGCAACAGTCTCTCCAACCAAAGGCATTCCTTTGGTTGATACTTGAAGAGCAGCAGAGGGCTCTCTGATGCATAATACTTACCATTGGTGTGATGTGTCATAAAACTGGCCCTGTGGAAGAGAGGGGGTTATGGCTAGCTGACAGCCATTTGCCAAGCTGATCTGAGACGTTGGTTCCTCGACCAGGAGAGCCAAGACAACTGAGATCTACAAGGCCTATTGCTACTACACTTACTGATGCGTAGTAACCATAGTAACTCTCCTGTATAATAACTACACTTACTGATGCGTAGTAACCATAGTAACTCTCCTGTACAATAACTACACTTACTGATGCATAATAACTCTGTATAATAACTACACTTACTGATGAATAGCAACCATAGTAACTCTCCTGTATAATAACTACATTGGTTGAAGTGTTCTTCTCTAAAAGTATGCTAACTTTGTAGCTATGCAGATGGCATCACTCAGTTCCAGTACAGTACATCCCTATTTACAAAACACACAGACCATTATGCTGACTCTCATGTGTGGTTCAGTGCAGGGAATATTACAGCCCCAGAGTTGAGTTCAATATAAAAGGAACAGAACTCTTTCCTTTACGGACATGTTAAGAGGAGAAACGGAGATTGCAGTTGGAGGCCACGGAAGGAGAGTTGTATGGCATTGAAGCTCGTCTGGAGGTTAGTTAACACAGTGTCCAAAGAAGGGCCAGAAGTATACAGAATGGTGTCGTCTGTGTTGAGGTGGATCAGAGTCGGCCCGAGAATTGAAGTCGGCCCAAGAATTGAACCCTGTGGCACCCTCATAGAGACTGCCAGAGGTACAGACAACAGGCCCTCCGATTTGACACACTGAACTCTATCAGAGAAGTAGTTGGTGAACCAGGCGAGGCACCACCTCCACATCCCCTCCTCAAGTTGACTAGAATAATGTTTTCAGTATAGGTACCAAACAGAACACAGTTCAGACCTGACTATACTCCCAATGGCCTAGTTCACTCGGTACCAAACAGGAGAACAGTTTGGATGGTGCAGTATATTGGACCCTAGACAGAGAACTGGCTTTGGTCTCTACTGGCTCGATTAAAGAGTTCTCTAGATGGTGCAGTATATTGGACCCTAGACAGAGAACTGGCTTTGGTCTCTACTGGCTCGATTTAAGAGTTCTCTAGATGGTGCAGTATATTGGACCCTAGACAGAGAACTGGCTTTGGTCTCTACCGGCTCGATTTAAGAGTTCTCTAGATGGTGCAGTATATGGTTGTCATGGTTCTTCCTGGCACCAGAGGGCAGCAGAGACCGCCCTAGAGACTTGTTGGACTCAGGTGTGTCTTAGTATTTTAGGATTATGTCCCTTCTAAAAGAAGTGTGGTCTTTTGCAGAAGATTCAGTTCTGTGTGTGACCCTTTTCCGAGACAGTGGTTGTTGTTTGACTTTTTTTGTTGTTGTTTCTCAGTAAAGTATTATGTTTATCCTTAACCACTGATTCCTCATCTGGTCTTTTCTCTGCACCGGTGTCCAACCTCACCACGTTACAGTCAATGTCTCTTACGGAGGATGGATCGACTGGGGATGGATCGACTGGGGATGGATCGACTGGGGATGGATCGACTGGGGATGGATCGACTGGGGATGGATCGACTGGGGATGGATCGACTGGGGATGGATCGACTGGGGATGGATCAACAACACTGTAGTTACTCCACAAGAAAAACCTAATTGACAGAGTGAGAAGACGGAAGCCTGTACAGAATAAAAATTTTCAAAACATGCATCCTGTTTGCAACAAAGTACTAAAATAATACTGCAAAAAAATATAGCAAAGCAATTAACTTTTTGTCCTGAATGTTATTGGATTTGCCCCAAACATACAACACATTACTGAGTACCACTCTCCATATTTTCAAACATAGTAGTGGCTGAATCATGTTATGGGTATGCTTGTCATTGTTAAGGACTGGGGAGGTTTTCAGGATAAAAATAATGTATGGAATGGAGCTAAGCACAGGCAAAAACCTAGAGGAAAACCTGGTTCATTCTGCTTTCCACCAGACACTGGAAGATGAATTAATGTTGAATAGAACCAACATGAACACCTGTAAACGGTCAACACCTGCCGCGTGGGAGATCTTTGCAACCTTGTAGACTATTATGAAATACACATATGTATTCATGTTGAGGTGCCCCTCTGATGTTTTGAGGGAAATTAAAACATGTTACCTACATTAAGACCTAAACAATGTAGCAGTAAGTAGTAGCCTGGTGTAGTGATAACACACAATGTTTTCATAATTCACTGTGTTTCAGCAGTCATTAAAGTATCGCTAAAATCTTATGTTGGACAATGTAGAATAGGCGAGTCACTCAGCATAGATTTATAATTTTTTTCCCAAGTTCTTTGTTTATTAAAGTATTCTTCTCTTGTCGAGTTCAATATCCCTTCAAGGAATCAGCCGTACACATATTTCAGAGTCGGGTTTTCTCCTGCGACATACTACAGTAGTGGAACCGTCACAGGGGGGTGTTGAGGATTACGCTGCCCTGTACCTGGCGTGGCCATTGTGGCAGCGCCCTCTGCTGGGCAGAACACTTCTCTACAGATGTATATGTGCATGAACCAAAATGAGACCAAGGCATCTTTTTACAACACGTTTTATTCATTCCCTATGTAGTCATGGATCATACGTGAACTCAGGTTGCTGGAGGTGACTTTTCAAAGACTTCCCTAGACGTATGTCGCAATCCCGTTCATTTCAGTTAAAGCAGAAAACAACAAAGCGATTTGTCAGATGGACAAAAAACATTATTGACAGAGCTCATTACAAAATGTATAGTACAAAACAAAAAACAACAAGAACTTGGAAGCAACCTCGTTTCCTACGAACAGTAGTCTAGGCAACCAATTCAAATTTGGCACTTTCAAGATCTTTCAATAGGAAGCACAGCCACACACACAGCCACAGCCACACACAGCCACAGCCACACACACAGCCACAGCCACACACACAGCCACAGCCACACACAGCCACACACAGCCACAGCCACACACACAGCCACAGCCACACACACAGCCACAGCCACAGCCACACACACAGCCACAGCCACACACACAGCCACAGCCACAGCCACACACAGCCACAGCCACAGCCACACACACAGCCACAGCCACACACACACACACAGCCACACACACACAGCCACAGCCACACACACACACACACAGCCACACACACACAGCCACACACACAGCCACAGCCACACACACACACACACAGCCACACACACACAGCCACAGCCACACACACACAGCCACACACACAGCCACAGCCACAGCCACACACACACACACACCACACACACACCACACACACACAGCCACACACACAGCAACTCAGCCACACTACCATTGCACAGCCACACACAGCCACAGTCCTGCCACAGCCACACACACCACAGCCACAGCACACACATACCCACAGGAAGTGCTGCAGCCACTTCCGGTGCCACACATCTGGACAGCCACACACAAACACAGGGACACACACATCAGACAATCAGATCTGTGTTTGCACACAGGACAAGGATAAACTTTCAACACAGCTTCACATCACACAACACACAGCCACAACACATTACACCATCCACACACACACACAGTACACAGATGACACTGGCCAAATTACACACACACACACCAAAACACAGCCACAACACACACAGCCACAAGTGTTGCCAGCACACACACACAGCCACACACACACACACACAGCCACACACACACAGCCACACATCCACACACACACACAGCCACACACACACACATCAACTCAGCCACACTACCATTGTCATCAGCTAAGTGACAGACAGTCCTGGGCATGTCGCTCACGCCTTCACTCTTTATACTCCAGGAAGTGCTGCAGTCTCTTCCGGTGCTCTGCGGACATCTGGACAGCGCTGGAAACCAGGGACACACGAATCAGACAATCAGATCTGTGTTTGCAGGAGTAGGACAAGGATAAACTTTCAAACTAAGCTTCACATCCACAACGGCAAAACATGATTACACCCATCCTATAGCAGTAGTAGATGACCTGGCCAAATTAATTATGGGACCAAAACATTATAAAGGAAAGTGTTGGAGCAATTGAGTGTTCGGCTTCTACCTCAGTGTGCTCAACAGCCAGCCTCCCCATATTACAGCATCTCTCAGGTCCAGCCCCCATATTACAGCATCTCTCAGGTCCAGCCCCCCCATATTACAGCATCTCTCAGGTCCAGCCCCCATATTACAGCATCTCTCAGGTCCAGCCCCCCCCCCCCCCCCATATTACAGCATCTCTCAGGTCCAGCCCCCCCCATATTACAGCATCTCTCAGGTCCAGCCCCCCATATTACAGCATCTCTCAGGTCCAGCCCCCCCATATTACAGCATCTCTCAGGTCCAGCCCCCATATTACAGCATCTCTCAGGTCCAGGACCGCATTAAAGTGGTGTTTAACTACATCTGCTATTCTTACTGCAGGTGTCCTCCGAAGGTGGCTGTGATCCTGTAGACAGAGGTCTTCAGGGTGGATCGCAGGGCGAAGCGGAGCGTCTTGTAACTGTCATCTCCCATACTGCAGGAACAGTGACCTGGTTTAGAGGAGGTATGGGGGAGCTTGAAGTGACGATCCACAGCCTGGAGGCGAGGAGAGGGGGTGTGAGGAGAGGAGAGGGTGTGAGGAGAGGAGAGGGTGTGAGGAGAGGAGAGGGTGTGAGGAGAGGAGGGGTGAGGAGAGGGGGGGGTGAGGAGAGGAGAGGGGGTGAGGAGAGGGGGTGAGGAGAGGGGGTGAGGAGAGGAGGTGAGGAGAGGAGAGGGGGTGAGGAGAGGGGTGAGGAGAGGGGGGTGAGGAGAGGGGGAGGAGAGGGTGAGGAGGGGGGTGAGGAGAGGGGGTGAGGAGAGGGGGTGAGGAGAGGGGGTGAGGAGAGGGAAGGAAGAAAGACAGTCAGGCATTAAGCAGTCTTGGTATGGATGGATTTGTGCTAACTAACATGTTGACACCCCCCGCCCCCATAGTCGATCAAATAATTTAGTGAAACATTACAAGCTAAGAACAGGTCAGCGAGAACCAGCAAATACTGTACCATTATTAGATTCATTTTAAGTGAAAAGTACGCAGGTCTGAAGCTGTCAAATTAACTTCACATGTCTAACCTCCTGTAACAGCAGTAGGGTGCTGAGGATGGTAGGCAGGGTGGTCTGAACTATTCCATACTGGTCCTCAGAGAAGGACGCTGCCACCAGGTGAGACAGACCTACAGGAGGGAGAACATTAGGTTACAATATAAATCTTGACAAAAATGTGAAAATCTGTTGTTTTCTGCAAAAATCTGATGAAGAATGCAAGACCTTGCAGAGCCCATATGTGAACCTGGCTGTCAGCAAACAGGGCCTGACTGGAGGCTTCTGGCAGCTGCAGGGAGAGACAACATGTTTTTAGCATATAACCAGAACCATGAATAGCATTACTATTTACCTGATTAGCTGCGTAATTTCAGCAAGATGGAGGGTGGAAGTTTAATTAGTAGGGGAGGGTGGAAGTTTAATTAGTAGGGGAGGGTGGAAGTTTAATTAGTAGGGGAGGGTGGAAGTTTAATTAGTAGGGGAGGGTGGAAGTTTAATTAGTAGGGGAGGGTGGAAGTTTAATTAGTAGGGGAGGGTGGAAGTTTAATTAGTAGGGGAGGGTGGAAGTTTAATTAGTAGGGGAGGGTGGAAGTTTAATTAGTAGGGGAGGGTGGAAGTTTAATTAGTAGAGGAGGGTGGAAGTTTAATTAGTAGAGGAGGGTGGGGTAAATGAAGCATGTTTTTCATTTATTTATTTACATTCAGCATCATTCCGTCAAGGGAAATATAGTATTATTTCTAACAAAGATATCTACATATATTTCAGGATGTTGTGCATCTCTGGAAATAATCAGAATCCATGTAAACATTAGTTTTGAAAACATAGCTTCTCCACAAAGTGGTCTTTTGGCACAACCCAGATATGTTGTATGCCTGAATGATGGAGCTCTTCTCTCAGTTTAATTAGTAATGCCTGAATGATGGAGCTCTTCTCTCAGTTTAATTAGTAATGCCTGAATGATGGAGCTCTTCTCAGTTTAATTAGTAATGCCTGAATGATGGAGCCCTTCTCTGAGTTTAATTAGTAATGCCTGAATGATGGAGCCCTTCTCTCAGTTTAATTAGTAATGCCTGAATGATGGAGCCCTTCTCTGAGTTTAATTAGTAATGCCTGAATGATGGAGCTCTTCTCTCAGTTTAATTAGTAATGCCTGAATGATGGAGCTCTTCTCTCAGTTTAATTAGTAATGCCTGAATGATGGAGCCCTTCTCAGTTTAATTAGTAATGCCTGAATGATGTAGCCCTTCTCAGTTTAATTAGTAATGCCTGAATGATGTATCCCTTCTCAGTTTAATTAGTAATGCCTGAATGATGGAGCTCTTCTCAGTTTAATTAGTAATGCCTGAATGATGGAGCTCTTCTCAGTTTAATTAGTAATGCCTGAATGATGGAGCCCTTCTCTGAGTTTAATTAGTAATGCCTGAATGATGGAGCTCTTCTCTCAGTTTAATTAGTAATGCCTGAATGATGGAGCCCTTCTCAGTTTAATTAGTAATGCCTGAATGATGGAGCTCTTCTCAGTTTAATTAGTAATGCCTGAATGATGGAGCTCTTCTCTCAGTTGAATTAGTAATGCCTGAATGATGGAGCTCTTCTCAGTTTAATTAGTAATGCCTGAATGATGGAGCTCTTCTCTCAGTTTAATTAGTAATGCCTGAATGATGTAGCCCTTCTCTCAGTTTAATTAGTAATGCCTGAATGATGGAGCTCTTCTCTCAGTTTAATTAGTAATGCCTGAATGATGGAACCCTTCTCAGTTTAATTAGTAATGCCTGAATGATGGAGCTCTTCTCTGAGTTTAATTAGTAATGCCTGAATGATTGAGCCCTTCTCTCAGTTGAATTAGTAATGCCTGAGCGAATGGTGAGCCTGCTAGACCAGGTAACTTCCAGCATTAAGTAGATGATTTGTTAGGGATGATTTGGGGAAGAGCATGCAATGAGTCCATGAGTTCCAGGGACAGAGTCCTGGCCCCACACCCCAGGGACAGCGTGCAGGTAAACACACCCCAGGGACAGCGTGCAGGTAAACACACCCCAGAGACAGCGTGCAGGTAAACACACCCCAGAGACAGCGTGCAGGTAAACACACCCCAGAGACAGCGTGCAGGTAAACACACCCCAGACAGCGTGCAGGAGACAGCGTAAAACACACCCCAGAGACAGCGTGCAGGTAAACACACCCCAGAGACAGCGTGCAGGTAAACACAGAGACAGCGTGCCACACCCCAGAGACAGCGTGCAGGTAAACACACCCCAGAGACAGCGTGCAGGTAAACACACCCCAGAGACAGCGTGCAGGTAAACACACCCCAGAGACAGCGTGCAGGTAAACACACCCCAGAGACAGCGTGCAGGTAAACACACCCCAGAGACAGCGTGCAGGTAAACACACCCCAGAGACAGCGTGCAGGTAAACACACCCCAGAGACAGCGTGCCCACCCCAGAGACAGCGTGCAGGTAAACACACCCCAGAGACCGTGCAGAGACAGCGTGCAGGTAAACACACCCCAGAGACAGCGTGCAGGTAAACACACCCCAGAGACAGCGTGCAGGTAAACACACCCCAGAGACAGCGTGCAGGTAAACACACCCCAGAGACAGCGTGCAGGTAAACACACCCCAGAGACAGCGTGCAGGTAAACACACCCCAGAGACAGCGTGCAGGTAAACACACCCTTACCTTGTTAAACAGATACATTATCAGCATCCGCTTTGCCAAGAAATGTTTAACCTGAATGAGACAATTATAAAGTTAATAAAAATAATGAATAATAGCTAAAATAATACACCACATCACTAGTCAGTAGCTACCAAATGAGAGAACATTTTTAGAAACACAAGGTAGTACCTGGTCCTTCCTGTTCTGTAGGAAGGTAACAAGGAAGGAGGGTTTGAGTTGGGCCTGGGACGGGCTGGGGGCGGGACCAGGAGATGGCGGAGGACTGCCGTTCAGCTGGGAGTCTAGACGTAAACAGAGAATGGTCTGAATTCATAGGTCAATAAACATCGCCGTTGTTGACTCAAACAGATCCATGGTTCTGAAAGGAGAATGATGATATCTAATCAAATTGTATTGATCACATATAAGTGTTTAACAGATGTTATTGTGGGTGTAGCAAAACGCTTGTGTTTCTAGCTTCAACAGTGCAGTAGTATCTAACTAAATGTTTGTGTTTCTAGCTTCAACAGTGCAGTAGTATCTAACTAAATGCTTGTGTTTCTAGCTTCAACAGTGCAGTAGTATCTAACTAAATGCTTGTGTTTCTAGCTTCAACAGTGCAGTAATATCTAACTAAATGCTTGTGTTTCTAGCTTCAACAGTGCAGTAATATCTAACAGGCTGACTTCGCCACTCGCGTGCGCGAGTGTTGCAAAATACATTTAAAAATCTATATTATTCAATTATCGCGCACCAACGAGCATCTGCGTTGCCAAGGGCTAAAATAGAAGTCAGTTCTATTTCTGACGCAGATCGAGCTGCAAGTCCTACCTCTCCCATCTCCTCATTGGTTTATAGAAGCTGCTACCCACGTGCCATCTCCTCATTGGTTATACCCACGTGGGTGACTGAAAGACGAACGAGGTCGGTGGCGGTAATGCACCTAATTCATGAAAGTTGCCAATTGCAATATAAAGTTCAGTGAAGAAAAAGACTGGAAGGAGGAGAGATGACTGGAAACGATTCGGTTGGCCATTTTATGTGTGGATTAACTGTCGGGAGTAGAGGACCTTGTGCATTTCAGGTAAAAATAACAACTCAATGTTTATATCCCAGGACAAATTAGCGATCAACAGCAAGCTGGCTAAATAGGACAAATTAGCTAGCCATAAATGTTTAATGCTTCTCGACCTGTCCCCAAATTAATGTAATTGGTTCAGAGTTTGTTTTGACATTTTAACCTGCGTGTCATGATCACGTTTGTTGTCAGGGAACAAAATAAATATATGCACGATGGCGCACGCAGCCGGTTTTGATTCCGTGTTAGTTTCACGACATATACCCAAAATACACGTAAATCTAGGTAAGGAATGGATTAAGTATGTGTGTATATAAATAAATAAATAAAAGAGCAGCATTGGACTAAGATACAGTGGTATAGTTTAGAATACAGTACATATGAGATGGGTGATGCAATATTTACAAATAATTAAAGTGATTAAATATGATACCACTCATACTATGCAGTCCCATGGCTCATAGTAGCAAAAGCAGTATAGTGAAATACTACTCTGGTCCATCGGTAAAACCAGCCATGTGTGACCCCTGGGCTGTCCCTCACCTGTAGAAGCAGACCAGAGTTTGGGGCCCCTCCTCATGACGTGAGGGCTCTGGATGGAGCTGAAGCCGGGGGACAGGGCCCCCTGAGGCTCCAGGGGGCCAGTGAGCCGCCGCAGGGCGGGGGAGGAGAAGGGGCTGTCTAGGTCCGGGGTAAAGGGGATGGTCAGGGGAGTTCGCAGCCCCGACCCGACAGAGGAACGCAAGAACACTGAGCCAGGGGTTCTGATCAGGGCGCCGGGCCGAGGAGTCTTCATATCCTCCATACCGACAGAAGTTACTGGAGGAATAGAGGGTGTCAGAGGGGTGTTTTTAAAGGACTTACATACTATACGCAACCCTGGTTCTGGGGAGATAGAGTGAGCAGGCCGTGCACTAACACCGCTGACTAATCAAGGTCTTGATGAGCAGTTGATTAGAGGACTGTGTTAATCCAAGGCTGTAAAACAAAAAAGTTGCACATCACATGATAGGCTGACCACTGACCATGGTTAGAGCCCTGAATGCTGATTGGCAGACCACGGTTTGACGTTGGTTCAGAATGTTCTCTAGAATGTAAACACGATTTTAAACTGGGTGGATCGAGCCCTGAATGCTGATTGGCTGACAGGTGTCAGACCGTATGACAACATTTATTTTTACTGCTCTAATTACGTTGATAACCAGTTTATAACAGCATTAAGGCACCTCAGGGTTTGTGGTATATGGCCAATATACCACGGCTAAGGGCTGTATCCAGGCACTCCGTGTTGCGTCGTGCTTAAGAACAGCCCTTAGTCGTGGTATATTGGCCATATACCAAACCCCCTGAGGTGACTTATTGCTTAAATATAGAAAAATATTTTTTTTTTTTTTTACTGTATGTTTTGATTACACTATACACAGATACCACAGCGTATTTACTTCTTACACATTTTGTAACATTACGTTTAAAAAAAATCCTCAATCTACACACAACACCCCATAATGACATCACAACACCCCAAAACGACATCGCAACACCCCATAAAATGAAATCGCAACATTCCATAATGAAATCGCAACATTCCAAAATGAAATCGCAACATTCCAAAATGAAATCGCAACATTCCAAAATGAAATCGCAACACCCCATAATGACATCGCAACACCCCATAATGAAATCGCAACATTCCAAAATGAAATCGCAACATTCCAAAATGAAATCGCAACACCCCATAATGACATTGCAACACCCCATAATGACATTGCAACACCCCATAATGACATTGCAACACCCCATAATGACATTGCAACACCCCATAATGACATTGCAACACCCCATAATGACATCGCAACACTCCAAAATGACATCACAACATTCCAAAATGACATCACAACATTCCAAAATGACAAAGCAAAAACAGGTTCAGAATTTTTTCCAAATCTATTAAAAATAATAAACTGATGTAAATAAATAAAAGTATTCAGACCCTTTGCTATGAGACTCTAAATTGATCTCCAGTGCATCCTGTTTCCATTGATCATCCTTGAGATGTTTCTACAACTTGATTGGAATCCACCTGTGGTAAATTCAATTGATTGGACATGATTTGGAAAGGCACACACCTGTCTATATAATGTATTTGACAGTGCATGTCAGAGCAAAAACCAAGCCATGAGGTCGAAGGAATTGTCCGCAGAGCTCCGAGACAGGATTGTGTCGAGGCACAGAACTGGGAAAGGGTACCAAAAATGTCTGCAGCATTGAAGGTCCCCAACACAGTGGCCTCCATCATTCTTGTTTGGAACCACCAAGACTCTTCCTAGAGCTGGCTGCCCAGCCAAACAGAGCAATGGAGGAAACCTGGCACCATCCCTACGGTGAAGCATGGTGGTGGCAGCATCATATTGTGGGGATGTTTTTCCAGAGGCAGGGACTGGGAGACTAGTCAGGATCGAGGGAAAGATGAACGGAGCAAAGTACAGAGAGATCCTTGATGAAAACCTGCTCCAGAGCGCTCAGGACCTCAGACTGGGGCGGATGTTCACCTTCCAACAGGACAACGACCCAAAGCACACAGCCAAGACAACGCAGGAGTAACATCGGGACAAGTCTCTGAATGTCCTTGAGTGGCCCAGCCAGAGCCCGGACTTGAACCCGATCTAAACATCTCTGGAGAGACCTGAAAATAGCTGTGCAGCAACGCTCCCCATCCAACCTGACAGAGCTTGAGAGGATCTGCAGAGAAGAATGGGAGAAACTCCCCAAATACAGTTGTGCCAAGCTTGTAGCGTCATACCCAAGAAAACTCGATGCTGTAATCGCTGCCAAAGGTGCTTCAACAAAGTACTGAGTAAATGGTCTCATGTAAATGTGATTTCGAGTTTTAAATTTTGTCATAAAGTTAAACATTTCTAAAGACCTGCTTTTGTTTGTCACCATGGGGGCATCGTGACGTCACCATGGGGGCATCGTGACGTCACCATGGGGGCATCGTGACGTCACCATGGGGGCATCGTGACGTCACCATGGGGGATGGGGTCACCATGGGGGCATCGTGACGTCACCATGGGGGCATTATGACGTCACCATGGGGGCATCGTGACGTCATTATGGGGGAATCGTGACGTCATTATGGGGGAATCGTGACGTCATTATGGGGGTATCGTGACGTCATCAGGGGGTATCGTGACGTCATCAGGGGGTATTGTGTGTAGATTTGAAGGGAACAACAACTTAATTCAGAATAAGGCTGTAATGAAATATGGGGACAAAGTCAAGTGGGACTGAATACTTTCTGAAAGCAGTGTAATAATGTTCTTCAGAGAGAGAGACAGAGCGGTGTAGCTACCGGAGCCTTCCGAGGAGGTGGTGGACCGCTTGTTGCCCCCTGTAGACTGGGACTTGGCTCGTCCGTTAGTAGCTACAGTGTCATGGTGGGCTACCAGCCGCTCAGTCAGGTCAGACAACAGAGACAGACACTCCTTACTCAGGGCCGTCCAGATGTGAGGGTGACCGCCTGGGGAAAACACAGAACGACAAAGTTACCTTCCAGGAATTACATACAGAAAGGGAAACATTTCTCTAGACTCTACATCCACAAAGTCAAAATTGTCTAGATCGTTAAAATTCATAAACGACTCAAATTTGCAACAAAAAAAGTGCCCAGGGTTCTACAGAGCTGATGGTCAAGGATCATTTAGCTATTCGATTTAGAATTTGAAGATCCCTGGAGACTCATCTCCCTCACTAACTTTAAGCACCAGCTGTCAGAGCAGCTTACAGATCACTGTACCTGTACACAGCCCATCTGTAAATAGCCCATCCAACTACCTCATCCCCATATTGTTATTTATTTAGCTCCTTTGCACCCCAGTATCTCTACTTGCACTTTAATCTTCTGCTAAATTGTAATTATTTAACCACTGTGGCCTATTTATTGCCTTACCTCTCCAATCTTACTCCATATAAAGATTTTTCTATTGTGTTTTTGACTGTACGTTTGTTTATGTGTAACTCTGTTTTTGTCGCACCGCTTTGCTTTATCTTGGCCAGGTCGCAGTTGTAAATGAGAACTTGTTCTCAACTGGTTAAATAAAGGTGACATAAAATAAATTAATGGTGGTGGCAACATCATGCTATGGGGATGCATTTCAGCAGCAGGGACTGGGAGACTAATAAGGACAGAGGGAACCATGAATGGAGCCAAATACAGGCAAATCCTTGAAGAGAACCTTCAGAGAGCAAACGACCTTAGACTGGGTTGAAGATTTACGTTCCTGCAGGACAATGACCCCAAGCATACAGCCAAAGCAATGCTGGAATGGCTTCAGAACAAAAAATGTGTAAGTCATTGAGTGGCCCAGCCAAAGACTTGAACCCCATTGAAAATCTGTGGAAAGACTTGAAGATTGCTGTTCACCACCGCTCCCCATCTAACTTAACAGAGCTTGAGAAAATCTGCAAGGAATAAATGGGAGAAAATCCCCAAATCCGGATGTGAAAAGCTGATACAGACAAAAAGGCCAAAGCTGATACAGACAAAAAGGCCAAAGCTGATACAGACAAAAAGGCCAAAGCTGATACAGACAAAAAGGCCAAAGCTGATACAGACAAAAAGGCCAAAGCTGATACAGACAAAAAGGCCAAAGCTGATACAGACAAAAAGGCCAAAGCTGATACAGACAAAAAGGCCAAAGCTGTAAATCGCCGCCAAAAAGGTGCTTCTACAAAGTATTAACTCAGATTTGTGAATACTTACGTAAATAAGGTTTCTGTATTTCATTTCCAATAAATGCGGCAAAATTTCTAAAAACATGTTTTCACCTTGTCATTATGAGGAATTGTGGGTAGAATTTTTAAAAATGTAATCCATTTTGAATTCAGGCTGTAACAAGAAAATGTGGATTAAGTAGAGGGGTGTGAATACTTTCTGAAGGCCCTGTATCTATAGTTTAACCAGATATCTTAAAATGGGGAATTTATTCAACTAATTCGATTTCCACTGGAACACGGAGATCGGCTCGGGGGTAATTTAAGGTTAGGTTTAAAATAGTCAGAAATGGGCGACTTTGGCTATGGACAATCCATTGCCCCGGGACTACCAGGGAACATTGCCCCGGGACTACCAGACAGAAGAGCATTATGCATACTGCAGAGTCAGTTGATGTTTCAGAGACATTTCCCATGTCAACAGTGTAGACAGTGCTCTTTTTGTTTTACTGTCAGTAATGAGACACATGAAGTCAGTCTGTAATGTGAAAGTATAAATATCCATTAGATGTATTTATGCAGGCAGAGCAGCGAGGTCACCTGGTTGGCTGAGACTGAACACCTCCAGACGTCTAGAAGGAGAATGTTGAGACAGCAGAGCCAGGTCCTGGAGGGCTAGGAACTGACAGGACAGAGGTAGAGTTAACCAGAGGGCTAGGAACTGACAAGACAGAGGTAGAGTTAACCAGAGGGCTAGGAGCTGACAGGACAGAGGTAGAGTTAACCAGAGGGCTAGGAGCTGACAGGACAGAGGTAGAGTTAACCAGAGGGCTAGGAACTGACAGGACAGAGGTAGAGTTAACCAGAGGGCTAGGAACTGACAGGACAGAGGTAGAGTTAACCAGAGGGCTAGGAACTGACAGGACAGAGGTAGAGTTAACCAGAGGGCTAGGAACTGACAGGACAGAGGTAGAGTTAACCAGAGGGCTAGGAACTGACAGGACAGAGGTAGAGTTAACCAGAGGGCTAGGAACAGAGGATTTGATTTTGTTTTCCTTTGTTCAAAGTTACTCGTAACAGGGATGATGATCCTGTAATGTTTCCATTGTTAAATTGGTGCGAAATGCTTACCTTCAGTATCATTGGTTGCGTGCCAGTGATAACTTTGGGCAGGCACTGGTGGGCGTCCTCTGTGAATGTGGACTGGACAGGAAAACTGTAAACCTGCAAGAAATAATCATTATCATATCAGAGTCCGTGTGGAATGATCTCGTCTACGGTACTAAGCAGATAGGTTAGAAGTGCACACTTCCGAGAGAACAACGGTTGGGAATCGAACTGCATCCAGAAAAATGATTAGCAGAGACTGGTAGAGAAGCAGGTAGGTCAGTCCAGGACTAGACTGGTAGATCAGTCCAGGACTAGACTGGTAGGTCAGTCCAGGACTAGACTGGTAGATCAGTCCAGGACTAGACTGGTAGATCAGTCCAGGACTAGACTGGTAGATCAGTCCAGGACTAGACTGGTAGAGTCCAGGACTAGACTGGTAGGTCAGTCCAGGACTAGACTGGTGGAGAAGCAGGTAGGTCAGTCCAGGACTAGACTGGTGGAGAAGCAGGTAGGTCAGTCCAGGACTAGACTGGTGGAGAAGCAGGTAGGTCAGTCCAGGACTAGACTGGTAGAGAAGCAGGTAGGTCAGTCCAGGACTAGACTGGTAGAGAAGCAGGTAGGTCAATCCAGGACTAGACTGGTAGAGAAGCAGGTAGGTCAGTCCAGGACTAGACTGGTGGAGAAGCAGGTAGGTCAGTCCAGGACTAGACTGGTAGAGAAGCAGGTATGTCAGTCCAGGACTAGACTGGTAGAGAAGCAGGTATGTCCGTCCAGGACTAGACTGGTAGAGAAGCAGGTATGTCCGTCCAGGACTAGACTGGTAGAGAAGCAGGGAGTCCAGCAGCTTGGTGGAGAGCATTCTCACGTTCAATCTGACAGTCTGGTATGGTAATCTGAGCAAAAGCAAACTGACCAGAATAGCAAACAAAGCCAGCAAAGTAATTGGTCGACCCCAGGCACATTTGAGCAGTCTGTTCCACAAGGCAACCAATAAGAAGCCACTGGCTGTCGTTGGCGACCCCTCCCACCCTCTACACCTGCAGTTCTAGAAGCTACCCTCTGGCTGGTGCTTCAGAACGCTCCGGTCCAAGAAGAATGTTTCCTAACATTCCCTCGATCCTTGTTGGACCACTAAATACAAAGTACATTGTATCAGTATGTGTACTTATCTATCTAGTCCAGTTGGGACAGTGGTCTCCAGTGACCGTGTTAACGTCCTCTGTGTACTTATCTATCTAGTCCAGTTGGGACAGTGGTCTCCGGTGACCGTGTTCTCGTCCTCTGTGTACTTATCTATCTAGTCCAGTTGGGACAGTGGTCTCCAGTGACCGTGTTCACGTCCTCTGTGTACTTATCTATCTAGTCCAGTTGGGACAGTGGTCTCCAGTGACCTTGTTCACGTCCTCTGTGTACTTATCTATCTAGTCCAGTTGGGACAGTGGTCTCCAGTGACCGTGTTCACGTCCTCTGTGTACTTATCTATCTAGTCCAGTTGGGACAGTGGTCTCCAGTGACCGTGTTCACGTCCTCTGTGTACTCATCTATCTAGTCCAGTTGGGACAGTGGTCTCCAGTGACCTTGTTCACGTCCTCTGTGTACTTATCTATCTAGTCCAGTTGGGACAGTGGTCTCCAGTGACCGTGTTCACGTCCTCTGTGTACTTATCTATCTAGTCCAGTTGGGACAGTGGTCTCCAGTGACCGTGTTCACGTCCTCTGTGTACTTATCTATCTAGTCCAGTTGGGACAGTGGTCTCCAGTGACCGTGTTCACGTCCTCTGTGTACTTATCTATCTAGTCCAGTTGGGACAGTGGTCTCCAGTGACCTGTTCACGTCCTCTGTGTACTTATCTATCTAGTCCAGTTGGGACAGTGGTCTCCAGTGACCGTGTTCACGTCCTCTGTGTAGTTATCTATCTAGTCCAGTTGGGACAGTGGTCTCCAGTGACCGTGTTCACGTCCTCTGTGTACTTATCTATCTAGTCCAGTTGGGACAGTGGTCTCCAGTGACCGTGTTCACGTCCTCTGTGTACTTATCTATCTAGTCCAGTTGGGACAGTGGTCTCCAGTGACCGTGTTAGTGACTCTGTGTATTATCTATCTAGTCCAGTTGGGACAGTGGTCTCCAGTGACCGTGTTCACGTCCTCTGTGTAGTTAGTGTATCTAGTCCAGTTGGGACAGCGGTTGTTGTTAGTGACCGTGTTCACGTCCTCTGTGTAGTTAGTGTATCTAGTCCAGTTGGGACAGTGGTCTCCAGTGACCGTGTTCACGTCCTCTGTGTAGTTAGTGTATCTAGTCCAGTTGGGACAGTGGTCTCCAGTGACCGTGTTAACGTCCTCTGTGTAGTTAGTGTATCTAGTCCAGTTGGGACAGTGGTCTCCAGTGACCGTGTTCACGTCCTCTGTGTAGTTAGTGTATCTAGTCCAGTTGGGACAGTGGTCTCCAGTGACCGTGTTAACGTCCTCTGTGTAGTTAGTGTATCTAGTCCAGTTGGGACAGTGGTCTCCAGTGACCGTGTTAACGTCCTCTGTGTAGTTAGTGTATCTAGTCCAGTTGGGACAGTGGTCTCCAGTGACCGTGTTAACGTCCTCTGTGTAGTTAGTGTATCTAGTCCAGTTGGGACAGTGGTCTCCAGTGACCGTGTTAACGTCCTCTGTGTAGTTAGTGTATCTAGTCCAGTTGGGACAGTGGTCTCCAGTGACCGTGTTCACGTCCTCTGTGTAGTTAGTGTATCTAGTCCAGTTGGGACAGTGGTCTCCAGTGACCGTGTTCACGTCCTCTGTGTAGTTAGTGTATCTAGTCCAGTTGGGACAGTGGTCTCCAGTGACCGTGTTCAGTGTGTAGTTAGTGTATCTAGTCCAGTTGGGACAGTGGTCTCCAGTGACCGTGTTCACGTCCTCTGTGTAGTTAGTGTATCTAGTCCAGTTGGGACAGCGGTTGTTCTTAGTGACCGTGTTCACGTCCTCTGTGTAGTTAGTGTATCTAGTCCAGTTGGGACAGCGGTTGTTGCTAGTGACCGTGTTCACGTCCTCTGTGTAGTTAGTGTATCTAGTCCAGTTGGGACAGTGGTCTCCAGTGACCGTGTTCACATCCTCTGTGTAGTTAGTGTATCTAGTCCAGTTGGGACAGTGGTCTCCAGTGACCGTGTTAACATCCTCTGTGTAGTTAGCATGCAACATGATGGACTGACTGGTTTGATCGGTAAGCTGCTCAGACAGCTGACGCTTAAAGTTAGAGAGGGAGATATAAGACTCCAGCTTCAGTGATTTGTGCAGTTCGTTCCAAAGAAGGTGTTGGCTTTGGGGGTGACCAGTGAGATATACCTGCTGAAGCGCGTGCTACGGGTGGGTGTTGCTATGGTGACCAGTGAGCTGAGATAAGGCGGGGCCTTACCTATCAGAGACTTGTAGATGACCTGGAGCCAGTGGGTTTGGAGACGAGTATGAAGCGAGTGCCAGCCAACGAGAGCGTACAGGTCGCAGTGGTGGGTAGTATATGGGGCTTTGGTGACAAAACGGATTGCACTGTGATAGACTGCATCCAATTTGTTGAGTAGAGTATTGGAGGCTATTTTGTAAATTACATCGCCGAAGTCGAGGATCGGTAGGATGGTATGTTTGGCAGCATGAGTGAAGGAGGCTTTGTTGTGAAATAGGAAGCCAATTATAGATTTAATTTGGGATTGGAGATGTTTAATGTGAGTCTGGATGGAGAGTTTACAGTCTAACCAGACACCCAGGTATTTGTAGTTGTCCACAGAACCGTCTAAAGTCAGAACCGTCCAGAGTATTGATGCTAGTCGGGTGGGCGGGTAGCGATCGGTTGAAGAGCATGCATTTAGTAGCATTTCGCTACACTCGCATTAACATCTGCTAACCATGTGTATGTGACAAATAAAATTTGATTTGATTTGTCCCATATACACTCAGCTAACACCCTGCTGCTAGTCTGTTTATGAACACCCTGCTGCTAGTCTGTTTATGAACACCCTGCTGCTAGTCTGTTTATGAACACCCTGCTGCTAGTCTGTTTATGATCATGTCCCATATGTTTATAACACTCAGCTAACACCCTGCTGCTAGTCTGTTTATGAACACCCTGCTGCTAGTCTGTTTATGAACACCCTGCTGCTAGTCTGTTTATGAACACCCTGCTGCTAGTCTGTTTATGAACACCCTGCTGCTAGTCTGTTTATGAACACCCTGCTGCTAGTCTGTTTATGAACACCCTGCTGCTAGTCTGTTTATGAACACCCTGCTGCTAGTCTGTTTATGAACACCCTGCTGCTAGTCTGTTTATGAACACCCTGCTGCTAGTCTGTTTATGATCATGTCCCACATATACTCAGCTAACACCCTGCTGCTAGTCTGTTTATGAACACCCTGCTGCTAGTCTGTTTATGAACACCCTGCTGCTAGTCTGTTTATGATCACCCTGCTGCTAGTCTGTTTATGATCATGTAAGGTCTACACCGGTTGTATTTGGCACATGTGAAACTGTAATGTGATTTAGTAACACTGTATTTAAATCTGTATAATAATATAATTTAGGAAGACTATTCCTTACAATTACACCACATTCATTTCCGTTTCTAAAGTAGGCCTGTCATTTGAATAATTATTTTCACATCTCAAAATAAGACGTGGCCCCTCCTCTCAACGACTCCTTTTCAAGGCTAGCCTTCTTTTAGTATACTATCAACAATAGACAGATTGTTTTCCAGTGCCTTCTGTAGCTCAGTTGGTAGAGCATGGCGCTTGTAACGCCAGGGTAGTGGGTTCGATCCCCGGGACCACCCATACGTAGAATGTATTCACACATGACTGTAAGTCGCTTTGGATAAAAGCGTCTGCTAAATGGCATATATTATTATTATATATATTAGAACGGAGACGGTAGCCGATGTCATAGAACACATTCTGGGAATGTACGATTTATATTTTAAAATGTACAACCTGTCAAAATAGGATCCAGAATTATTAGATGTATTTTATGGACATCTTTGTGTATATCGTTTGTCTGTATTATTCACCCGCTGAGGAAGTGAGAACTCAAAACACTTAGCTGAGTGGTCTGGGATGTAGGCTAATTGATTATTCAGTTAATTCCCAACCCTGTAGGCAGTCCCCCCACAGAGGGGGCCAGTCCCCACCCCCCCACAGAGGGGGCCAGTCCCCACCCCCCCACAGAGGGGCCAGTCCCCACCCCCCACAGAGGGGGCCAGTCCCCACCCCCCACAGAGGGGCCAGTCCCCACCCCCCACAGAGGGGCCAGTCCCCACCCCCCAGTCCCTACAGAGGGGCCAGTCCCTACCCCCCACAGAGGGGGCCTGTCCCTACCCCCCCCCAGAGGGGGCCAGTCCCCACCCCCCAGAGGGGCCAGTCCCCACCCCCCCACAGAGGGGCCAGTCCCCACCCCCCACAGAGGGGCCAGTCCCCACCCCCCACAGAGGGGCCAGTCCCTACCCCCCCACAGAGGGGCCAGTCCATACCCCCCACAGAGGGGCCAGTCCCTACCCCCCACAGAGGGGCCAGTCCCTACCCCCCCACAGAGAGGAAGTCCCTACCCCCCACAGAGAGGGCAGTCCCTACCGCCACCCCCAACAGAACAATACAGTGATGTTTTGTACAAGGTGAAGGTTCGGAGGATGAGGGTCAGAGGTTAGGGTCAGGTCCTGAGGAGCAGTACAGTGATGTACAGTACCAGGTGAGGGTTAGGAGGATGAGGGTTAGGGTCAGGTCCTGAGGAGCAGTACAGTGATGTACAGTACCAGGTGAGGGTTAGGAGGATGAGGGTCAGGGGTTAGGGTCAGGCCCTGAGGAGCAGTACAGTGATGTACAGTACCAGGTGAGGGTTAGGAGGATGAGGGTTAGGGTCAGAGGTTAGGGTCAGTAGTACAGTGAAGGTTACGCTCCGATCAGACCGACAGCGTCATTTAATCAATTCTACGTAATAACTACTGCAGTCAAACTTATTTCATTATCTAATCCAACATTTTGACTGGAGGTGTGTGCAACAAAAGTTCAACATTCACCCTTTTTGCTACCATTTCTGTCAAGTCTACTCAGACAGATATGATGAATCCGAGGTACGCACCAAGCAGAACGTACCGCCCCTGCCTCTGCAAGGCAAACACAGCGTTCCGATCTGGTGTACCAGAAACGCAACGCGGCTG
The DNA here is from genome assembly GCF_021184085.1 of Oncorhynchus gorbuscha. Taxonomy (NCBI): domain Eukaryota; kingdom Metazoa; phylum Chordata; class Actinopteri; order Salmoniformes; family Salmonidae; genus Oncorhynchus; species Oncorhynchus gorbuscha. The sequence continues at coordinate 50,185,767 of NC_060194.1, read as the reverse complement.
TCGGTCTGATCGAGGCGTTATAGAGGGGTCAGGGGAGTTATATGTACCTCGGTAACAAAGATCCTGAAGAGCAGCACTGTGATGTACCAGGTGAGGAGGAGGAAGGTCCCACTGATCCACAGGTGGTACAGGAGGGACAGGTCCAATAGACTAGACACACTGTCCAGGGAATGGATTGAACTGGGAGGGGGAGACCAGAACACTCCTGTCATCTGTTTAGTCTGTCTTGATTCATGTACCATTCCATGTTGACATCAACAGTCCAGTTTCCCTGGAAACTCAACGTAGGACTGAAAATACATTAGGAAAGGAATATGAGGAGTCCCCTAGCAGTAGAGGGGGTGAGGGGCGGTCAGCTGCCTAGCAGTAGAGGGGGTGAGGGGCGGTCAGCTCCCTAGCAGTAGAGGGGGTGAGGGGCGGTCAGCTCCCTAGCAGTAGAGGGGTGAGGGGCGGTCAGCTGCCTAGCAGTAGAGGGGTGAGGGGCGGTCAGCTCCCTAGCAGTAGAGGGGTGAGGGGCTGTCAGCTCCCTAGCAGTAGAGGGGGTGAGGGGCGGTCAGCTCCCTAGCAGTAGAGGGGTGAGGGGCGGTCAGCTGCCTAGCAGTAGAGGGGGTGAGGGGCGGTCAGCTGCCTAGCAGTAGAGGGGGTGAGGGGCGGTCAGCTGCCTAGCAGTAGAGGGGGTGAGGGGCGGTCAGCTCCCTAGCAGTAGAGGGGGTGAGGGGCGGTCAGCTCCCTAGCAGTAGAGGGGTGAGGGGCGGTCAGCTCCCTAGCAGTAGAGGGGTGAGGGGCGGTCAGCTGCCTAGCAGGAGGGGTGAGGGGCGGTCAGCTGCCTAGCAGTAGAGGGGGTGAGGGGAGGTCAGCTGCCTAGCAGTAGAGGGGTGAGGTCAGCTGCCTAGCAGTAGAGGGGTGGGGTCAGCTGCCTAGCAGTAGAGGGGTGGGGTCAGCTGCCTAGCAGTAGAGGGGGTGGGGTCAGCTGCCTAGCAGTAGAGGGGGTGGGGTCAGCTGCCTAGCAGTAGAGGGGTGGGGTCAGCTGCCTAGCAGTAGAGGGGTGGGGTCAGCTGCCTAGCAGTAGAGGGGTGGGGTCAGCTGCCTAGCAGTAGAGGGGGTGGGGTCAGCTGCCTAGCAGTAGAGGGGTGGGGTCAGCTGCCTAGCAGTAGAGGGGGTGGGGTCAGCTGCCTAGCAGTAGAGGGGTGGGGTCAGCTGCCTAGCAGTAGAGGGGTGGGGTCAGCTGCCTAGCAGTAGAGGGGTGGGGTCAGCTGCCTAGCAGTAGAGGGGGTGGGGTCAGCTGCCTAGCAGTAGAGGGGGTGGGGTCAGCTGCCTAGCAGTAGAGGGGGTGGGGTCAGCTGCCTAGCAGTAGAGGGGTGGGGTCAGCTGCCTAGCAGTAGAGGGGGTGGGGTCAGCTGCCTAGCAGTAGAGGGGGTGGGGTCAGCTGCCTAGCAGTAGAGGGGTGGGGTCAGCTGCCTAGCAGTAGAGGGGTGGGGTCAGCTGCCTAGCAGTAGAGGGGGGGGGGCAGATTTAAATAATACTGTGAGGTTAACCTGTTGATGCTGAGGTCAAGTGTTTTACAGATCCAGGCTCGTGGTGCATATCCTGAAAGACAGGGAGATAAACATCAATATCTTTTGACTACAGAACAGAGAGAGCCTGGTACAGCACTGAACAGGGAGACACCCCACTGAATAGCTCGTACACAAAGCCATGCCTGACTGGTCTCCTTACCCATGAAGAAATACAGCAGGAGGAAGGTCCTGAGACAGCAGAGAGCCTGAACAGTACTGGCCTTCACCACTCGGGGCAGAGCTCCCTTGAAGCGGAGGTACTTGTATTGCTGAAACATGAAAGCACAGCAGTGGAGGCTGCTGAGGGGAGGAGGGCTCATGATAAAGTCTGGAATGGAGTAAATGGAATCAAACAAAGATGTGGTTTCCATGAGGTCGATTCCATTGACTCCATTCCAGACCTCCTTATGAGCCGTCCTCCCCTCAGCAGCTTGAGGAGAACATGGCACGATGTTGTTATGAGACATCAGGAAGTGCTATCAAAGGTCACAGAAACTATAATACCCAACAGTAGTAGACATTGATGGGTTATGTTCAGTAGAGCACACTGTAGGAAAACATTATGTAACTGAAAACAATATTCCATGTTGTTATTGGACAGATTCCGGTAGCACCTGTGTTTCACTTTCAACACATTGTATCTCCTGAACACAACCCAGCAGTGTAACAGTCATCCATTATCTTATAGTTTTATACACTAGGCGTTTCTCTGGGACAGGAGATCTCTGGGAAGAGGAGACAGGAGATCTCTGGGAAGAGGAGACAGGAGATCTCTGGGAAGAGGGGACAGGAGATCTCTGGGAAGAGGGGACAGGAGAGTTCTCCCTACCTGGGCCCAGTTTCCCGATAGAGCTTAAGCTTACGAGTGTTTTAACGATGCAGCGTTCCTACAACGGACGATTATGTAGCATGAGTTTCACAAAACACCACACAGAGAACGTTCACCATGCATCAAAACTGATGCCAGATCAGCTCCTAGAGAGAGATTACCACTTAACGGCTGCAAACAGAGGCAGCTTCTTCTAATGCTTACCCAATAAAAATGCACAAAAATCACAGATTCATTCAGCACATCACTGCACACGTTGTTACAGATCATGAAATATATTGAAGACAAAACATGACAACGTAGCATACAAATGCAACTCAACATGCCACTTATTTCAATATGAAGGGTATACACTGCTCAAACAAACAAAGGGAACACTAAAATAACACTTCCTAGATCTGAATGAATGAAATATTCTTATTAAATACTTTTTTCTTTACATAGTTGAATGTGCTGACAACAAAATCACACAAAAATTATCAAAGGAAATCAAATTTATCAACCCATGGAGGTCTGGATTTGGAGTCACACTCAAAATTAAAGTGGAAAACCACACTACAGGCTGATCCAACTTTGATGTCATGTCCTTAAAACAAGTCTAAATGAGGCTCAGTAGTGTGTGTGGCCTCCACGTGCCTGTATGACCTCCCTACAACGCCTGGGCATGCTCCTGATGAGGTGGCGGATGGTCTCCTGAGGGATCTCCTCCCAGACCTGGACTAAAGCATCTGCCAACTCCTGGACAGTCTGTGGTGCAACGTGGCGTTGGTGGATGGAGCGAGACATGATGTCCCAGATGTGCTCAATTGGATTCAGGTCTGGGGAACGGGCGGGCCAGTCCATAGCATCAATGCCTTCCTCTTGCAGGAACTGCTGACTCACTCCAGCCACATGAGGTCTAGCATTGTCTTGCATTAGGAGGAACCCAGGGCCAACCGCACCAGCATACGGTCTCACAAGGGGTCTGAGGATCTCATCTCGGTACCTAATGGCAGTCAGGCTACCTCTGGCGAGCACATGGAGGGCTGTGCGGCCCCCCAAAGAAATGCCACCCCACACCATGACTGACCCACCGCCAAACCGGTCATGCTGGAGGATGTTGCAGGCACCAGAACGTTCTCCACGGCGTCTCCAGACTCTGTCACGTCTGTCCCATGTTCTCAGTGTGAACCTGCTTTCATCTGTGAAGAGCACAGGGTGCCAGTGGCGAATTTGCCAATCTTGGTGTTCTCTGGCAAATGCCAAACGTCCTGCACGGTGTTGGGCTGTAAGCACAACCCCCACCTGTGGACATTGGGCCCTCATACCACCCTCATGGAGTCTGTTTCTGACCATTTGAGCAGACATACACACATTTGTGGCCTGCTGGAGGTCATTTTGCAGGGCTCTGGCAGTGCTCCTCCTTGCACAAAGGCAGAGGTAGCAGTCCTGCTGCTGGGTTGTTGCCCTCCTACGGCCTCCTCCACGTCTCCTGATGTACTGGCCTGTCTCCTGGTAGCGCCTCCATGCTCTGGACACTACGCTGACAGACACAGCAAACCTTCTTGCCACATTTCACATTGATGTGCCATCCTGGATGAGCTGCACTACCTGAGCCACTTGTGTGGGTTGTAGACTCCGTCTCATGCTACCACTAGAGTGAAAGCACCGCCAGCATTCAAAAGTGACCAAAACATCAGCCAGGAAGCATAGGAACTGAGAAGTGGTCTGTGGTCCCCACCTGCAGAACCACTCCTTTATTGGGGGTATCTTGCTAATTGTCAATAATTTCCACCTGTTGTCTATTCCATTTGCACAACAGCATGTGAAATTTATTGTCAATCAGTGTTGCTTCCTAAGTGGACAGTTTGTTTTCACAGAAGTGTGATTGACTTGGAGTTACGTTGTGTTGTTTAAGTGTCCCTTTATTTTTTTGAGCAGTGTATTATATGTTTATATGGTATATAGTATATGTTTATATGGTATATAGTATATGTTTATATGGTATATAGTATATGTTTATATGGTATATAGTATATGTTTATATGGTATATAGTATGTGTTTATATAGTATATGTTTATATGGTATATAGTATATGTTTATATGGTATATAGTATATGTTTATATGGTAAATAGTATATGTTTATATGGTATATAGTATATGTATATGGTATATAGTATATGTTTATATGGTATATAGTATATGTTTATATGGTATATAGTATATGTTTATATGGTATATAGTATATGTTTATATGGTATATAGTATATGTTTATATGGTATATAGTATATGTTTATATGGTATATAGTATATGTTTATATAGTATATGTTTATATGGTATATAGTATATGTTTATATGGTATATAGTATATGTTTATATGTATATAGTATATATATGGTATATAGTATGTGTTTATATGTTTATATGTGTTTATATAGTATATGTTTATATGGTATATAGTATATGTTTATATAGTATATGTTTATATGGTATATAGTATATGTTTATATAGTATATGTTTATATGGTATATAGTATGTTTATATGGTATATAGTATATAGTATATGTTTATATAGTATATGTTTATATGGTAAATAGTATATGTTTATATGGTATATAGTATATGTTTATATAGTATATGTTTATATGGTATATAGTATATGTTTATATGGTATATAGTATATGTTTATATGGTATATAGTATGTGTTTATATAGTATATGTTTATATGGTATATAGTATATGTTTATATGGTATATAGTATATGTTTATATGGTATATAGTATATGTTTATATGGTATATAGTATGTGTTTATATAGTATATGTTTATATGGTATATAGTATATGTTTATATAGTATATGTTTATATGGTAAATAGTATATGTTTATATGGTATATAGTATGTTTATATGGTATATGTTTATATAGTATATGTTTATATAGTATATGTTTATATGGTAAATAGTATATAGTATATGTTTATATAGTATATGTTTATATAGTATATGTTTATATAATATATGTTTATATAGTATATAGTATATGTTTATATAGTATATGTTTATATAGTATATGTTTATATGGTATATAGTATATGTTTATATAGTATATGTGTATATGGTATATAGTATATGTTTATATAGTATATGTTTATATAGTATATGTTTATATGGTATATAGTATATGTTTATATGGTATATAGTATATGTTTATATGGTATATAGTATATGTTTATATGGTATATGTTTATATGGTATATAGTATATGTTTATATAGTATATGTTTATATGGTATATAGTATATGTTTATATGGTATATAGTATATGTTTATATAGTATATAGTATATGTTTATATAGTATATGTTTATATGGTATATGTTTATATGGTATATGTTTATATGGTATATGTTTATATAGTATATGTTTATATAGTATATGTTTATATAGTATATGTTTATATGGTATATGTTTATATGGTATATAGTATATGTTTATATGGTATATAGTATATGTTTATATGGTATATAGTATATGTTTATATAGTATATGTTTATATAGTATATGTTTATATAGTATATGTTTATATAGTATATAGTATATGTTTATATGGTATACAGTATATGTTTATATGGTAAATGTTTAGCGGAGATCTTCTGAAGGGCAAAAAAGCATCTGAGGACAAACTCAGCTGTTCTACGAGTGGTGTCAACCAGTCGATTAATAACGAGCAACGTTATCCACCCAGCCAGCCAGCCAGCCAGCCAGCCAGCCAGCCAGCCAGCCAGCCAGTCAGTCAGCCAGCCACCCACCCAGCCACCCACCCACCCAGCCAAGAACCCACCCAGCCAAGAACCCACCCACCCAGCCAGCCAGCCAGCCAGCCAGGCAGCCAGTCACCCACCCAGCCAAGAACCCACCCACCCACCCAGTCACCCACCCAGTCACCCACCCAGCCAGCCAGCAAGCCAGGCAGCATTGAAGGTTTTGTAAACGACTTGAGCTGCAACAGATTTCCACAAATTGCCACTAACCTTATTATAATGAAACATCTGTTCACAAAAAATATTATTCTCACATAGTGGTATTAAACACTAAAACACAGGAATTAGTGGTTTTGGGTAGACATTAAATTTAAGATGCTTTTGGGAAACCGGGCCCAGGATAAGAAGAGATAGGAAGTAAAGAGACAGTATGTACCTGCATGGTGTGGAAAGAAACGTAGTTCATGTTGTAGACCACTCCCACCAGGCTGTGGCTGTAGCCAATGAAGGCCCCCACGAGCAGCAGCACCAGGTGGTATTCATTCAGGCACATCTCAGGACCACTACTACTGTAACCAACACAACAGACAGACAGATATATTTGAACGGAGCTTTGCTCAATCATGAGGCATCGAAGAAGAAAAAAGAAAGAAAAGAAATAAGAAAGTAGTAAGAAATCAACCAAAAACGTCAATCCCTTCAAGACAATTTCCTAGACAAAACATTCCACTGTAATAGCGAAGGTGTAATTTTGGCAGTAGAAAACCTAAACAGTATATTTGACTTCTCAGCTTCCCTATCAAATCTTTTGAAAAAGTCAACAAAATTAACAATGACAAATGGTGTTGAAATGCAAAACCTAAGACGTAAATTGAGAAACCTGTCCAACCAAAAACAGAGATCCAGAGAACGTGAGTCTACACCTTCACTATGGCGAGTAACTACAACAATACAGAAATACACTACTGAAAACCTGAGTCTACACCTTCACTATGGCGAGTAACTACAACAATACAGAAATACACTACGGAAAACCTGAGTCTACACCTTCACTATGGTGAGTCACTACAACAATACAGAAATACACTACTGAAAACCTGAGTCTCCACCTTCACTATGGTGAGTCACTACAACAATACAGAAATACACTACTGAAAACCTGAGTCTACACCTTCACTATGGTGAGTCACTACAACAATACACTACTGAAAACCTGAGTCTCCACCTTCACTATGGTGAGTCACTACAACAATACACTACGGAAAACCTGAGTCTACACCTTCACTATGGTGAGTCACTACAACAATACACTACTGAAAACCTGAGTCTCCACCTTCACTATGGTGAGTCACTACAACAATACAGAAATACACTACGGAAAACCTGAGTCTACACCTTCACTATGGTGAGTCACTACAACAATACGGAAAAAAAAGGAACAGCACGTCAGAAATCAGCTCAACATAAGTGAAGAAACAAACAAGCAAAACAAAAAAAGCCAACGTCTCCATGCTCTGTTGATTAAAAAAAATCCTCCTACTCAATTTGGCATGAGGGCCTGCAAAACAAATTGATGGAAAGTGGTGTTGGGGGGAGGAAAAAAACATGACTTTATAAAATCAATGTACACAAAAAAAAATTGCCCAAACACACATCTTTCCACAGGGCCGTGGGGTGAGACAGGGATGCAGCTTAAGCCCCACCATCTTCAACATGTATTTCAAAATATTGGCGAGGGCACCAGAACGGTCTGCAGCACCCGGCCTCACCCTACTAGAATCTGAAGTCAAATGTCTACCGTTTGCTGATGATATGGTACTTCTGTCCCCAACCAAGGAGGGCCTACAGCAGCACCAAGATTTTCTGCACAGATTCTGTCAGACCTGGGCCCTGACATTAAATATCAGTAAGCCAAAAATAATGGTGTTCCAAAAAAAAGGTCCAGTTGCCAGGACCACGAATACAAATTCCATCTAGACACCGTTGCCCTAGAGCACACAAAAAAACGAAACATACCTCAGCACCACAGGTAACTTACACAAAGCTGTGAACGATCGGAGAGACAAGGCAAGAAGGGCATTCTATGCCATCAAAAGGAACATCAAATCCGACATACCAATTAGGATCTGGCAAAAAATACTTGAATTAGTTATAGAACCCATTACCCTTTATGGTTGTGAGGTCTAGGGTCCACCAACCAATAAATCACAAAATGGGACAAACACCAAATTGAGACTCTGCATACAGAATTCTGCAAAAATATCCTCCGTGTACAACACAAAACACCAAATAATGCCTGCAGAGCAGAATTAGGCCGATACCCACTAATTATCAAAATTCAGAAAATAAATTTTACAACCACCTAAAAAAGGAAGTGATTCCCAAACCTTCCATAACAAAGCCATTACCCACAGAGAAACTAACCTGGAGAAGAGTCCCCTAAGCAAGCTGATCCTGGGGCTCTGTTCACAAACACAAACACACCCCACAGAGCACCAAGACAGCAACACAACAAGACCCAAACAAATCATGAGAAAACAAAAAGATAATTACTTGGACACATTTGGAATAACTAACAAAGAAACAGAGCAAACTAGAATGTTATTTGGCCCTAAACAGAGAGTACACAGTGGCAGAATACCTGACCACTGTGACTGACCCAAACTTAAGGAAAGCTTTGACTATGTAGAAGACAGGCTTTGTGCTCACTGCCCACAAAATGAGGTGGAAACTGAGCTGCACTTCCTAACCTCCTGCCCAATGTATAACCATATTAGAGACACATATTCCCCACAGATCCACAAAGAATTTGAAAATAAATCACATTTTGCCAAACTCCCATATCTACTGGGAGAAATAGGCAGGTAGCCTAGTGGTTAGAGCATTGGGCCAGTAACCGAAAAGTTGCTGGATTGAATCCCAGAGCTGACAAGGTAAAAACCTGTCGTTCTGCCCCTGAACAAGGCAGTTAACCCACTGTTCCTAGGCCGTCATTGTAAATAATCATTTGTTCTTAATTAACTGACTTGCCGAGTTAAATAAAGGTGAAATAAAAATTAAATCCCACAGTGTGCCGTCACAGCAGCAAGATGTGTGACCTGTTGCCACAAGAAAAGCACAACCAGTGAAGAACAAACACCATTGTAAATACAATCTATATTTAAATTAATTTCCATTCCTGTGTGTATGCCAGGTAAACCTAAACATGTGTGGTGTCTCACCTCTCATCCTGTGTACAGGGGTGCCCCAAGGACCTGTAGCGCCCTCCGATGGTGAAGGCACAACACCACGCTACTACAACACCCATGATGCAGTGCACCAGTGAGTGGACGAACTGACGGGGGTGGAGCACCTGACCCAGGAGGGCGATCTTGGAACAGGCGATGGATGGGACGACTGGTGGGAATCAATTAATCAATTAGTAAAACAGGGTGAAGGCTGGGACTGTTGTCCCAGGACATTGGCACCTCCATATACAGGGTGACTTGTCCCAGGACATTGGCACCTCCATGTACAGGGTGACTGTTGTCCCAGGACATTGGCACCTCCATAGCCTGATTCAATCTCAAGACATGGAGTGCAGCAATCACCTCAGGCTCCTTCCACTCAGAAATGTGATCCCCTGGGAGAACCCTTCAGCTACTGGCTCACCTGTGTAATACTCCAGGTTGAAGAAGCCCACCATCAATACCACTCCACATAGCAGAATGAAGGAGAAGATGGCACTGGCACTGGTCAATAGGGACAGGCATTCTGGAAGCAGACAACACATCATTAATAGCATTCTAGAAGCAGACAACACATTATTAATAGGCTGCTGAATATATATATATATCTATATCTATCTATATATATCTATCTACTGGCACTGGTCAACAAGGCAAAGCATTCTAGAAGCAGACAACACAGAGAACGACTACAGTAAGGTGACTGGCTACACAACCAGTGAACGACTACAGTAAGGTGACTGGCTACACAACCAGAGAACGACTACAGTAAGTTAGTCTGACTGGCTACACAACCAGAGAACGACTACAGTAAGGTAAGTTAGTCTGACTGGCTACACAACCAGAGAACGACTACAGTAAGGTAAGTTAGTCTGACTGGCTACACAACCAGAGAACGACTACAGTAAGGTAAGTTAGTCTGACTGGCTACACAGCCAGAGAACGACTACAGTAAGGTAAGTTAGTCTGACTGGCTACACAGCCAGAGAACGACTACAGTAAGGTAAGTTAGTCTGACTGGCTACACAGCCAGAGAACGACTACAGTAAGGTAAGTTAGTCTGACTGGCTACACAACCAGAGAACGACTACAGTAAGGTAAGTTAGTCTGACTGGCTACACAACCAGAGAACGACTACAGTAAGGTAAGTTAGTCTGACTGGCTACACAACCAGAGAACGACTACAGTAAGTTAGTCTGACTGGCTACACAACCAGAGAACGACTACAGTAAGGTAAGTTAGTCTGACTGGCTACATAACCAGAGAACGACTACAGTAAGGTAAGTTAGTCTGACTGGCTACACAACCAGAGAACGACTACAGTAAGGTAAGTTAGTCTGACTGGCTACACAACCAGAGAACGACTACAGTAAGGTAAGTTAGTCTGACTGGCTACACAGCCAGAGAACGACTACAGTAAGGTAAGTTAGTCTGACTGGCTACACAGCCAGAGAACGACTACAGTAAGGTAAGTTAGTCTGACTGGCTACACAGCCAGAGAACGACTACAGTAAGGTAAGTTAGTCTGACTGGCTACACAACCAGTGAACGACTACAGTAAGGTAAGTTAGTCTGACTGGAGTGAACTAATACATTTTGACATCGTGTACTAGGTGAGTGTATTGGCTTGTGAAAGCTTCTCTTACCTGATATCCATAGTATGGGGTGAAACAGGCTGAATCTGCTGAGAAGGACAAACAGAGCTGTGGTGGGCAGCAGCAGCAGGACAGACCACGCCATACTGGCTACTGCTCTCCAACAGATCACCTGGAAACACCAACATTCATACCGCAGATACAACACATCACATTGGGAAGTGACTGGTATGCCAGAATTGTGTTACCTGAAAACGTTAGCCCGAATAAGTCTAGCCGAGGAACGCTGAGCGCTCTGTTCTCTTTTATCGAGGTGGAGTTGAGTTCTGATAACTGGTCGCGTGATTTGCAACAACATTGAAACACCGTCAGTCGATGCTTGTAAGAAAACGATTACCTGTAACTATGTTTGTTCTGTACAATCACATTTCTCCCCCAGTGTGCAGGAATTAATACTAAAAAATATATATATTTAAAACTTCCCAAATACAACCACTGAGTTTTTCCCCTCATTTGTGTTACTCATCTCAGTGAATGGCACATTGTTGTACATAACAAACATAGGTCCAGGTCAGGGTTTTTCACAATGTACATTTTTACAAGCGTCGACTGATGGCGCCTCAATGTTGTTGATAGCAAATCGCACTCCACCTCGATACAAGTGAACACCGTGGAGTGTTCTTCAGCGAGAATAAACCCCTAATAAATCCTTCTACTAGGGTTGCAAAGGGTCTGAAATATTCCCGGATTTGTCCATGGGAAGTTCAGCCCCGGAATTTGGAGACTTTTGCTTAAATACATTTTAATTTTTTAAGTTAGCTTATAACCTTGAACATTTTTTTGTGGGATACACATAAGGCAATTCTAGGTCTTATGCCATATTTTGGTTAAACTATCCCCAATTCAATGGAATTGCAACCCTCTGCATGCACAGTGCACTCTTCCATCACATGTACAGCTGATTCTCAAGATCTTGCACACTAATGAGATGCTATTGAGCCCACGCTACTACACTGTCTGAGCCAAGGACTACATGCTTTCTGGTAAGTTTTGATTACAATACTGGGTGGGGTGAATATATTTTATAGACATACATCATTTTTTGTTAACTAGTAGCCTACAGCAAAGTGTGTTTAAATCATTTCTAACTTGTTAACAATTTCTGCTAGTTAGTTTTTGCTACCATTTGGGTTTAAGCTCAACTGAGCCTGCTAACTGAGGAGTGTTAATTCACCGGTTTCATGTTAAATGTTTTAAAATGATTCTTACAAAAGGAGTTATTTAATCTAACTGCTTAACTATTTATCTGTACATGGAATTGTATTTGTTGTTTTAAAAAAAACTAATTTTGTTCTAATCTTTACAGGAAAATACCATGGTCACCGTCTGATGTGTGGAGACATTTCACTGCAGCAAATGTAGAAGGAAAAGCAGTGTACATTCGCAAATAATGTGCCAAATCATATGTGAAGAAGGCAACAAAGATACAGAATCATCTGGCCAAGTGCATAAAGTTCCCTCAGTGTTCACAACAAGCAACCTCTGACAAAAGCCCCTCTACTTCTATTCGAGGTGAAAATGATGAATCAGACACCTTATCGATAGCAACAGCTCAATGGAGGAACGCAGTCAGAGAAATGCTGATGAATGTCTTGCTCGAGCTGTGTATGAAACTGGTTCACCACTGATGCTCACAGGCAATGTGTATTTTAAGAGATTTCTGAATGTTCTTCGCCCAGCATATACCCCTCCAACCAGTATTCTACAAGAGCACAGACACACCGGTCTCTACATTGCAGATGAGCTGAAGGCAGTCAATGACCTTGGACCACAGAAGGTATTTGCACTGGTGACAGACAATGCTGCGAACATGAAGGCTGCTTGGTCTAAAGTGGAGGAGTCCTAACCTCACATCACACCCATTGGCTGTGGTGCTCATGCATTGAATCTGCTCCTCAATGACATCATGGCACTGAAAACAATGGATACACTCTACAAGAGAGCCAATGAAATGCTTAGGTATGTGAAGGGTCATCAAGTTATAGCACCAAGCAAAGTGAGAAGAATAAGAGCACCACATTGAAGCTGCCCAGCAACACAGGGTGGTGTGTCATGTTTGACAATCTCCGCAGTCTGCCGATATGGACAGCCCCATCAAGAGGATCCTCCAGGATGATGTATTTTGGGAGAGAGTGGTAAGCAGCCTGAAACCTATAGCAGTAGCCATTGCACAGATTGAGGGAGACAATGCCATCCTGTCTGATGTTCAGACTCTGCTTGCAGATTTAAGAGAATAAATCCGTACTGCCCCGCCAACTTCACTGTTTCTCCAAGCAGAGGAAACGCAATTACTTCTGCCTGAAGCCCATCCACGCCGCAGCGTACATGTTGGACCCCAAGTCTGCTGGCAAGAGCATCCTGTCTGGTTCAGAGATCAACAAGGCCTATGGTGTCATCACTACCGTGTCTCGCCACCTCGGCCTGGAAGAGGGCAAGGTTCTTGGCAGTCTAGCGAAGAACACTTCCAAGCAAGGGCTCTGGGATGGAGATATGCAATATGGCAGTCGTGCCAACATATCTCATCAGCCACCTGGTGGAAGGGACTTTGTGGATCTGAGGCTCTTTCCCCTGTTGCCTCCATCATCCTCCAAATCCCACCAACATCAGCAGCCTCAAGAGTGCAACTGGTCCTAGCTTGGGAACACACACCACAGCACGCAATAGGTTGACCGATACAAGGGGATGATGTTTTGGTGGCCATCCGGGCAAATGTGAGGCTTTTTGAGCCTGACAACGAGACATTGTCAACAAGGTTGGAAAGTGACAGTGAAGATGAGGCCTCAGAGTCTGATGTTCAAGAGGTGGACATTGAGGAGGTCCAGGGAGAAGACATGGAAGCCTGAGAGGAAGACAACCAAAGCTTTAGTTTCTAGACTGTCATTTTACAGATGTATGTTGAAACCGTTTTTGGGAGATACGATGGATCATTCAATATTCCCTTTTGTTGTTCTGTCAAATCATCCCACGTAAAGAGTTAACTAATTTCATTAAAAAGTTAAATTCATAACTACTGGTTGGTTTTTTTCTATAGGAAGGATTTAATCATTTGCAATTGTCTCCATATAATATGGTAAATATATCCAATGCAAAAACATCTAAATTTAAATGGTATTAATTAGCATATATTCCTGTTAATTCACATTAATTCCCACGGAAGGTTTCCACCTCTGAATATTCCCCAAAATGTGCAACCCTACTGGTGACACGGTCAGTGATTTATTTAGAATTCAAGGGACTCTTAACCAGCATGATTACCACAGCATTCTGCAGTGATACACCATCTCATCTGGTTTGTGCTTAGTGGGACTATCATTTGTTTTTCAACAGGACTATGACCCAAAACACACCTCCATGCTGTGTAAGGACTATTTGACCAAGAAGGAGAGTGATTGGGTCCTGGCATCTACAATCACCCGACCTCAACACAATTTGAGATGGTTTGGGATGAGTTGGACCGCCTAGTGAAGGAAAGGTAGACAACAAGTGCTCAGCATATGTGGGAACTCCTTCAAGACTGTTGGAAAATAATTCCTCATGAAGCTGGTAGAGAGAATGCCAAAAGTGTGCAAAGCTGTCATCAAGGCAAAGGGTGGCTATTTGAAGAATATCAAATATATTTTTGCTTACTACGTGATTCCATGTGTTATTTCATAAATGTTGATGTCTTCACGATTATTCTACAATTTAGAAACTCAAATAAAGAAAACCCCTTGAATGAGTAGAAACTTCTGCCTGAAATTATGACCCCTTCCTCAGTAGCCTAATTCATGCAGGCTACTGGGAAACACAAGCACTTCTTACCTCAAATCGCTTCGCTATTCATGTTGAATAAATTAGTCTTCATTTGAACTAAGCAAGCTGCTAAATAGTTTACGTCAGGGGCTATAGGCTACCTGCTATTATCTAAGCGAACCCTGGCAAAACTGAATCACAATCATCAACCTAGATTTTAGTCTGTAGCTTATGCCTAACTGATATGAGAAGTCAATCTCAGGAAGTGGGACATTTATAACGGTTTATAGTATTAACATCTGGCATATAACAACAGTTAAATTGCCAGAAAATAGCCGAACATGAAACATGAACATTTTAAAAGGAAGTCCAAGTGGTTCTTGCTCAGAGATTGAGATCCTCGGTCCAACTTTCATCACTCAAACTCTCCTGTTGGATTCATCTATGTTACGGACATACGCAAAGGAGATTCATTTACAATAATAAACCTGGTTTTATACCTGAATGCTGATTGACTCAGTATACCAGACCATATACCATGGGATATGAGAAAATATGACTTTTAATTGCGTTGGTACACAGTTTATTATAGCAATAAGGCACCCCGGGGGGTTGTGGTCAATATATCACGGCTAAGAGCTGTATCCAGGCAATCAGCTTTGCGTCATGCTTAAGAACAGCCCTTAGCCGTGGTATATTGGTCATTTAGCATACCCCCTTGTGCCTTATTTCTTCATCATAGCAGTCAAACGAGCTAAATCGACATCCATTGATGGAAACTGACCTGGCGAGTTTAATAAGGGTGAATAATTTTCTCTTGCCACATATTCAGTCATAGGTTGCAATAACTATTATTTTGAGGAAACACGAATTACACTTCTAATGTCGTTACAAGTTACTATGTTATTCCTTCTAATTGGATCGATAACATTATGGGGGGAAAAAAGGGTTTTGTTCTATAAATATGGCAACTCCACTCTTGCTGTGAAAAATAAACTATTGTGCTGGTTTCCAGGCGTTTTGTGCGGGTTTTGAGTGGTATGTATTGGGCTAGACCCTCCGGTCAAAGATGAATGCTACGTTAATTAAACTACTAAATTACCTTGCGTATGTGAAACTTCAAAATCTAGATAGCTTTTCTACAATTACAGACAGCCAGACAGACAACTTGTGTTGTTGATGTTATACTAGCAATGAAATGTAGCTACTGTTACTAGTTAGTTAGTTAATAGCAAAGCTAGCTACTGTAATTGGGTAACTAACTAGCTAGCTGTGGTTTAGTTGTTTTAAATAGGGCAGTGCTTACCTTACGAACGAACCAACAACTTTGATCCGATGAAAACATTTTGTATCGATATAAAGATTTTAGATCCGACTGCAAAAAAAAGTAGTGTTTAAAAAAAAAACTAATTATGCCAGGTAGTTGTCAAAATCCTAGAGAATATTCCACTTCTGTGCCGTTTCTGGTATAAGCGCGGCACATGCATTCAAAGGACATGTCAGGACCCCCCTTTTTCAAAGTCTGTCCAGAGAGACGTCATGGCGACGCTGGCTGATGACGAACATGCGTAGAAAACAAACAGAAAACCACATTTTCGTATCCTACAAAAAGAAATTGAACTGTATTTTAAGACGGTTAAATGTTCTACTAACAAAAAAGCTGTTAGAATTGTAAGTATATGCATGTCCCTTAAGGTCCTTGTGTAATTGTAATGTGATATTGTACCCCCTAGCTCGATTGTCCATTGTTTGTAATCTATGTATGCTTGTGTTCACTCATGTGCTTTATGTATTGATTTGTTGTTAATAAAAAAATATTTATTTAAAAAAATAAAAAATAAAATAAATAAACATGCGTAGAAAACACTTCATCCGGTCTCTCCGCCGAACTGCGCATGTGCATGCCGTCAAAAATCAAAGGCAATATCCATAGATATAAACGTTTTTTTTTTTTTTGAAAATGAAAATATGTCACTTTCATGAGGTTGGTAATAACATGTTCAATTACTTAAGACTTTGGCTCGAATCTCGGTTCTGCCATTAGATTGCGAGAAAATGATTCATTCATGAATATTTTTTTCACTTATCTCATTGACTTGTCAAACGCCAAACTCCGACCTAGTCTGTTTGGTCCGTTTCGGAAGTGTTCCCGGTAAGGTCGTGATATTGCGCCTCTTGGGTTTTAGAAACTCTGTGGTCCTTCACATATAAATTAGGTGGTGGGCCGAAGCCTAAAAACGTGAAGTTGATCGATCCCCGTCGAGGAAGGACCTGTTATTTTGTATATTTGACATTACAACATTCTTATGATGACTATAAAAAAAATTTTGCACCTTAACTTGTCATAAAAATTATATTTCAACACCCTGTCTACTCAGGCAAAATTGCAAACTGCTAAACTTGGAACCAATAGGATCTCCCGTACATACCCCTCGTGATGAAGACAGCCAATGGCTGTAGGATGAAACACAGCCTCCAATGAAAACTCGAGCTGCTTCCTGTGTGCGCGTGCGCCAGAGACGGAAATAAGATCTGTTTTGGAGTAAAATGTGCAGCATGCAATTGGAATTGTCCTGAACGTAATGGAGAGGAAACACCGTTGACCAGTGGTGTAAAAAGTATCCAATTGTGATACTTGAGTAAAAGTATAGATACCATAATAGAAAGTTACTCAAGTAAAAGTGAAAGTTACCCAGTATATCCTACTTGAGCAAAAGTCTAAAAGTATTTAGTTTTAAATATACTTAAGAATCAAAATAAATTGTAATTGATAAAATATACTTAAGTATCCAAAGTAAAAGTATAAATCATTTTAAATTCCTTATATTAAACAAAGCAAACGGCACCATTTTTGTGTTTTTAAAATTTATGCATATCCAGGGGCACACTCCAACACTCAGGCATAATTTACAGATATCCAGGGGCACACTCCAACACTCAGGCATAATTTACAGATATCCAGGGGCACACTCCAACACTCAGACATAATTTACAGATATCCAGGGGCACACTCCAACACTCAGACATAATTTACAGATATCCAGGGGCACACTCCAACACTCAGACATAATTTACAGATATCCAGGGGCACACTCCAACACTCAGACATAATTTACAGATATACAGGGGCACACTCCAACACTCAGACATAATTTACAGATATACAGGGGCACACTCCAACACTCAGACATAATTTACAGATATCCAGGGGCACACTCCAACACTCAGACATAATTTACAGATATCCAGGGGCACACTCCAACACTCAGGCATAATTTACAGATATCCAGGGGCACACTCCAACACTCAGACATAATTTACAGATATCCAGGGGCACACTCCAACACTCAGACATAATTTACAGATATTCAGGGGCACACTCCAACACTCAGGCATAATTTACAGATATCCAGGGGCACACTCCAACACTCAGGCATAATTTACAGATATCCAGGGGCACACTCCAACACTCAGGCATAATTTACAGATATCCAGGGGCACACTCCAACACTCAGGCATAATTTACAGATATCCAGGGGCACACTCCAACACTCAGACATAATTTACAGATATCCAGGGGCACACTCCAACACTCAGACATAATTTACAGATATCCAGGGGCACACTCATAATTTACAGAACACTCAGACATAATTTACAGATATCCAGGGGCACACTCCAACACTCAGACATAATTTACAGATATCCAGGGGCACACTCCAACACTCAGACATAATTTACAGATATCCAGGGGCACACTCCAACACTCAGACATAATTTACAGATATCCAGGGGCACACTCCAACACTCAGACATAATTTACAGATATCCAGGGGCACACTCCAACACTCAGACATAATTTACAGATATCCAGGGGCACACTCCAACACTCAGACATAATTTACAGATATCCAGGGGCACACTCCAACACTCAGACATAATTTACAGATATCCAGGGGCACACTCCAACACTCAGACATAATTTACAGATATCCAGGGGCACACTCCAACACTCAGACATAATTTACAGATATCCAGGGGCACACTCCAACACTCAGGCATAATTTACAGATATCCAGGGGCACACTCCAACACTCAGGCATAATTTACAGATATCCAGGGGCACACTCCAACACTCAGGCATAATTTACAGATATCCAGGGGCACACTCCAACACTCAGACATAATTTACAGATATCCAGGGGCACACTCCAACACTCAGACATAATTTACAGATATCCAGGGGCACACTCCAACACTCAGACATAATTTACAGATATCCAGGGGCACACTCCAACACTCAGACATAATTTACAGATATCCAGGGGCACACTCCAACACTCAGACATAATTTACAGATATCCAGGGGCACACTCCAACACTCAGACATAATTTACAGATATCCAGGGGCACACTCCAACACTCAGACATAATTTACAGATATCCAGGGGCACACTCCAACACTCAGGCATAATTTACAGATATCCAGGGGCACACTCCAACACTCAGGCATAATTTACAGATATCCAGGGGCACACTCCAACACTCAGGCATAATTTACAGATATCCAGGGGCACACTCCAACACTCAGGCATAATTTACAGATATCCAGGGGCACACTCCAACACTCAGACATAATTTACAGATATCCAGGGGCACACTCCAACACTCAGACATAATTTACAGATATCCAGGGGCACACTCCAACACTCAGACATAATTTACAGATATCCAGGGGCACACTCCAACACTCAGACATAATTTACAGATATCCAGGGGCACACTCCAACACTCAGACATAATTTACAGATATCCAGGGGCACACTCCAACACTCAGACAACACTCAGACATAATTTACAGATATCCAGGGGCACACTCCAACACTCAGACATAATTTACAGATATCCAGGGGCACACTCCAACACTCAGACATAATTTACAGATATCCAGGGGCACACTCCATCACTCAGGGATAATTTACAGATATCCAGGGGCACACTCCAACACTCAGACATAATTTACAGATATCCAGGGGCACACTCCAACACTCAGACATAATTTACAGATATCCAGGGGCACACTCCAACACTCAGACATAATTTACAGATATCCAGGGGCACACTCCATCACTCAGACATAATTTACAGATATCCAGGGGCACACTCCATCACCCAGGCATAATTTACAAAAGATGCATTTGTGTTTCGTGAGTTCGCCAGATCAGAGGCAGTAGGAATGACCAGTACGTATTCTCTCGATAAGTGTGTGAATCGGGACATTTTCTTGTCCTTCTAACCATTCAAAATGTAATGAGTACTTTTTGGTGTCAGGGAAAATGTATGGAGTAAAAAGTACATAATTTTCTTTAGGAATGTAGTGAAGTATAAGTTGTCAAAAATATCAATAGTGAAGTAAATTACAGCTACCCCCCAAAACGACGTAAGTACTTTACACCACTCTGCAAACTCTCCTTCCAGACTAATATCAAACATTTCCAATCCAAAATTAAATCTAGAGTCTGCTTTCTATTTCGCAACAAAGCCTCCTTCACCCACGCCGCAAAACTTACCCTAGTAAAACTGACTATCCTACCGATCCTCGACTTTGGCGATGTCATCTACAAAATAGCTTCCAACACTCTACTCAGCAAACTGGATGCAGTTTATCACAGTGCCATCCCTTTTGTTACTAAAGCACCTTATACTACCCACCACTGCGACCTGTATGCTCTAGTCGGCTGGCCCTCGCTACATGTTCGTCGCCAGACCCACTGGCTCCAGGTCATCTACAAGTCTATGCTAGGTAAAGCTCCGCCGTTATCTCAGTTCACTGGTCACGATAGCAACACCCACCCATAGCACGCACTCCAGCTGTGTATCTCACTGTATCTCACATCTCTCCCTAAAGCCAACACCTAATTTGGCCGTCTTTCCTTCCAGTTCTCTGCTGCCTGCGACTGGAACGAATTGCAAAAATCTCTTAAGTTGGAGACTTTTATCTCCCTCACCAACTTTAAACATCAACTATCTGAGCAGCTAACCGATTGCTGCAGCTGTACATAGTCCATCGGTATATAGCCCACCCAATTTACCTACCTCATCCCCATACTGTTTTTATTTCATTTACATTTCTGCTCTTTCGCACACCAGTATCTCTACCTGCACATGTTCATCTGATCATTTGTCACTCCAGTGTTAATCTGCTAAATTGTAATTATTCACTCCTATGGCCTTTTTATTGCCTACCTCCTCATGCCTTTTGCACACAATGTAGATAGATTTTTTTTCTACTATGTTATTGACTTGTTTATTGTTTACTCCATGTGTAACTCTGTGTTGTTGTTGTCTGTTCACACAGCTATGCTTTATCTTGGCCAGGTCGCAGTTGTAAATGAGAACTTGTTCTCAACTAGCCTACCTGGTTAAATAATGGTGTTCTCAACTGGCCTACCTAGTTAAATAAAGGTGTTCTCAACTGGCCTACCTGGTTAAATAAAGGTGTTCTCAACTGACCTACCTGGTTAAATAAAGGTGTTCTCAACTGGCCTACCTGGTTAAATAATGGTGTTCTCAACTGGCCTACCTAGTTAAATAAAGGTGTTCTCAACTGTTCTACCTGGTTAAATAATGGTGTTCTCAACTGGCCTACCTGGTTAAATAATGGTGTTCTCAACTGGCCTACCTGGTTAAATAATGGTGTTCTCAACTGGCCTACCTGGTTAAATAAAGGTGTTCTCAACTGGCCTACCTGGTTAAATAAAGGTGTTCTCAACTAGCCTACCTGGTGAAATAAAGGTGGTTTCAACTGGCCTACCTGGTTAAATAAAGGTGTTCTCAACTAGCCTACCTGGTTAAATAAAGGTGTTCTCAACTAGCCTACCTGGTTAAATAAAGGTGTTCTCAACTGGCCTACCTGGTTAAATAAAGGTGTTCTCAACTGGCCTACCTGGTTAAATAAAGGTGTTCTCAACTGGCCTACCTGGTTAAATAAAGGTGTTCTCAACTGGCCTACCTGGTTAAATAAAGGTGTTCTCAACTAGCCTACCTGGTTAAATAATGGTGTTCTCAACTAGCCTACCTGGTTAAATAATGGTGTTCTCAACTAGCCTACCTGGTTAAATAATGGTGTTCTCAACTAGCCTACCTGGTTAAATAAAGGTGTTCTTAACTAGCCTACCTGGTTAAATAAAGGTGTTCTCAACTGGCCTACCTGGTTAAATAAAGGTGTTCTCAACTAGCCTACCTGGTTAAATAAAGGTGTTCTCAACTGGCCTACTTGGTTAAATAAAGGTGTTCTCAACTAGCCTACCTGGTTAAATAAAGGTGTTCTCAACTGGCCTACCTGGTTAAATAATGGTGTTCTCAACTAGCCTACCTGGTTAAATAATGGTGTTCTCAACTAGCCTACCTGGTTAAATAAAGGTGTTCTCAACTGGCCTACCTGGTTAAATAAAGGTGTTCTCAACTGGCCTACCTGGTTAAATAAAGGTGTTCTCAACTGGCCTACCTGGTTAAATAAAGGTGTTCTCAACTGGCCTACCTGGTTAAATAAAGGTGTAATAAATAAACTGCCGTAGCCAATTTATTAAGAGCTAACCAATGTTAGTTTGACTGGCCAAGCCAGCAACTGTAAATGTCAATTTGACTGCTCACGAGACTAGTGTTAAATTAGCTGTCTTGCTGTCAGTGAATTATATTTTTTAATCATGTTTTGGCATAATTACAGTTGAAGTCGGAAGTTTACATACACCTAAGCCAAATACATTTAAACTCAGTTTTTCCCAATTCCTGACATTTAATCCTAGTAAAAAATCCTGTTTTAGGTCAGTTAGGATCACCACTTTATTTTAAGAATGTGAAATGTCAGAATAATAGAAGAGAGAATTATTTCAGCTTTTATTTCTTTCATCACATTCCCAGTGGGTCAGAGGTTTACATACAATCAATTAGTATTTGGCAGCATTGCCTTTAAATTGTTTAACTTGGGTCAAACGGTTTGGGTATTCCTCCTGACAGAGCTGGTGTAACTGAGTCAGGTTTATAGGTCACCTTGCTCTCACACGCTTTTTCAGTTCTGCCCGCAAATCTTCTATGGGATTGAGGTCAGGACTTTGTGATGGCCACTCCAATACCTTGACTTTGTTGTCCTTAAGCCATTTTGCCACAACTTTGGAAGTATGCTTGGGGTTATAGTCCATTTGGAAGACCCATTTGCGACCAAGCTTTAACTTCCTGACTGATGTCTTGAGATGTTGCTTCAATATATCCACATAATTTTCCTGCCTCATGATGCCATCTATTTTGTGAAGTGCACCAGTCACCGGAAGTTGTCGACAGGTGTCCCGCTGGCCAAGCCCTAAGAAGTTATAAAGCCTTACAGTATGTGTTATAAAGCCTTACAGTATGTGTTATAAAGCCTTACAGTAGATGTTATAAAGCCTTACAGTATGTTATAAAGCCTTACAGTATGTGTTATAAAGCCTTACAGTAGATGTTATAAAGCCTTACAGTATGTTATAAAGCCTTACAGTATGTTATAAAGCCTTACAGTATGTTATAAAGCCTTACAGTATGTTATAAAGCCTTACAGTATGTGTTATAAATACCTTACAGTATGTGTTATAAAGCCTTACAGTATGTGTTATAAAGCCTTACAGTATGTGTTATAAATACCCTACAGTATGTGTTATAAAGCCTTACAGTATGTATTATAAAGCCTTACAGTATGTTATAAAGCCTTACAGTGTGTTATAAAGCCTTACAGTATGTTATAAAGCCTTACAGTAGGTGTTATAAAGCCTTACAGTATGTGTTATAAAGCCTTACAGTATGTTATAAAGCCTTACAGTATGTTATAAAGCCTTACAGTATGTGTTATAAATACCTTACAGTATGTGTTATAAAGCCTTACAGTATGTTATAAAGCCTTACAGTATGTGTTATAAAGCCTTACAGTGTGTGTTATAAATCCTTACAGTAGGTGTTATAAAGCCTTACAGTATGTTATAAAGCCTTACAGTATGTGTTATAAAGCCTTACAGTATGTGTTATAAATACCTTACAGTATGTGTTATAAAGCCTTACAGTATGTTATAAAGCCTTACAGTATGTGTTATAAAGCCTTACAGTGTGTGTTATAAATCCTTACAGTATGTGTTATAAAGCCTTACAGTATGTGTTATAAAGCCTTACAGTAGGTGTTATAAAGCCTTACAGTATGTTATAAAGCCTTACAGTATGTGTTATAAAGCCTTACAGTATGTGTTATAAAGCCTTACAGTGTGTCATAAAGCCTTACAGTGTGTTATAAAGCCGTACAGTATGTTATAAAGCCTTACAGTAGGTGTTCATTGGTTTCATAAAGAAATATAGCCTTTAAAAATTTTTTTTAACCTTTATTTAACCAGGTTGGCCAGTTGAGAACAAGTTCTCATTTACAACTGCGACCTGGCCAAGATAAAGCAAAGCAGTTAGACACATACAACAACACAGTTACACACGGAATAAACAAACATACAATCAATAATACAGTAGAAAAATATATATACAGTGTATGCAAATGAGGTAGGATAAGAGAGGTAAGGCAATAAATAGGCCATGGTGGCAAAGTAATTACAATTAAACACTGGAATGGTAGGATGTGCAGAGGATGAATGTGCAAGTTGAGATACTGGCGTGCAAAGGAGCAAGATAAATAAATAAATACAGTAAGGGAATGAGGTAGATTGAATGGGCTATTTACAGATGGGCTTTGTACATGTGCAGTGATCTGTGAGCTGCTCTGACAGCTGGTGCTTAAAGCTAGTGAGGGAGGTAAGAGTCTCCAGCTTCAAAGATCTTTGCAGTTCGTTCCAGTCATTGGCAGCAGAGAAGGCGGCCAAAGGAGGAATTGGCTTTGCGGGTGACCAGTGAGAAATACCTGCTGGAGTGCATGCTATGGTTGGGTGCTGCTATGGTGAACAGTGAGCTGAGATAAGGCGGTGCTTTACCTAGCAGAGACTTGTAAATGACCTGGAGCCAGTGGGTTTGGCGACGAGTATGAAGCGAGGGCCAGCCAACGAGAGCATACAGGTCGCAGTGGTGGGTAGTATATGGGGCTTTTGTGACAAAACGGATGGCACTGTGAGAGACTGCATCCAATTTGTTGAGTAGAGTGCTGGAGGCTATTTTGTAAATGACATCGCCGAAGTCGAGGATCAGTAGGATGGTCAGGTTTACGAGGGTATGTTTGGCAGCATGGGTGAAGGATGCTTTGTTGCGAAATAGGAAGCCGATTCTAGATTTCATTTTGGATTGGAGATGTTTAATTTGAGTCCGGAAGGAGAGTTTACAGTCTAACCAGACACCTAGGTATTTGTAGTTGTCCACATATTCAGAACCGTCCAGAGTAGTGATGCTGTTCGGGCGGGCAGGTGCGGGCAGCGATCGGTTGAAGAGCATGCATTTAGTGTTACTTGCATATAAGAGCAGTTGGAGGCCACGGAAGGAGAGTTGTATGGCATTGAAGCTCATCTGGAGGTTAGTTAACACAGTGTCCAACAAAGGGTCAGAAGTAGACAGAATGGTGTCGTCTGCGTAGAGGTGGATCAGAGAATCACCAGCAGTGAGAGCGACATCATTGATGTATTCAGAGAAGAGAGTTGGCCTGAGAATTTAACCCTGTGGCACCCCCACAGAGACTGCCAGAGGTCCAGACAACAGGCCCTCCAATTTGACATACTGAACTCTATCGGACAAGTAGTTGGTGAACCAGGCGAGGCAGTCATTTGAGAAACCAAGGCTGTTGAGTCTGCCGATAAGAATGTGGTGATTGACAGAGTCGAAAGCCTTAGCCAGGTCGATAAATACGCCTTCACAGTACTGTCTCTTATCGATGGCGGTTATGATATCGTTTAGGATCTTGAGCGTGGCTGAGGTGCACCCATGACCAGCTCTGAAACCAGATTGCATAGCAGAGAAAGTACGGTGAGATACGAAATGTTCGGTAATCTTTTGTTTAACTTGGCTTTCAAAGGCCTTAGAAAGACAGGGTAGGATAGATATAGGTCTGTAACAGTTTGGGTCTAGAGTGTCTTCCCCTTTGAAGAGGAGGATGACCGCGGCAGCTTTCCAATCTATGGGGATCTCAGATGATACAAAAGAGAGGTTGAACATGCTAGTAATAGGGTTTGCAACAATTTCTGCAGATCATTTTAGAAAGAGAGGGTCCAGATTGTCTAGCCTGGCTGATTTGTAGGGGTCCTGATTTTGCAGCTCTTTCAGAACATCAACTATCTGGATTTGGGTGAAGGAGAAGTGAGGGAGGTTTGGGTGAGTTGCTGTGGGGAGCGCAGGGCTGTTGACCGGGGTAGGGTTAGCAGGGTGGAAAGCATGGCCAGCCTTACAGTATGTTATAAAGCCTTACAGTGTGTTATAAAGCCTTACAGTATGTTATAAAGCCTTACAGTATGTGTTATAAAGCCTGTTATAAAGCCTTACAGTATGTTATAAAGCCTTACAGTATGTGTTATAAAGCCTTACAGTATGTGTTATAAAGCCTTACAGTATGTGTTATAAAGCCTTACAGTATGGGTTATAAAGCCTTACAGTATGTTATAAAGCCTTACAGTATGTGTTATAAAGCCTTACAGTATGTTATAAAGCCTTACAGTATGTTATAAAGCCTTACAGTATGTGTTATAAAGCCTTACAGTATGTTATAAAGCCTTACAGTAGGTGTTATAAAGCCTTACAGTAGGTGTTATAAAGCCTTACAGTATGTTATAAAGCCTTACAGTATGTTATAAAGCCTTACAGTATGTGTTATAAAGCCTTACAGTATGTGTTATAAAGCCTTACAGTAGGTGTTATAAAGCCTTACAGTATGTGTTATAAAGCCTTACAGTATGTGTTATAAAGCCTTACAGTAGGTGTTATAAAGCCTTACAGTATGTTATAAAGCCTTACAGTATGTTATAAAGCCTTACAGTAGGTGTTATAAAGCCTTACAGTATGTGTTATAAAGCCTTGCAGTATGTTATAAAGCCTTACAGTATGTTATAAAGCCTTACAGTATGTTATAAAGCCTTACAGTATGTGTTATAAAGCCTTACAGTAGGTGTTATAAAGCCTTACAGTATGTTATAAAGCCTTACAGTATGTGTTATAAAGCCTTACAGCATGTGTTATAAAGCCTTACAGTATGTGTTATAAAGCCTTGCAGTGTGTTATAAAGCTTTACAGTATGTGTTATAAAGCCTTACAGTATGTGTTATAAAGCCTTACAGTATGTGTTATAAAGCCTTACAGTATGTTATAAAGCCTTACAGTATGTGTTATAAAGCCTTACAGTATGTGTTATAAAGCCTTACAGTATGTGTTATAAAGCCTTACAGTATGTGTTATAAAGCCTTACAGTATGTGTTATAAAGCCTTACAGTATGTGTTCATTGGTTTCATAGTGAAATAAATCCTCCTTTTCACGTTGTTGATTCCCATTTCCCAGTGTATGATGGTTGCCATTTCCCAGCTGATGACCATTTCCCAATGTTGTTAATCCCCCTTGTTTATCTATAGAAGACCTTGTCTTGTGGTGTCGTGATCGTGGTGAAGGAGAAGGTTTGGTCTCAAACGCGTTGTGTGGGAGTTTCTGGGCTGAATCGATGGACATCTCTGTTTGTACTCCCTTGTGAGAGACAGGTTTCTCTCCGGGCCTCTGGGGCAGGCCTATCGCAGGGAGAGTGAGCTGCTCTCTTTGAGATCTCTTATCCTCCCAGAGTTTCAACAAACGGCGTTGATTATTCGTCATGTCCTTCAGGTTCTGCTGTAACGACTGCACCTGATATTCCAGAAGAGTTTTGGACGTGACAGCATTTGCCAGCTCTGCTGTCAGATCATCAATGGTCAAACTGAGTCTACCCGTTTTCTCCACCAGGAAACTGCACTGGCGCTCCTTCTCGTGCATGTCAGAGATGATGTCCTTGGTGGTTTTGCCGTTGAACTTGGGGTTCGCCTCCAGGCCTATCTCTTGGCGGAGAGTCTTGACATGCTTGCGCAGCTCCTTGTTTTCCGAAGTCATGGTCTTGAATTTCTGTTTCAGCAACTCCGTTGACCTCATCCTAGACTCGTACTGTCTCAGCTTCTCCCTCATAATACTCTCCCTGTGCACCGCATCGTCTCTCTCTTTCCTGCACTTCTCCAGAAGTTTCAACATCTCAAACTTGGAGACGTTCTCTTTTTTCTCAGCCATGTGGTTATAGCTTTTAATAACAGACTCAAATATCACACATAAAACTAGAATCCCCTAGTGTGGGATAATAACCTAAAAATCCTCTCTGTTCTCTACTCCTGGTTTTAGGTTTCTCTACTGCAGGTCTCTCCCATGGGTTCAAATAGATCGACAAATCATTTTCAGAAATCAAAAACATGAATATTCCTCAGGATCTAGAACGTTCCATCCATTTTTATATCCACCCTGGACATAAGCACTTGACACAATCCCCTCGTGTTAAGTCTATCAGAGAGAGAGCAGAGAGGCAGGCAGCACCAAGGCAGCTAAAGCTGGGCGGGCAGCAGTTCCTCTCCAGTGTAACACTAAGCTCAGGTCTAGAATGACCGTTAATTAGGCCACACCATCTCTTTGACACAGATCATTTCAAGTGACACAATGTTTCTATTTTCTTAATTAAAGCCAAATACTTAAGCCCTTCTTGGTCAGTAAATGGAACAAACGTTAAGCCCTTCTTGGTCAGTAAATGCATCAACATAAGCCCTTCTGTGACCTAGATTGTAGGTGGGTTTTGGTTAATAAAAATAGGAGTCGTATAGGATCTGTGGTAGTATATAGTATCTGTGGTAGTGGTAGTGTATAATATTGTACTGGCTTACATTAACATGGTTGTCAACAGCAGACAGCTAAAAATACCCACTTTCCTGATCAGACTGTAATGAATAAGTCATTTAGCAGACACTCTTATCCAGAGCGACTTACAAATTGGTGCATTCACCTTATGACATCGAGTGGAACAGTCACTTTACAATAGTGCATCTAAATCTTAAAGGGGGGGGGATGAGAGGGATTACTTATCCTATCCTAGGTATTCCTTAAAGAGGTGGGGTTTCAGGTGTCTCCGGAAGGTGGTGATTGACTCCGCTGTCCTGGCGTCGTGAGGGAGTTTGTTCCACCATTGGGGGGCCAGAGCAGCGAACAGTTTTGACTGGGCTGAGCGGGAGCTGTACTTCCTCAGTGGTAGGGAGGCGAGCAGGCCAGAGGTGGATGAACGCAGTGCCCTTGTTTGGGTGTAGGGCCTGATCAGAGCCTGGAGGTACTGAGGTGCCGTTCCCCTCACAGCTCCGTAGGCAAGCACCATGGTCTTGTAGCGGATGCGAGCTTCAACTGGAAGCCAGTGGAGAGAACGGAGGAGCGGGGTCACGTGAGAGAACTTGGGAAGGTTGAACACCAGACGGGCTGCGGCGTTCTGGATGAGTTGAAGGGGTTTAATGGCACAGGCAGGGAGCCCAGCCAACAGCGAGTTGCAGTAATCCAGACGGGAGATGACAAGTGCCTGGAATAGGACTTGGATAGGACCTGCGCCGCTTCCTGTGTGAGGCAGGGTCGTACTCTGCGGATGTTGTAGAGCATGAACCAACAGGAACGGGCCACCGCCTTGATGTTAGTTGAGAACGACAGGGTGTTGTCCAGGATCACGCCAAGGTTCTTAGCGCTCTGGGAGGAGGACACAATGGAGTTGTCAACCGTGATGGCGAGATCATGGAACGGGCAGTCTTTCCCCGGGAGGAAGAGCAGCTCCGTCTTGCCGAGGTTCAGCTTGAGGTGGTGATCCGTCATCCACACTGATATGTCTGCCAGACATGCAGAGATGCGATTCGCCACCTGGTCATCATAAGGGGGAAAGGAGAAGATATCTCACAACACTACAAAACAGAAAAAACTGAATTACAGTTGAAGTCTGAAGTTTACATAGACTTCATTATCAAAATAAAGCTAAATGGATGGAATATGTGTAAAAATGCTCCAAATAATTTTTAAAATCTTCAACAAGAATTTACCGAAACTTGTTACAAATGATGGAATCCCCCATGATTCACACAATGATTAGCGATGCATTTCGTTGAGCATATCGGAATCGGCAGATATTAGCTAAAAATGCCAACACCGGCATCTGCCCGATGTCTAGTTTAACACCTGATGTGCAAAACCGATGTCAAAGCTGACGTGTGTACCTATATAACGTAAGTAGATGACGTAATGACGCCATGGAAAATACAGCGCTACTCAGAACAAAAGCAGAAAAATACGAAGCGCACACACTTCCAACAACTAAACAAGTTCAAGTCGAACAGTCATTTGAAAGAGTAAGAACATTTCAGCGAGACAACTCAAAAGGCCACATCCATTAACACCAAGATAATGGAATTCATTATGCTACTTGCTATGGGCGTCACTGCTATTAGCTTCACGACTGACATCTGGACCAGCGATGTCAGCCCAATGAGCCTGCTTAGTCTGACAGCACAGTGGGTCGACGAGGATTGCGTACTGAGGAAAGCCGTATTGCATGCTCATACCGCATGTTCTCATACCGCTACTGCCATTTCAATGGCATTTGAGAACATGTTCGAAACTTGGAAACATAAACACACTCCTAATGCCATTCGAACATTTGACTGGAGAAATAAGCTCATCAACTGTGTCTGTAGCAGACATGATACCCTCTGTCATGGCATTGATACGCCTGCTCAACGAAACTGCCGACACAGACCGTGGGGTTAAAACTTACAAAAGTACTCGAGGCTGTGAACAAGCGATTCGGTGGCATTCTCTCTGAGCCTCTTTACTTTGTCTTCACCATGCTCGATGCTAGGTACAAGGACCGCTACTTCTTTAACAGGCATTCTCTCTGAGCCTCTTTACTGTGTCGTCACCATGCTCGATGCTAGGTACAAGGACCGCTACTTCTTTAACAGGCATTCTCTCTGAGCCTCTTTACTGTGTCTTCACCGTGCTCGATGCTAGGTACAAGGACCGCTACTTCTTTAACAGGCATTCTCTCTGAGCCTCTTTACTGTGTCGTCACCATGCTCAATGCTAGGTACAAGGACCGCTACTTCGATGCAGACAAGAAACAGGGTTTACGTGAAATGTTACATACAGCTGGACAAGATGGAAACGGACACAGTGACAGTGGGCACCCGAGGAAGAGAGGCTACGGACCGACAGAGCTGAAACTTCTTTGCTTGACATGCATGTATGATAAAATCCTGGTTGAGACTGAAATGACTGAACAATGAAACAGCACAGCAAGTAAGTGAAAGAAATAGGTTTAGATTATGTTTTACTGGTAATGGGGACATACATAAATGTCAACAAAATAACTTTTTGGCCAGTGTGGTGTGTGTGACCTTTATTTAGCTAGGCAAGTCAGTTAAAAACAAATTCTTATTTACAATGACTGCCTACCCCGGCCAAGCCCGTACGAAGCAGGGCCAATTGTGCGTCGCCCTATGGGACTTCCAACTACGGCCGGATGTGATACTGCCTGGATTCGAACCAGGGTGTCACGCCCTGGTCGAAGTATTTTGTGTTTATCTTTATGTATTGGGTCAGGCCAGGGTGTGGCATGGGTTTTTGTATGTGGGTGTGTATATATTGGGATTGTAGCTAGTGGGGTGATCTAGCAAAGTCTATGGCTGTCTGGAGTGGTTCTCAATCAGAGGCAGGTGTTTATTGTTGTCTCTGATTGGGAACCATATTTAGGCAGCCATATTCTTTGAGTTTGTCGTGGGTGATTGTCCTTAGTGTCCTTGTTCCTGTCTATGTGTTAGTGTACACAAGTATAGGCTGTTTCGGTTTTCGTTACGTTTTTTGTAGTGTTTGTATTTAGATTTGTGTTACGTTTGTTTATTAAAACATGGATCGCAATCTACACGCTGCATTTTGGTCCGACTCTCCTTCACCCCATGAAAACCGTTACACAGGGACTTTAGTGACGCCTCTTTAGATGCAGTGCCTTAGACCGCAGCGTCCGTGTGTGTGTTAACTATTTAACTGTACTAGAATGCTTAAAAGGCCACTAATGTAAAATATTGGTTATCGGTATCCTTTTTTGTTGGCATGGAAAATATTGAATATCGGTATCGGCCAAAAATGTCATATCGGTGCATCCCTAGATATTATATTTTGAAAGAAGAAGAAGCAAAGTAATTTAAGCATATGTTTCTGTTTCAGTCTCCTCCATCTCCACTAACCGAAGCTAATTGTATGGATTCTTTCTCTCTTAATAATGTCAACTAAACGTCTGTACAGAAAGACTCATGTGAAGGCCAATTTACAGAGGAGGAACTTCTTGATGCAATTAAAGCCTTTAAGGCTGAGAAAACTCCAGGGCTGGATGACATAACAGTGGAGGTCTACCAAAACAAGAATTGATACTCAGAGGACCGTTATTAGCATGTTTTAACCACTCCTATATAAATAGGATACTCAGAGGACCGTTATTAGCATGTTTTAACCACTCCTATATAAATAGGATACTCAGAGGACCGTTATTAGCATGTTTTAACCACTCCTATATAAATTTGATACTCAGAGGACCGTTATTAGCATGTTTTAACCACTCCTATATAAATAGGATACTCAGAGGACCGTTATTAGCATGTTTTAACCACTCCTATATAAATAGGATACTCAGAGGACCGTTATTAGCATGTTTTAACCACTCTTATATAAATAGTAGATTATCAGACACTCAATGAGGTCTGATTTCATTATTACTGAAACAGAATCCAAGTGGTAAATATAAAGATCCATATAAAAAATTGGAGACACTTCAGTAAGAATGCAAAATGTATAGTGCATACAATTAAAAAGGTTTTGTCAGATATTATTGATTCTGATCAGACACGTTTTTTACATGGACGATACATTGGAGATAATATAAAACAAGTACTGGAAACAATAGAATATTATGAAAAATCTGGGAAACCAGGCCTGGTATTCACAGCTGACTTTGAAAATGCTTTTGATAAAGTACGACTGGAGTTTATATATAAATGCCTGGAAGATCTTCATTTTTGTGAATCTCTTATAAAATGGCTTAAAGTCATGTATAGTAACTCTAGGTGTAAAATAGTAAATAATGGCTACTTCTCATTAAGTTTAAAACTGTCAAGTGGAATAACACAAGGTTGTCCACTATCAGCATATCTATGTATTATGGCCATCGAAATGTTAGCTACTAAAATCAGATCCAGCAATAATATCAAGGGCCTAGAACTCCAGGGCTTAAAAACAAAGGTGTCGTTGTACACTGATAATTCATGTCTTCTTTTAAATCCAGAATCTGGATCCCTCCACAGCCTCTAAGAGGATCTAGATACTTTTTTTGAAAAATATATATGGAAATGTCTGCTCTACCCAAAATTACAACAACTAATTGCAGCATTACTGCAAAAATGTTAGGGGAATGTGTAAGGGGGGAACGTATGGAACTTGTCTGTTGGCCATTAAAGACCATAATTGGTTAAATAAAATTGTGATAAATAAAAAAGTATACCAGTTTCATTTAAAGACCAAAAAATTGACAGCTGTACCATAAAGGCCAAATACATTGTAAAATAATTGAAAATAGATTATCGACGTTCTGATTCCATGGCACATGGTTTATGAAATGAAGCCGGATTCAAAACGTAGAATTTTTCAATTTAAAATATTAATCAACATTTTTGCAACCAATAGAATGTTATATACAGTTGAAGTCAGAAGTTTACATACACTTAGGCTGGAGTCATTAAACCTCGTTTTTCAACCACTCCACAAATGTCTTGTTAACAAACCATAGTTTTGGCAAGTCGGTTAGGACATCTAGTTTGTGCATGACACAAGTAATTTTTCCAACAATTGTTTAAAGACAGATTATTTCACTTATAATTCACTATCACAATTACAGTGGGTCAGAAGTTTACATACACTAAGTTGACTGTGTCTCTAAACAGCTTGTAAAATTCCAGAAAATGATGTCATGGCTTTAGAAGTTTTTTATAGGCTAATTGACATCATTTGAGTCAATTGGAGGTGTACCTGTGGATGTTTATCAAGACCTACCTTCAAACTCAGTGCCTCTTTGCTTGACATCATGGGAAAATCAAAATAAATCAGCCAAGACTTCAGAAAAATAATTGTAGACCTCCACAAGTCTGGTTCATCCGCCTGAAGGTACCACGTTCATCTGTACAAACAATAGTACACAAGAATAAACACCATGGGACCTCGCAGCCGTCATACCGCTCAGGAAGGAGACGCGTTCTGTCACCCAGAGATGAACGTACTTTGGTGCGAAAAGTGCAAATCAATCCCCGAACAGCAGCAAAGGACTTTGTGAAGATGCTGGAGGAAACAGGTACAAAAGTATCTATATCCACAGTAAAACGAGCCCTATATTGACATAACCTGAAAGGCTCCTCAGCAAGAAAGAAGCCACTGCTCCAAAACTGCCATAAAAAAGCCAGACTACGATTTGCAACTGTACATGGGGACAAAGATCGTACTTTTTGAAGAAATGTCCTCTGGTCTGATGAAACAAAAATAGAACTGTTTGGCCATAATGACCATCATTATGTTTGGAGGAAAAATGGGGAGGCTTGCATGCCGAAGAAAACCATCCCAACCGTGAAGCACGGGGGTGGCAGCATCATGTTGTGGGGGTGCTTTGCTGCAGGAGGGCCTGGTGCACTTCACAAAATAGATGGCATTATGAGGCAGGAAAATGATGTGGATATATTGAAGCAACATCTCAAGACATCAGTCAGGAAGTTAAAGCTTGGTCGCAAATGGGTCTTCTAAATGGACAATGACCCCAAACATACTTCAAAAGTTGTGACAAAATGGCTGAAGGACAACAAAGTCAAGGTATTGGAGTGGCCATCACAAAGCCCTGACCTCAATCCCATAGATATTTTGTGGGCAGAACTGAAAAAGCGTGTAAGAGCAAGGAGGCCTACAAACCTGACTCAATTACACCAGCTCTGTCAGGAGGAATGGGCCAAAATTCATCCAACCTATTGTGGGAAGCTTGTGGAAGGCTACCTGAAACATTTGACCCAAGATAAACAATTTAAAGGCAATGCTACCAAATACTAATTGAGTGTATGTGTCACGCCCTGTCCTTAGAGAGCCTTTTTATGACTCTATTTGGTTAGGGTGTGATTTGGGTGGGCATTCTAGGTTCTGATTTCTATGTTTTGTGTTTCTATGTTTTGCCCGGGTGTGGTTCTCAATCAGGGTCAGCTGTCTATTGTTGTCTCTGATTGGGAATCATACTTAGGCAGCCTTTTCCCCTTTTGTTATTGTGGGAAGTTGTCTTTGTTAGGGGCACTATAGCTCTCATAAGCTTTATGGTCGGTTTGTTGTTTCTTGTTTTTGACATTATACATTTTAATTTTTTTATTTTACTAGGCAAGTCAGTTAAGAACAAATTCTTATTTTCAACGACGGCCTAGGAACAGTGGGTTAACTACCTCTTCAGGGGCAGAACGACAGATTTGTACTTTGTCAGCTCAGGGATTTGAACTTGCAACCTTTCGGTTATTAGTCCAACGCTCTAACCACTAGAAATAACAAATAAATAAAGAAATAACAACGAAATAACGCTTTGGTCCACTTCTTCAGACGGTCGTGACAGTATGTAAACTTCTGACCTACTGAGAATGTGATGAAAGAAATAAAAGCTGAAATATATCATTCTCTAATTATTCTGACATTTCACATTCTTAAAATAAATTGTTGATCCTAACTGACCTAAAACATGATTTTTTTTACTGGGATTAAATGTCAGGAATTGTGAAAAACTGAGTTTAAATGTATTTGGCTAAGGTGGATGTAAACTTCACACTTTTGTGGTTACAACATGATACCATGTGTTATTCAATAATTTTAATGTCGTCACTATTATTCTACAAATGTAGAAAATAGTCAAAATAAAGAAAAACCCTTGAATGAGTAGGTATGTCCAAACTTCTGACTGATACTGTATATATGGGGGATTGGAAGTGATGCAGACAACTACATTACAATCTACAAATGATCTACTGGACCTCAAGCAGTGTATAATGGAGACAGGGGACTGGACCTCTATAGCAGTGTATAATGGAGACAGGGGACTGGACCTCTAGCAGTGTATAATGGAGACAGAGGACTGGACCTCTAGCAGTGTATAATGGAGACAGGGGACTGGACCTCTAGCAGTGTATAATGGAGACAGAGGCCTGGACCTCAAGCAGTGTATAATGGAGACAGAGGACTGGACCTCTAGCAGTGTATAATGGAGACAGAGGACTGGACCTCTAGCAGTGTATAATGGAGACAGAGGCCTGGACCTCTAGCAGTGTATAATGGAGACAGGGGACTGGACCTCTAGCAGTGTATAATGGAGACAGAGGCCTGGACCTCTAGCAGTGTATAATGGAGACAGAGGACTGGACCTCTAGCAGTGTATAATGGAGACAGGGGACTGGACCTCTAGCAGTGTATAATGGAGACAGAGGACTGGACCTCAAGCAGTGTATAATGGAGACAGGGGACTGGACCTCTAGCAGTGTATAATGGAGACAGAGGCCTGGACCTCTAGCAGTGTATAATGGAGACAGAGGACTGGACCTCTAGCAGTGTATAATGGAGACAGGGGACTGGACCTCTAGCAGTGTATAATGGAGACAGAGGACTGGACCTCAAGCAGTGTATAATGGAGACAGGGGACTGGACCTCTAGCAGTGTATAATGGAGACAGAGGACTGGCAGTATCTGGACCCCTAGCAGTGCATAATGGAGACAGAGGCCTGGCAGTATCTGGACCCCTAGCAGTGTATAATGGAGACAGAGGACTGGACCTCTAGCAGTGTATAATGGAGACAGAGGACTGGACCTCTAGCAGTGTATAATGGAGACAGAGGCCTGGACCTCTAGCAGTGTATAATGGAGACAGAGGACTGGACCTCTAGCAGTGTATAATGGAGACAGAGGACTGGACCTCTAGCAGTGTATAATGGAGACAGAGGACTGGACCTCTAGCAGTGTATAATGGAGACAGAGGACTGGACCTCTAGCAGTGTATAATGGAGACAGAGGACTGGACCTCTAGCAGTGTATAATGGAGACAGAGGCCTGGACCTCTAGCAGTGTATAATGGAGACAGAGGCAGTATCTGGACCCCTTGCAGATCTTTCCTGTAGAGTTAGTATATGCGATAGTAATGACTCGGTAACAATGAAAAACATTTTAATACAAAGAAGCGTCTTTCAAATGACATTTTTTTGTGAACAGTGTCTTATCAATATCAAGTTGTATATTTATATATATAACAGTAAAACTATGACAAGTTAAACAAGGAAGGGACTGGCTCTACACAGTAACACTACTCATGTTTAGTGCTACATCCTTAAGGCAGACAGTTCAGACACCATCCCATTAGAAAAAACTTTCTGTTGTCACCACCAGTGTCCGTTTCCAGAGGTTCCACATGGCACCCTGTTCCCTCTATAGTGCGTTATAGGGGTCCTGGTCTAAAGCAGTGCACTATATAGGGAATAGGGTGCCATTTGGTAAATAACCCAGGTCTTCGGACCAGGGTCGTGTTCATTAGTACATACATTTTAAAACACGGAAAACGCAAATATGCGTTTATTATTGTTTCAGTCCATTTTCCTCCGTTTGGTACCAATCCAGGTGTGTGTGTGTGTGTGTGTCGTGTTGTAACATGTTACTGTGTCTTTAAGGGCTTTAGCAGGAAGACCCACACAGGCAAGGTCGGTGCAGCAGGTCGGTAACCAAGACGACACGATGACACCATCTCCACGGCAACTTGATTCTACCTAATAAAAGGTAACAGGAGACGTTGCAATTAAAAAATAATAACACTTGTTCACTGTGGGAAGGACAGGAAGTCTGGTGTCAGATGACGTTGGACAAAACAGGTGGTGGTAGATAAATAAGAAATGGTTTTATGCTAATTCACACATTTGTAGACAATAAGTTAAAAAAAAACATCGAATATCCACCACTAAAGCCTTATCTAAACATGTCAACTCCAACAGGATGTACAGTGGCGTGGAAAACCACACGAAACATTCACAAGTCTTTTCCCATGTGTGTATTACAGGAAGTGCTGAACGATTAGTGCTTATTGAGG
Organism: Oncorhynchus gorbuscha; assembly: GCF_021184085.1. Lineage (NCBI taxonomy): Eukaryota > Metazoa > Chordata > Actinopteri > Salmoniformes > Salmonidae > Oncorhynchus > Oncorhynchus gorbuscha. Next base: position 50,147,844 of record NC_060194.1, on the reverse strand, counting down.
TCAGTTCAGTTTCAATTATATAAAAACAAGTTATCATGTTTTTTTCCATCTTTTTTCGATTATTTATTTATTTATTAACATGAAATGTATTATGAAATAATAACGTTCAAATTATTTGAGAGCTTTTTAACACAAATTCCAAAGCCAAAAATAGTGAACATTCAATTACCAAAACATTTTAAATATTCCATTGTTTCTGTCAAGTCCATATTGGGTCGACATCAATAGAAACATAGGACATTACTATGAAATAATAATATATTTCAGTTGTGCATATTGCTTATTTTTTATTTGATGATTTTATTATTTTTAAATCCTCAAAGTTATCACCTCATCTCTGATCAGACAGTAAGTCAGCAGTCAGACCATCTAACGTTATGTTCCCCAAACTGTACTGTCTGTAGTCATCCTATTTAACTAGGATGCTGCAAAGCTTGTCTGACTAAAATCATTTGACTAGTTCTTTAAAGTAGATAAGGCATACTTTCACAAACTGTCTCTGTCCCTCGTCGTTGTGTTGTGAACATTCCTCTCACATGCGGTCTGTGTGTATGTAACGTAACGTAGTTGCAGGCGTAAAAGGGTATCCACCCAGAGATCTGTATATAATGACGAAATGCGTATATCTCGACGAAATGCGTATATCTCGACGAAATGCGTATATCTCCGCCCCTAACAAGGAGAGTCGATGTCCCGAAGGCTGGAAGGCAGGCGACAAGCTTAGGTCCAACATAACCCCAAAGAAACGTATTTGGGCTTATTTTGGCGAGTGTAAAACCTCTCGCGTCGCCTCTTTTTCACTGATTCGTCTCTCAGCTGGGAAAAAAATGGCGCAATGGATTGTGGTCATTGTAGTTAATTACCACGTGTCTTTGCTTAGCTAGGTTGAATATTTACTGTATGAAAACTACAACTCCATTCAGTTCAGCTTCCCACATAATTCTGGACTTGATTTCTCCGACTTCTCTCATGAATGATTTGAGTTCTCTCTATAGAAATGGAGCGTTGGGCTCACAAAACAAAACTAAATGGAATTAAAGTAATCGAACCGGAGTCCGTCAATAATTGTTTAATAACCCCACCCCACCCCAAAAAAGACATGTTGGTTAATCGCTCAGCACTAATTACAGGTTAGTTCAATAACCTGTCGCTTTGAACAAAAGCATCTAGTAAATGGTATATGTTATGATTATATTTTACTCACGTTGGCTGCGGTGAAGGAGCAGCTAACATATTATTATATTAGCTAAACAAGTGGCTATATAAGACAGCCAGTAGAGGTATGAATGTCTACAACGCAAATATCTTTAGTTCCAACCATTTACCTCAGGACGTTTTATTAGTTCTGTGCATCTCCGTGGTTGGAGACGACTTGGTTCCATGGCCCACCACAGCATCAACAACAGGGTGTTCAACCTCCAACGTACTGAAGAAGTAAGCCTGGATGAAAAGAAACACAGCAAATCATTTATTCTGAGAGAACACCTGGGTTCTGCCCCAAATGACACCCCCATTCCCTTTATAGTGCACTACTTTTGACCAGGACCCCCATAGGGAATAGGGAGCCATTTGGGACACATTCGAGACCAACAAGCTAGAGAGGAACAGGGGCTCTGGTCAAAAGTAGTGCACTATGTAGGGAATAGGGTGCCATAGGGCTCTGGTCTAAAGTAGTGCACTATATAGGGAATAGGGTTCCATAGGACTCTGGTCTAAAGTAGTGCACTATATATAGGGAATAGGGTTCTATAGGACTCTGGTCTAAAGTAGTGCACTATATAGGGAATAGGGTGCCATAGAGCTCTGGTCTAAAGTAGTGCACTATATAGGGAATAGGGTTCCATAGGAATCTGGTCTAAAGTAGTGCACTATATATAGGGAATAGGGTTCTATAGGACTCTGGTCTAAAGTAGTGCACTATATAGGGAATAGGGTGCCATAGAGCTCTGGTCTAAAGTAGTGCACTATATAGGGAATAGGGTGCCATAGAGCTCTGGTCTAAAGTAGTGCACTATATAGGGAATAGGGTGCCATAGGACTCTGGTCTAAAGTAGTGCACTATATAGGGAATAGGGTGCCATAGGGCTCTGATCTAAAGTAGTGCACTATATAGGGAATAGGGTTCCATAGGACTCTGGTCTAAAGTAGTGCACTATATATAGGGAATAGGGTTCTATAGGACTCTGGTCTAAAGTAGTGCACTATATAGGGAATAGGGTGCCATAGAGCTCTGGTCTAAAGTAGTGCACTATATAGGGAATAGGGTTCCATAGGAATCTGGTCTAAAGTAGTGCACTATATATAGGGAATAGGGTTCTATAGGACTCTGGTCTAAAGTAGTGCACTATATAGGGAATAGGGTGCCATAGAGCTCTGGTCTAAAGTAGTGCACTATATAGGGAATAGGGTGCCATAGGACTCTGGTCTAAAGTAGTGCACTATATAGGGAATAGGGTGCCATAGGGCTCTGATCTAAAGTAGTGCACTATATAGGGAATAGGGTTCCATAGGACTCTGGTCTAAAGTAGTGCACTATATAGGGAATAGGGAGCCATTTTGGATGAAACTCATTTCCTGTCAGTCTTTTTTTTCTTATTAAGCCTTTCTGACACCCAATCTCTCTCTCTGTAAGTAGACGGGTCGTTCCACGAAATTGGTGCCTTTTGCGTAATTTCTGAAGATTATTATTTACGTCTGTCCCTCATTTTAAGCAATTCGTAACACACCATACAAAATGGATAATGGACATCCACAAATGAATACATACCATAGGAAACTTTATATACAGGGCCTTCAGAAAGTATTCAGACCCCTTGACTTTTTCCCACATTTTGTTACATTCCAGCCTTATTCTAAAATGGATTAAATAAACAAATATTTCTTTATCAATCTACACACAATACTCCCATATGCAGTTGTCAGGTTACCAGAACAACGGTCACAACAATAAGGTCCAAGTTGAATGTCTCTTGCTCCTACCCGGCAAAAACAGTGGTTATATAAAAGGTGAATGCCGACAAGAAAAATGTAAAAAAAATAGAGCTGTTTGAAAGAAACAGGAAACATACTGAGAATCATATGTAAAAGCAGTATATTATTCCACTACCTAGTTAAATGATTCACAGCAGGTGACATCGTTTGGGTCTTCTGAACAGCACGGTGGAAAAGGAAGTAAGTCTTCTCTCTCTTTATGGTCTATTTATACATTATTTTATAATCTTTGACGAAGGTGGTCAAGCTCAACATGTCAACTTTGTTCACTCAATTGAAAGTTGGGATTTATTTTATTTTTTAATTCAATAGTAAATCATTTTTTCTAGGTAACAATTAAGTACCTTACTGTGATTATTTTAAATTACAATGGTCAAAAAGAAACAAAAATAGAAATTCTTAGTAAAGAGCAATTTATTAAGCAATAATTTTGCTTGGACTGTCTGGGAGTGCTGAGGGTAGGGGAGGGGAAAACTGACAACTAGCTGTTATTGGCAGAGAGATTTGGAACTCTTTCTTATTGGTCTATTGACTAATTTACCACCTGGTGATGTCACCAGGCAGTCCAAAACTCCATCCCACCAAAACAGGCTGAAATGTATTTTCAAACAGCACTTACACTAAAAGGGCATTATCATAATTATTTTTACAATTTCACAGTATTTTCTGTAGGCTAAACATATACATTACATTTAAGTCATTTAGCAGACGCTCTTATCCAGAGCGACTTACAAATTGGTAAACATATCCTCCATGCAATTGAATGTTGAAAGATATATCATTTTTCTTTTTAGAAGTTTGCATGTCCAAAAAGGCACCCATTTCGTGGAACGACCCAGAGACATGTGATTCTCCTGAGTAGCTAGCTGGCTGTAGTCACACGTCGAAGTGGAATGACTGTCCATTTTCCAATCAGTCGTTGTTTCACCCTCCCCCATTTTCTTCCTGCTCAACCTCACCTTCCTACCTTCCTTCCTTCCTTCCTTCCTTCCTTCCTTCCTTCCTCTGATAAACTAACTAACTTGACTCCTTTCATGTGCTGTCAAGAGGGAGTGTAGCCAAAGATACTATGGTCTTTGGTGTAGCGCTCAGGCAGTTGCCACGCTACAAGGCTCCAGTAGAATAGTGAGGAGGTAACTGAGCTAATTAAGTCATTGTGTGGGTCCCATTTGGAGGTACAACCATTGGTGCAGCCAGGTGAGGTTATGTAAACTGGGTCAGTCAAGTCGGTGATTGTTAAATCAGGACATTGTATTACATGACCAGGAACAACCCAACTCCGTAAGGCTGGTGTCGTGTTCACTAGGCACGAAAAGGCACTTGTCCAATAAGAAACACTCATTTTGGTTTTCCATGGTGCACAACGTTTAGAAACGTTTTGCTACACTGTGCCCTAATGAACACGGCCCAGGTGTGTTTTTTTTTCTCTGATTGTTTACCTTACAACCGAACGCCAAGAGGATGTGGAGCGCCATGATGGCCGTCATGATCGCTATGGCAACCCGGTGCTGGTCGTCACGGACGGCGGGCCAGAAGGTCAAGACCAGCATGGAACCAGAGAGACAGAGAGCCACAACAATGGAAAACCACCTAACGGTCTCGTTCGGGATGATCCACAACACCTGTCAACAACAACACTCGTCAATAACTACAACATTATATAACATGTAAAAAAAAGACTGTAAATAAACATGTCCTCAACATTTGCATTGCAACAAAGTAAATGTGACACTATTGAACCTAATAAAATATAAACAATGCCACGTAATCAGACACAAAACAGTGTGTCATGTCTTACCACAGCAGGTATGTAGACGGCCAGGGAGTAGCCGTAGACACAGACGATCTCCAGGAATGAGTAAGAAACTACGTTCATAACCTTGGAGTTCCTCCAGACCAGCAGGCCCCACAGGGCCAGGGGAACCAGCCACGCATAGCTGTAGATCGCCGTGGCCGCAATGGTCACTGGGAAATAAAAACACACAAGAGAAACAGTAGCAACAATCCCATTCTTTTCTAAAACATTTACGGGACTTTTTGTTGTGTTCAGTATCTATTTGACTGAGTCTTGGGAAGTGGAGGAGTCAGTTTTATCCTGTGTTTTGTTTGACCCTTGAAAAACTTAAAATGACACTCACCTTTCCGGAACTCTGGGACGTATTTATACTGTGGTTTCCCCAGGTAAAGCAGGAAGTCAGAGATGTTTCCACAGATGGCGATGACAAAAACCAGAGTAGCACAGATCCAGAAGGGACCTGGAGGACACAGAGACGGTATCAGTAATCTGTAGTATTTGACGATGCATCACGGCCCGGTTCAAATGCTGCTTCCACGTCCCTGAATCCACTTGACGAGGTTGAATGTTATTCTGCCACTTGTTGAATGCCCTCATCAAGACACAGGTGCCTTTATACAGTCAGTGTTATCCACAAGTACATAGAGTAGCCAGACGGGTGCCCCTCTGCGTTCAAAATGTTTTGCAGAAGGAGCTCTATTTTGGTGGCCTCTGGTACATTCTTATGCCTTAATTCCATCCGAAATACACAGCAAAATGATTGAATACTTTATCGAGTTTACCTCTCACATTGACAAAAATGTGTTGTGGTATTGTCTGGAAAGACATGACTTTACCATTGAAATGAGTGAAAACATATGAGTTCGGTGTGTGTGTTGTTTTGTCTCGGTCTAGGACTAGACGAACAAAACTATTTAAACCTTTTTAAACATTGAATCTAGTCTTCTCGAGATTAAAGTCTCATTTATAGTTTTCCTGCAAGATATTAACTGTCACAATTATGTTCTCTTCAAATTATGTATTTTATTAAAACAGAAAAATTAAGTAAATATCCTATATTATCTTGAAAAATAAATTAAAGGATTTGTTTTTCCAGGTTTTCGCTCTTTAAAAATCACACTTTTTTAATAGAAAAACAATATAATTGGATGTTCTAAGTCCACAACGATGCTTAAACCTCATTAGAAGACGGCTTGTTGATTTTTGGGTTCCCCTTTAATTCCAGTGTCGTGGAAGATTCAGAATTTGTTGGTAACATATGTAAGATGTTTTATATTCATCAAATGTGTTTAAGTTACTTCTCATCAGAATGGTATTTTTGTATAATACTGTGGCGGGGTTGCAGTATCTGTTCTATGTCAAGACTAAGTTACTTGGGCCGGAGAGAGGGGAGAGGTCAAGGTGTCATCCTGTGTAAACATATCTTTTACTCCCTACCTTTTTCTAGTGGGGAAAGGAGGGTGGCAGTGTCTGGAATCATTCTATGCTCCCTCTAATGTTGTTTCTATCTTAACCTATAGCCTCATTCTCCTCTCCGTGAGTTTGTCCAGGATTGGTTGTATTTAGGGTTGGTTGTATCTAAATGACAATTTGATATATGCCTGTTGATATGGAGGATTGGTTTATGGTTCTGGGGTTTGAGAAAGGAGACAAAGCTGAACGATGAATTATGTCTATGCTGTCTGACTATGTGTGTCTTTGCTATAAAGGACCTCATTTGAAATGGGGAAGGGGCTCTCAGAGAATTCAAGGTTAGACACTGAATTGCCTGAGAGTCACAGGATTGTGATAGAGCTCATATAATTAAAGATGGACTTTGATAACTAACTCTGACTTGTGTGTGTGGTTTGCTCCGATGATTTGGTAAATAGAGGAAATTTCCACGACAGCACCTCGCAAGAGGCTGTTGTTTAGCGTGTTTTTGTAGAGCACATGTGATTGTAGAGTCTGCAAAAACAAACACCCACTGGAATGATGTTTGTCCCCCATGTATTCTATTTCACTTCCTCAAAATCCCCAGAACGAATCTAAGATACCTCAAGAAAACTGTTATTAACTTACGTTTTGGCCAAGAATGTTTTAGTCGTGCAATTTGACATCTAATTAAGAAAAGTCGCCAAGTATGTTTTAGTCTCTGGAGAGACATTATAATAGCTGAGCAGCGACGCTCCCCATCCAACCGGACAGAGCTGGAGAGACATTAAAATAGCTGAGCAGCGATGCTCCCCATCCAACCGGACAGAGCTGGAGAGACATAATAGCTGAGCAGCGATGCTCCCCATCCAACCGGACAGAGCTGGAGAGACATTATAATAGCTGAGCAGCGACGCTCCCCATCCAACCGGACAGAGCTGGAGAGACATTAAAATAGCTGAGCAGCGACGCTTCCCATCCAACCGGACAGAGCTGGAGAGACATTAAAATAGCTGAGCAGCGATGCTCCCCATCCAACCGGACAGAGCTGGAGAGACATAATAGCTGAGCAGCGATGCTCCCCATCCAACCGGACAGAGCTGGAGAGACATTATAATAGCTGAGCAGCGATGCTCCCCATCCAACCGGACAGAGCTGGAGAGACATTAAAATAGCTGAGCAGCGATGCTCCCCATCCAACCGGACAGAGAATGAGAGGATCTGTGGAGAAGCATGGGAGAAACTCCCCAAATACAGGTGTGCCAGGCTTGTAGCATCATACCCAAAAGACTCGAGGCTGTAATTACTGACAAAGGTGCTTCAACAAAGTACTGAGTAAAGGGTCTGAATACTTATGGAAATGTGATATTTCAGTTTTTAATTTTTAATACATTTGCAAAAATGTCAACAACATAAAAATGTTTATGCTTTGTCATTATGGGGTATTGTGTGTAGATTGACGAGGGGAAAAACGATTTAATCCATTTTAGAATAAGGCTGTAACGTGACAATGTGTAAAAAGTCAAGGGGTCTGAATACTTTCTGAATGCACTGAATGAGATCACTTTTATTCAGTCAGTTCGACACCTTTTATAAACTTGTCAACACTGGCTGTTCAGTTGCAAATCGACACACATTAAAATAGCACCACGACTCCACCTGGCTGGCTCTGTGAAACACGCAAAAGAAAACAAAGGAATCTGTCAGAAAACGATCATTAAGTGGTGGATGTTTAGCATCATCGTTACCACATGGGACGTCATGCTCTCCCCCTCCTCTGTGTACATAAATTCACCTGCGACCAACCACAACGCACACAAATTGTACCGGGAGGTGGGACTACGTAACCATGTCAACGCTCGCTTTGTGACTGAGAGGCGCCTGTCCTGTCAATAGATTGGTAGAACATGCATATCGTTCATTGTAGCGAGATCAACGGGATCGACGGACTAACGAAAATAAAAAAAACCTGTTTAATTAAAAGTAACCTAGTTTATATGAAGTGGGAAAAGTAGACGGCTGAAAATAAGTGTCTAAGTGGCTGATTAGACGACAGCTGGCGCTAACGTTAAACATTTAGGTTAGGATAACAACTCTTCAGGTTACTAGTAGTAGTTGTAGTAGTACTAGTTGACTAGTAGGAAGGATGCATGCTCACCATAAAGATCAGGGTTGTTGCGGATGTAGAGATGGACAAAGTTCTTCCCTGGCCATGGCAATAACGACCCCAGGATTCTCTCTCTCACCTAGAGGAAACACATTACGACAAAGTCATTAACAACACAGAAGTATAATAAATACATGATTACAAACCCAAGGCGGACGCCGTTTACCCCCGCAAATAAAAATCAGGTCCTGATCCAATGTAACTTCATTCGTTCTTAAAAACATATTGAAAATGTCATTACAAAAAAAACATTTATTATGTTTTTCAAAGGCCTATTTGTTTGGGCCGATTCAAGTCAGTTGAAGTACCTGGTGTGTCTCTACGTCAAAGAATGTCTGGTAATATTCAAAGGTCCAGAAAGGAGCACTTCTCTTCGGCCCAGACAACAGCTGTAGGAAAAGAAAACCTGTATTTTATAACAATAGAACTCACATCAGGTAACAAAACAATCACAGAATAAGATTAATTATCAGAAACATCAAAATGGGCTTTTATATGGCATGTGCTTTATTTTCTGACCCAAACATGGACAACATCTGGGCTGCAACTAAGTGCTTACCGACTACAGCCTATATGTTGTCAATGTTACGTTATAACGTGGTAAACTACACTATATATACAAATGCATATGTACACCCCTTTCAGACACACCCGTTGCTGACAGGTGTATAAAATTGAGCACGCCATGCAATCTCCATAGACAAACATTGGCAGTAGAATGCCCTTACTTAAGAGCTCAGTGACTTTCTACGTGGCGCTGTTATAGGACGCCACATTGCCAACAAGTCAGTTCATCAAATTTCCGCCCTGCTAGAGCTGCCCCAGTCAACTGTAAGTGCTGTTATTGTAAAGTGGAAACGGATAGGAGCAACAACGGCTCAGCCGTGAAGTGGTAGGCCAACCAAGGTCACAGAACAGGTGGCGAATCGCATCTCTGCATGTCTGGCAGACATATCAGTGTGGATGACGGATCACCACCTCAAGCTGAACCTCGGCAAGACGGAGCTGCTCTTCCTCCCGGGGAAGGACTGTCCGTTCCATGATCTCGCCATCACGGTTGACAACTCCATTGTGTCCTCCTCCCAGAGGGCTAAGAACCTTGGCGTGATCCTGGACAACACCCTGTCGTTCTCAACTAACATCAAGGCGGTGGCCCGTTCCTGTAGGTTCATGCTCTACAACATCCGCAGAGTACGACCCTGCCTCACACAGGAAGCGGCGCAGGTCCTAATCCAGGCACTTGTCATCTCCCGTCTGGATTACTGCAACTCGCTGTTGGCTGGGCTCCCTGCCTGTGCCATTAAACCCCTACAACTCATCCAGAACGCCGCAGCCCGTCTGGTGTTCAACCTTCCCAAGTTCTCTCACGTCACCCCGCTCCTCCGCTCTCTCCACTGGCTTCCATTTGAAGCTCGCATCCGCTACAAGACCATGGTGCTTGCCTACGGAGCTGTGAGGGGAACGGCACCTCAGTACCTCCAGGCTCTGATCAGGCCCTACACCCAAACAAGGGCACTGCGTTCATCCACCTCTGGCCTGCTCGCCTCCCTACCACTGAGGAAGTACAGTTCCCGCTCAGCCCAGTCAAAACTGTTCGCTGCTCTGGCCCCCCAATGGTGGAACAAACTCCCTCACGACGCCAGGACAGCGGAGTCAATCACCACCTTCCGGAGACACCTGAAATCCCACCTCTTTAAGGAATACCTAGGATAGGATAAGTAATCCTTCTCACCCCCCCCCCCCTTTTAAGATTTAGATGCACTATTGTAAAGTGACTGTTCCACTGGATGTCATAAGGTGAATGCACCAATTTGTAAGTCGCTCTGGATAAGAGTGTCTACTAAATGACTTAAATGTAAATGTAGAACAGGACCTTAGAGCGCTGAAGTGCATAAAATGATCTGTCCTCGGTTACAACCAACACTCACTACAGAGTTCCAAACTGCCTCTGGAAGCAACATCAGCACAAGAACTATTCACCGAGAGCTTCACGAAATGGGTTTCCATGGCCGAGCAGCCGCACACAAGCCTAAAATCACCATGTGCAATGCCAAGTGTCGGCCGGAGTGGTGTAAAGCTCACCGCCATTGGACTCTGAAGCAGTGGAAACGCGTTCTCTGGAGTGATGAATCACGCTTCACCATCTGGCAGTCCAACAAGATGAATCTGGGTTTGGCGAATGCCTGGAGAACGCTACCTGCCCGGATGCACAGTGCCAACTGTAAAGTTTGGTGGAGGAGGAATAGTGGTCTGGGGCTGTTTTTCAAGGTTCAGGCCCCTTAGTTCCAGTGAAAGGAAATCTTAACGCTTCAGCATACAATGACATTCTAGATGATTCTGTGCTTCCAACTTTGTGGCAACAGTTTGGGCAAGGCCCTTTCCTGTTTCAGCATGACAATGCCCCCGTACACAAAGTGAGGTCCATACAGAAATGGTTTGTTGAGATCAGTGTGGAAGAACTTGACAGGCCTGCACAAAGCCCTGACCTCAACCCCATCGAAACCCTTTGGGATGAATTGGAACGCCGACTGCAAGCCAGGCCTAATCGCCCAACATCAGAGCCCGACCTCACTAATGCTTGTGGCTGATTAGAAGCAAATCCCAGTAGCAATGTTCCAACAACTAGTAGAAAGCCTTCCCAGAAGAGTGGAGGCTGTTATAGCAGCAAAGGGGGGACCAACTCCATATTAATGCCCATAATTTTGGAATGAGATGTTCGACCAATAGGTGTCCACATATTTTTGGTCATATAGTGTATGTATTTTTCTGACCTCAGTCTTGTCGTCATTAGCCAATGGGTCATTGTCCTCTTCGAAGGATGTCACCGGTGCAGACCTCCTCTGTTTCTGAGGTTTGTGACTTCCTGCCCCTGTGTCCTCGATACTGATGGTAGTCGCATCTCCGTTCCCTCCCAAATGGCTCTCAGAACTGTCAAATTCTGATTCAGAATGTTAGTAAAGAGAAAGGTTATGACAAAGATTCTGATTCAGAATGTCAGTAAAGAGAAAGGTTATGACAAAGATTCTGATTCAGAATGTTAGTAAAGAGGAAGATTATGACAAAGATTCCGATTCAGAATGTTAGTAAAGAGAAAGGTTATGACAAAGATTCTGATTCAGAATGTTAGTTAAGAGAAAGGTTATGACAAAGATTCTGATTCAGAATGTCAGTGAAGAGAAAGGTTATGACAAAGATTCTGATTCAGAATGTTAGTTAAGAGAAAGGTTATGACAAAGATTCTGATTCAGAATGTCAGTGAAGAGAAAGGTTATGACAAAGATTCTGATTCAGAATGTTAGTTAAGAGAAAGGTTATGACAAAGATTCCGATTCAGAATGTTAGTAAAGAGAAAGGTTATGAGATTCTGATTCAGAATGTCAGTGAAGAGAAAGGTTATGACAAAGATTCCGATTCAGAATGTTAGTAAAGAGAAAGGTTATGACAAAGATTCCGATTCAGAATGTTAGTAAAGAGGAAGATTATGACAAAGATTCCGATTCAGAATGTTAGTAAAGAGAAGATTATGACAAAGATTCCGATTCAGAATGTTAGTAAAGAGAAAGGTTATGAGATTCTGATTCAGAATGTCAGTGAAGAGAAAGATTATGACAAAGATTCTGATTCAGAATGTTTGTAAAGAGGAATCATTAGATTCTGATTCCGAATAAAATGCCTAATACCACCATCTAGTGGGCACACCCTGGTAATATCAGGATTTTTGAAGAAATTATTTTTTTCAAAACTATTAAAATATTGTCTCCCTCTTTGGTTAATTACTCACATTTTATGCACTGTAGTGATAGCTAGCTGTAGCTTATGCTTTCAGTACTAGATACATTTTTTAATCTTTTGATTGGGTGGACATGTCAGTTCATGCTGCAAGAGCTCTGATAGGTTGGAGGACATCCTCTGGAAGTTGTCATAATCACTGTGTAAGTGTATGGAAGGGGGTGAGAACCATGAGCCTCCTTGGTTTCGTATTGAAGTCAATGTACCCAGAGGAGGACGGAAGCTAGCTGTCCTCCGGCTACACCATGGTGCTACCCTACAGAGTGCTGTTGAGGCTACTGCAGACCTTCATTGAAACACAGTTTTAATTAGTTATTTGGTGACGTGAACATATTTAGTATAGTTGTATCTAAAAATAATAACTTTTTTTAACACTTCACTATTATGAAATTCACGAGAGGATGGTCCTGCCCTTCCTCCTCAGAGGAGCCGCCACTGACCTGAATGGCATTATTATTATTATAATGTATACAGTCTATAAGATTGAGCAGCAGTGGTGTCATGCTGTATCGGAATGACACCACAGGCTATAAACACTCACCTTGAAATGTTAAGAGGAAATCGCTGTTAGCCGCCATGTAGGAGACTAATCAAGAGTCTGTGGAGACAAAGAAGATATGTGTGTCAAGATACACGCTTCTCCATAGAGATCCATTACGCTGCTGGCACTGTAACGATGCAGGAAATGTGGATAGACTTGTTCAATGGGATTCGATGATCATCACTCGGTAGCTTTTTCAGAGGATGGAGGTTGACAGGCTAACAATACCATGTAAACATATACACTGTCAGTACAGTTTTGTTTGTCCACTACGACTGAATGCAGATGATAAAACTCAGCACTGCTAGCTCAATCAGCGTCGGACGGATCAACATTTATAGGATGGGTACCCGGGGGAAATTGGGGGAGGGGCATGTTATTTAAATTTCAGTCAAGGGAAGTGTTTAGTATTCCAGGGGAGGGGCATGTTATTTAAATTTCAGTCAAGGGAAGTGTTTAGTATTATTTTAATCTGGTCCAGGGGAGGGGCATTGTCACGTCTTGGTCATTGTATTTTGTGGTTTTGGTATATGTTTGGGTAAGCCAGGGTGTGACATGGGTTTATATGTTGTGTTTCGTATTGGGGTTTGTAGTAATTGGGATTGTGTATGATTAGGGGTGTTAGTTAGGTTTGGCTGCCTGAGGCGATTCTCAATCAGAGTCAGGTGCTTGTCGTTGTCTCTGATTGAGAACCGTATTTAGACAGCCTGACTTTCGCGTTGTATTTGTGGGTGTTTGTTCCTGTCTTAGTGTTGTAGTCACCAGATAGGCTGTAATAGGTTTCACGTTTCGTTTGTTGTTTTCGTTTATTCAGTTATTTCATGTACCACGATACTTCATTAAAAGTCATGAGTAACCTACACGTTGCATTTCGGTCTGACTCTCTTCATTCAACAGACGAACGACGTTACAGGCATGTTATTTAAATTTCAGTCAAGGGAGGGGTTTAGTATTATTTTAATCTGGTCCAGGGGAGGGGCATGTTATTTAAATTTCAGTCAAGGGAGGGGTTTAGTATTATTTTAATCTGGTCCAGGGGAGGGGCATGTTATTTAAATTTCAGTCAAGGGAGGGGTTTAGTATTATTTTAATCTGGTCCAGGGGAGGGGCATGTTATTTAAATTTCAGTCAAGGGAGGGGTTTAGTATTATTTTAATCTGGTCCAGGGGAGGGGCATGTTATTTACATTTCAGTCAAGGGAGGGGTTTAGTATTATTTTAATCTGGTCCAGGGGAGGGGCATGTTATTTAAATTTCAGTCAAGGGAGGGGTTTAGTATTATTTTAATCTGGTCCAGGGGAGGGGCATGTTATTTACATTTCAGTCAAGGGGCGGCAGCGTAGCCTAGTGGTTAGAGCGTTGGACTAGTAACCGGAAGGTTGCGAGTTCAAAGCTGCGAGCTGAACAGGCAGTTAACCCACTGTTCCCAGGCCGTCATTGAAAATAAGAATGTGTTCTTATTGTGTCCATTGTGTTCCGTAGAGAGAACAGTCCATTGTAGTCCGTAGAGAGAACAGTCCATTGTGTTCCGTAGAGAGAAAACAGTCCATTGTGTTCCGTAGAGAGAAAACAGTCCATTGTGTTCCGTAGAGAGAAAACAGTCCATTGTGTTCCGTAGAGAACACAGTCCATTGTGTTCCGTAGAGAGAACAGTCCATTGTGTTCCGTAGAGAGAACAGTCCATTGTGTTCCGTAGAGAGAAAACAGTCCATTGTGTTCCGTAGAGAACACAGTCCATTGTGTTCCGTAGAGAGAGAACAGTCCATTGTGTTCCGTAGAGAGAAAACAGTCCATTGTGTTCCGTAGAGAGAACAGTCCATTGTGTTCCGTAGAGAGAACAGTCCATTGTAGTCCGTAGAGAAAACAGTCCATTGTGTTCCGTAGAGAGAACAGTCCATTGTAGTCCGTAGAGAGAACAGTCCATTGTGTTCCGTAGAGAAAACAGTCCATTGTGTTCCGTAGAGAACACAGTCCATTGTGTTCCGTAGAGAGAACAGTCCATTGTAGTCCGTAGAGAGAACAGTCCATTGTGTTCCGTAGAGAGAACAGTCCATTGTGTTCCGTAGAGAGAACAGTCCATTGTAGTCCGTAGAGAGAACAGTCCATTGTGTTCCGTAGTTCCATTGTGTTCCGTAGAGAGAACAGTCCATTGTGTTCCGCAGAGAGAACAGTCCATTGTGTTCCGTAGAGAGAACAGTCCATTGTGTTCCGTAGAGAGAACAGTCCATTGTGTTCCGTAGAGAGAACAGTCCATTGTGTTCCGTAGAGAGAAAACAGTCCATTGTGTTCCGTAGAGAAAACAGTCCATTGTGTTCCGTAGAGAGAACAGTCCATTGTGTTCCGTAGAGAAAAGAAAGACCATTGGAAAGAACAAAATCAAGGTGACAAAAATAAATAGAGACAAAGCTAAAAGTGACAACCCAATTAGAGCTGTGAATGAACCTGAATCCAGTTTGTGTATTCAATCTATCAGGAAGGAAAAGAAACAGCGCAAGTCAATGGACAATATCTGAAAATGATCCTTAATACAGACAGTGGAAGGAATTTCATCGGAGAAGCCCTGTTCAAGAGAACGTTTGCAGGAATGGAACTTAGAGAGTAAGAAAAAGTGTTATGTTTCTGCTCAGACTACTCCACTACATTGTGTCGGTTATTTGAAAGCAGAACTTTTGAATAAAAGTGCATCAACATACCAGATATCGGTGCTCAGAGGAAACGTAGAAGCATTGATAGGAAGGAAAATATGTTTTGACTTGAAAATACAGAGCACAAGACATCATGTCAATTCAGTAGAGCAATCACCAGGCATATTCATGCAGCTAGCACAAGAATATGAGTCTCTTTTCCAAGGACTTGGACATATCAGTGGATACACTCACAAAAGGTACGGTGAATGAGCAAATAGTCCCTGTAGCTCAAGGCCTGATATCTGTTTCCTTATCCAATGCTGGAAGCTGTCAATCAAGAGCTGGACTCGATGTTAGATATAATATAAATAATATATGCCATTTAGCAGACGCTTTTATCCAAAGCGACTTACAATCATGTGTGCATACATTCTACGTATGGGTGGTCCCGGGGATCGAACCCACTACCCTGGCGTTACAAGCGCCATGCTCTACCAACTGAGCTACAGAAGGACCACATATGACATCATACAAGAAGTGAATCAAAGATCAGAAAGGATTTCCAATATTCTCCACATTCCAAAGAAAGACAAAAGAAGTCGGAGTTTGTGCTGACTTATGAGAACATAGATATATCATAGAGAAGGACACGAAGTTCCCACAGTAGACAGTATACTGCAAGCATTGCAAGGAGCGAAAGTGTTCGCAAAACTGGATGCGAAAAAAGGATCATGGCAAGTTGAACTAGCCTCAGAATCAAGAAACCTGACAACATTCATCACACACAGTGGATACTACAGATTCAAGACATTTCCTTTCAGATTATCAAGCGCACCTGAGGCATACCAGAAAGACATGGACTTTATGCTTTGTGGATTAACAACATTCAAATCAAATTGTATTGGTCACATACACCTGGTTAGCAGATGTTATTGCCAGTGAAGCGAAATGCTTATTGAATTCTAGGTCAGGTGAACAAAAGGACTTGAGTTCCTGTATGTTGCTACAATTACACCATGAGTCGTTGATCATGAAACCTACACCCCCCGCCCATCGTTTTACCGGGAGAGATTATTATTCCTGTCGGCGTGATGCACTGAAAATCCGGATTCTGACAACATGTCCCAAGCTAGCCATGTTTCCGTGAAACAGAATGTTACAATCCCAGATCCCCTTTGGGAAGTAACTCTTGCACTGATTTCAACGACTTTGTTAACTGGGGACTGGACATTAGCGAGTAATATACTGGGAAGCGGTGGGTGGTGTGTACGCATCCGAAAGCCTCATTAGAAGACCGCTCCGGCACCCTCTCCTCCGACGGTGTTGTTTTGGGTCAGCCTCTGGAATCAGTTCAAATTCCCTGGGAGGTACTGACAAAGGACCCGCTTTGGGAAAGTCGTATTCCTGGTCGCTGGTAAGTTGACGTCTCTCTGATATCCAATAGTTCTTCCCGGCTGTATGTTCTAACACTTAAGGTGTTCTGGGCAATGCAAGAAAAAATACATGACAAAAATGTAGAAAAATACTGCCCAGTTTCCTGAGGACGAGAAGCGGAGCTGCCATTTCTATCGGCACCATTTTTAACAGCAGTCATTATTGACACAAACCCAGTAGTACTTGGAGCTATATTGCTACAGCAACAGAAAATTAACAGAACAAGCCAATTGCTTATGCAAGTCGTTCACTGACCTGTAGAGAGACAAGATATTCTCAGATCGAGTGAGAAGCTCTTGGGTGCGTAAGTGTAACGGATGTGAAACGGCTAGCTTAGTTAGCGGTGGTGCTGATGTAACGGATGTGAAACGGCTAGCTTAGTTAGCGGTGGTGCTGATGTAACGGATGTGAAACGGCTAGCTTAGTTAGCGGTGGTGCTGATGTAACGGATGTGAAACGGCTAGCTTAGTTAGCGGTGGTGCTGATGTAACGGATGTGAAACGGCTAGCTTAGTTAGCGGTGGTGCTGATGTAACGGATGTGAAACGGCTAGCTTAGTTAGCGGTGGTGCTGATGTAACGGATGTGAAACGGCTAGCTTAGTTAGCGGTGGTGCTGATGTAACGGATGCGAAACGGCTAGCTTAGTTAGCGGTGCGCGCTAAATAGCGTTTCAATCGGTGACGTCACTTGCTCTGAGACCTTGAAGTAGTAGTTCCCCTTGCTCTGCAAGGGCCGCGGTTTTTGTGGAACGATGGGTAACAATGCTTCGTGGGTGACTGTTGTTGATGTGTGCAGAGGGTCCCTGGTTCGCACCCGGGCATGGGCGAGGGGACGGTCTACAGTTATACTGTTACATAAGGGCAATAGAACACTTCATAACTTTTATATATGGAGGCCAGTTTGTACTACAAACTGATCCCAGACCACTGATCTACATGTATATATGGAGGCCAGTTTGTACTACAAACTGATCCCAGACCACTGATCTACATGTATATATGGTGGCCAGTTTGTACTACAAACTGATCCCAGAACACTGATCTACATGTATATATGCAGGCCAGTTTGTACTACAAACTGATCCAAAACCACTGATCTACATGTATATATGGAGGCCAGTTTGTACTACAAACTGATCCCAAACCACTGATCTACATGTTGGATTTGGAGGTAAGTCTGTACTACAGGAGTGGACAAACGTTTTGAGAATGACACAAATATACATTTTCACAAAGTCTGCTGCCTCAGTTTGTACGATGGCAATTTTCATATACTCCAGAATGTTATGAAGAGTGATCAGATGAATTGCAAAGTCCCTCTTTGCCATGTAAAAATTTACTGAATACCCCAAGAACTTTTCCACTGTCATGCAGATTGAGTTTGAATAACAGACTGGAAGCTTCAAAAGGAGGGTGGTGCTTGGAGTCATTGTTCTTCCTCTGTCTCAACCATGGTTACCTGCAAGGAAACACGTGCCGTCATCATTGTTTTACACAAAAAGGGCTTCACAGGCAAGGATATTGCTGCCAGTAAGATTGCACCTAAATCAACCATTTATTGGATCATCAAGAACTTCAAGGAGAGCGGTTCAATTGTTGTGAAGAAGGCTTCAGGGCGCCCAAGAAAATCCAGCAAGTGCCAGGACCGTCTCCTAAAGTTGATTCATCTGTAGGATCGGGGCATCACTAGTACAGAGCTTGCTCAGGAATGGCAGCAGGCATCTGCACGCACAGTGAGGTGAAGACTTTTGGAGGATGGCCTGGTATCAAGAAGGGCAGCAAAGAAGCCATTTCTCTCCTGGAAAAACATCAGGGACAAACTGGTATTCTACAAAAGGTAAAGGGTTTGGACTGCTGAGGACTGAGGTAAAGTCATTTTCTCTGATGAATCCCCTTTCCGATTGTTTGGGGCATCCGGAAAAAAGCTTGTCCGGAGAAGACAAGGTGAGCGCTACCATCAGTCCTGTGTCATGCCAACAGAAAGCATCCCGAGACCATTCATGTGTGGGGTTTCTTCTCAGCCAAGGGAGTGGGCTCACTCACAATTTTGCCTAAGAACACAGCCATGAATAAAGAATGGTAAAAGAACACAACTTTGATGTTGGATATTATATATATATATATATATATATATATATATATATATATATATATATATATATATATATATATATATATTGGTCGACCTCTACTGGATATAATTGTGTACATTGTAAGCATGGAGAATGGAAAGTTGCCAAGTTCCGATGTGTTACTGTGACAAACCTCAGGCAACTCATTTAAAGTAGTGAGCACAGAAGATGGATCTAGAAAGCCAGCATGGTTTAGGGACATGGTAACGTAAAAAAGTCTAATAATAAAATAACTGATATAAAAGAACATTTGTATCAAGAGTTCCTGAAATGTTCAATTTGACTGTTGAATAATGATGGAGAATAAGAATAAAATATAATAAATAAATAACAAATAAAATTTGATTTGATGATTTGATTTATTTCAGGGAAGCTAGAAACCATTATACACAGGTAGTTAGAAAAGCCAAGGCTAGCTTTTTCAAGCAGAAATTTGCTTCCTGCAACACTAACTCAAAAAAGTTCTGGGACACTGTAAAGTCCATGGAGAATAAGAGCACCTCCTCCCAGCTGCCCACTGCACTGAGGCTAGGAAACACTGTCACCACCGATAAATGCACAATAATTGAGAATTTCAATAAGCATTTCTCTACAGCTGGCCATGCTTTCCACCTGGCAACCCCTACCCTGGTCAACTGCCCGGCACCCTCCACAGCAAACCGCCCAAGCCTTCCCCATTTCTCATTCTCCTAAATCCAGTCAGCTGATGTTCTGAAAGAGCTGCAGAATCTGGACCCCCTACAATTCAGCCGGGCTAGACAATCTGGACCCTCTCTTTCTAAAATGATCTGCCGAAATTGTTGCAACCCCTATTACTAGCCTGTTCAACCTCTCTTTCGTATCATCTGAGATTCACAAAGATTGGAAAGTTGCTGCAAAGGGGAGACACTCTAGACCCAAACTGCTACAGACCTATATCTATTCTATCCTGTCTTTCTAAAGTCTTTGAAAGCCAAGTTAAGAAACAGATTACCGACCATTTCGAATCCCACCGTACCTTCTCCGCTATGCAATCTGGTTTCAGAGCTGGTCATGGGTGCACCTCAGCCACGCTCAAGGTCCTAAACGATATCATAACCGCCATCGATAAGAGACATTACTGTGCAGCAGTATTCATCGACCTGGCCAAGGCTTTCGACTCTGTCAATCACCACATTCCCATCGGCAGACTAAATAGCCTTGGTTTCTCAAATGACTGCCTCGCCTGGTTCACCAACTACTTCTCTGATAGAGTTCAGTATGTCAAATCAGAGGGCCTGTTGTCCGGACGTCTGGCAGTCTCTATGGGGGTGCCACAGGGTTCAATTCTCGGGTCAACTCTCTTCTCTGAATACATCAATGATGTCGCTCTCGCTGCTGGTGATTCTCTGATCCACCTCTACGCAGACGACACCATTCTGTCTACTTCTGACCCTTTGTTGGACACTGTGTTAACTAACCTCCAGATGAGCTTCAATGCCATACAACTCTCCTTCCGTGGCCTCCAACTGCTCTTAAATACAAGTAAAACTAAATGCATGCTCTTCAAACGATCGCTGCCCACACCTGCCCGCCCGAACAGCATCACTACTATTGGAGGGTTCTGACTTAGAATATGTGGACAACTACAAATACCTAGGTGTCTGGCTAGACTGTAAACTCTCCTTCCAGACTCACAATAAGCATCTCCAATCCCAAATTAAATCTAGAATCTGCTTCCTATTTCGCAAACAAAGCCTCCTTCTCTCACGTTGCCAAACATACCCTTGTAAAACTGACCATCCTACCGATCCTCGACTTCGGCGATGTCATTTACAAAATAGCCCTCAATACTCTACTCAACAAATTGGATGTAGTCTATCACAGTGCCATCAGTTTTGTCACTAAAGCCCCATATACTACCCACCACTGCGACCTGTACACTCTCGTTGGCTGGCCCTCGCTTCATACTCCTCTCCAAACCCACTGGCTCCAGGTCATCTACAAGTCTCTGATAGGTAAGGCCCCGCCTTATCTCAGCTCACTGGTCACCATAGCAGCACCCACCCATAGCACGCGCTCAAGCAGGTATATTTCACTGGTCACCCCCAAAGCGAATTCCTCCTTTGGCCGCCTCTCCTTCCAATTCTCTGCTGCCAATGGCTGGAATGAATTGCAAAAATCACTGAAGCTAGAGACTCATATCTCCCTCACTAACTTTAAGCACAAGCTGTCTGAGCAGCTCACAGATCACTGCACCTGTACATAGCCCATCCAACTACCTCATCCCCATACTGTATTTATTTATCTTGCTCCTTTGCACCCCTGTATCTCTACTTGCACATTCATCTTCTGCACATCAATCACTCTAGTGTCTAATTGCTGTATTGTAATTACTTCACCACCATTGCCTATTTATTGCCTTACCTCTCTTATCCTACCTCATTTGCACATGCTGTATATATATTTGTCTACTGTATTATTGATTGTATGTTTGTTTATTCCATATGTAACTCTGTGTTGTTGTATGTGTCGAACTGCTTTGCTTTATCTTGGTCAGGTCGCAATTGTAAATGAGAACTTATTCTCAACTGGTCTACCTGGTTAAATAAAGGTGTTCTCAACTGGTCTACCTGGTTTAACTTGTTTTTGTTGATAAGGAAGCACTGAAAAAATTGCAGTTGTAACTTTTATTTATGTAAAAAAAAAAGTACTTACCTTTTGAATGTAAAAGAAAATCATATTTAATGTGTAAGCTTTGTAACAACAAAGTTAGAAACGGTAATACAATTTGATTGTTAAAGTTGTGGACTTTAAATCTAACAAGGGAAGGGAGGTAGTATAGTACTATTGCAAGACTACCTACCTGTTATAGTGATGAAGACGTGACTAGAACTAGATAATGAAAATGGCTTTAAACTGTCAAACCTCGGGAAGTACGAGTTGTTATCACAGCGAGTCTCATTCTTTAATTCAACAACATCGCGTGACAGCGGTGGATTTGATCTGCGCACCTGCGAGCAGCCGAACGAGTCCCCCTCTTTAGTGAAGTGAGTTCAGAACAACTGAATGTATGCGAAGTTGAAGTAGTTTTCACTAAACGTCATATGTCCGAACTCAGAAAAAAAATATGGTTCGCATAAATAACATGTTTACTGTGGTATAACGTTTATTTTGATTGGCGATAGTCTGTATTTATCAGAGTGCCGTCAGTTGTAGACATAATTATTAGGGGTTATCGTTCTTGCAATGCATGTAAACGTTTCAATTGAACTATTATATTAATCTGACGATAAACAATAACATCATTATTGTGTGCATGTAACCGTACTCAGTGTGATGGTCTATTTAGAAATTAGGTAGCTTATGCTTAACTTGGTGTTTGAGGGTATTCAAAAGTGAAACTTTTCTTTATACAATGTGTGTGGAGGGCCATCCATTTTCATTTCAGAGGCCCGATGTCTCGCTAAATAGAAATAACGTTCACTTTCTAATCCTATGCCAAATACAAGGAAGGCATTGCATTTCATTAGCTGCATTGTGAATAATAACCCCACGAACTATTAAATAACCAAATTACCATAAATATATACTTTACCCTCTCAGCAGTTAAGAAGTAAGAATATGTGTAAGGGTAAACTCAGCTCCCTTTTCCGGTCGCATTTTCGTTTTTCTAAATAATAGTCAAATGATCTGATCTCGAAACAGTACATAAAAATCATCGCATATTCTAATTTTATAAATATTGTATTCCGGATTATGATTTGAAAGAAAATGATTGAAGGTGGAGAAATGTTCTTTATCATAGAGAAAATACCTCCTAAAGAAACATGGGACTTTTATTTTGACATGAAGCAGCAGGACCGTTTACGGAAGTACGCGTTCTTCGCCGACGATGAAGAAGAAGCCGAAAAGGTGTTTTCTTTGCCTGCTAGGATAGCTAACTGGCTAGTATATTTCTTGGATAAGTCATTCCTTCCCTTTCTCTTCATAAAAATACGAAGCAATAAGTTCTTTGGAGGTGAAATATGGGTATGTATTAGCTGATGTACACATTGCATAGTTTTTTTTGGTAACTATCAGTTGCTTCGGCCCTCAAGCCGCTAGCTACAATAGGTTTTATAACTAACCCAAGATCGACCAGAGCCTGTTGTTTCCAATGGGAGCAAACTTATCATAATGGGCAGGACAAGCAAGGAGGTGGGCTGAGCCAAGGACGAGCTACTGACATCCGATTGGTGCATTCTAGCATTTATTTGTATATTTCCGTTAGGGAACGCCTACGCTGTGAAGTGCGCATGTGCGGTAACTCAATTCGTCCTTGCGCTCCTTGGAAATATAGATTTTTTTGAAACTTTGGCAAAGCTAAGGGTAAAGTCTACAAAAAATCAGTTTGTTACAGATTTTAGTTTTGGAAACACAAAACTGTATGGAGATCCAAATGTTTTATCGATGAGAAAATTAGCAGAATGTTGGCCATAATTAATCTCGCTTCATCGTTCCCTACTGCCAGCCACTGGGCTTCCTCTTAGAACCATATTTTGTAGTGAGTGGAAACGCCAACAGGACGCTTTACATTTGTACATCCTGTGAAATATCTGCCTCATTGTTCTATCTGTGACAATAGTGTGTGATTACTGCCAACAATTTGGGCGTTCCTGCATGATTACTGCCCCCCCCCCCACACACACACACACACACACACACGCACACACACACTGTCCTAGCTAGGAGGACTCCGGCACTCAGCGGGCGGGGGCGAAGTACACTGTCCTAGCTAGGAGGACTCCGGTACTCAGCGGGCGGGGGCGAAGTACACTGTCCTAGCTAGGAGGACTCCGGTACTCAGCGGGCGGGGGCGAAGTACACTGTCCTAGCTAGGAGGACTCCGGCACTCAGCGGGCGGGGGCGAAGTACACTGTCCTAGCTAGGAGGACTCCGGTACTCAGCGGGCGGGAGCGAAGTACACTGTCCTAGCTAGGAGGACTCCGGTACTCAGCGGGCGGGGGCGAAGTACACTGTCCTAGCTAGGAGGACTCCGGTACTCAGCGGGCGGGGGCGAAGTACACTGTCCTAGCTAGGAGGACTCCGGTACTCAGCGGGCGGGGGTGAAGCTAGGAGGACACTGTCCTAGCTAGGAGGACTCCGGTACTCAGCGGGCGGGAGCGAAGTACACTGTCCTAGCTAGGAGGACTCCGGTACTCAGCGGGCGGGGGCGTCCTAGCTAGGAGGACTCCGGTACACGGGCGTCCTGTCCTAGCTAGGAGGACTCCGGTACTCAGCGGGCGGGGGCGAGGAGTACACTGTCCTAGCTAGGAGGACTCCGGTACTCAGCGGGCGGGGGCGAAGTACACTGTCCTAGCTAGGAGGACTCCGGTACTCAGCGGGCGGGGGCGAAGTACACTGTCCTAGCTAGGAGGACTCCGGTACTCAGCGGGCGGGAGCGAAGTACACTGTCCTAGCTAGGAGGACTCCGGTACTCAGCGGGCGGGGCGAAGTACACCGTCCTAGCTAGGAGGACTCCGGTACTCAGCGGGCGGGGGCGAAGTACACCGTCCTAGCTAGGAGGACTCCGGCACTCAGCGGGCGGGGGCGAACACCGTCCTACTAGGACCGTCCGGGGCGAAGTAGCTAGGAGGACTCCGGTACTCAGCGGGCGGGGGCGAAGTACACCGTCCTAGCTAGGAGGACTCCGGTACTCAGCGGGCGGGGGCGAAGTACACTGTCCTAGCTAGGAGGACTCCGGTACTCAGCGGGCGGAGGCGAAGTACACTGTCCTAGCTAGGAGGACTCCGGTACTCAGTGGGCGGGGGAGAAGTACACTATCCTAGCTAGGAGGACTCCGGTACTCAGTGGGCGGGGGAGAAGTACACTATCCTAGCTAGGAGGACTCCGGTACTCAGCGGGCGGGGCGAAGTACACTATCCTAGCTAGGAGGACTCCGGTACTCAGCGGGCGGGGCGAAGTACACTGTCCTAGCTAGGAGGACTCCGGCACTTAGCGGGCGGTGGCGAAGTACACTGTCCTAGCTAGGAGGACTCCGGCACTCAGCGGGCGGGGCGAAGTACACTGTCCTAGCTAGGAGGACTCCGGCACTTAGCGGGCGGGGGCGAAGTACACTGCCTAGCTAGGAGGACTCCTGTACTCAGCGGGCGGGGGCGAAGTACACTGTCCTAGCTAAGAGGACTCCGGCACTCAGCGGGCGGGGCGAAGTACACTGTCCTAGCTAGGAGGACTCCGGTACTCAGTGGGCGGGGGAGAAGTACACTATCCTAGCTAGGAGGACTCCGGTACTCAGCGGGCGGGGCGAAGTACACTGTCCTAGCTAGGAGGACTCCGGCACTTAGCAGGCGGGGGCGAAGTACACTGTCCTAGCTAGGAGGACTCCGGCACTCAGCGGGCGGGGGCGAAGTACACTGTCCTAGCTAGGAGGACTCCGGCACTCAGCGGGTGGGGCGAAGTACACTGTCCTAGCTAGGAGGACTCCGGTAGTCAGTGGGCGGGGGAGGACACTATCCTAGCTAGGAGGACTCCGGTGGGCGGGCGGGGCGAAGTACACTGTCCTAGCTAGGAGGACTCCGGCACTTAGCAGGCGGGGGCGAAGTACACTGTCCTAGCTAGGAGGACTCCGGCACTCAGCGGGCGGGGGCGAAGTACACTGCCCTAGATAGGAGGACTCCGGCACTCAGCGGGCGGGGGCGAAGTACACTGTCCTAGCTAGTTAGCTACCATTGTAGCACCCGCCTCTTCTTCTTCTGTGGGGTCTGTTGGCATCCAACGCTATGGTACATTACTGCCTCCTTCTGTACTGGAGCACCATCACCTCTGTACCGGAGCCCTAGCTTAAAAATGGACCAATAGAAGAATAGAGAGGGGTTCCTGCAGTTGCAGGAATGCCCACATGCAGGAACGCCCCCAATTATGGGCTGCAATTTCACCCTTCTCGCTAGCTACAGTAGCCAAACTACATGTGTGTTGTTCAAGACAAAAGGGTTTCAGTTAGCAGCAACGTGCATATTCCATTGAACAACAGTGGTAACGATTTATCCGTGTTTATAAACGCGTATAAAATGTGACAGGATGACGTTTTCCTATGATATCATGTTGGCAGAACATACTGTCGCTACATGATATCATAGGAAAATGTCGCTACAGTATGTTCTGCCAACATGATATCATAGGAAAACGTCGCTACAGTATGTTCTGCCAACATGATATCATAGGAAAACGTCGCTACAGTATGTTCTGCCAACATGATATCATAGGAAAACGTCGCTACAGTATGTTCTGCCAACATGATATCATAGGTAAACGTCGCTACAGTATGTTCTGCCAACATGATATCATAGGAAAACGTCACTACAGTATGTTCTGCCAACATGATATCATAGGAAAACGTCGCTACAGTATGTTCTGCCAACATGATATCGTGGGAAAATGTCGCTACAGTATGTTCTGCCAACATGATATCGTAGGAAAATGTCATCCTTTCACATTTTTTTGCATTTGTCAATTGGCTATGCTCCCAGCAGGCTTTGGGGTGCCAATGTGAAAAGATGAGCGTCAACTAGAGGTCGCCCGATTAATCGGAATTGCTGATTAATTAGGGCCGATTTCAAGTTTTCATAACAATCGGTAATCAGCATTTTTGGAAACCGATTATGGCCGATTACACTGCACTCCATGAGGAAACTGCGTACGAGAGTGCAGCAAGGAGCCAAGGTGAGTTGCTAGCTAGCATTAAACGTATCTTATAAAAAATCAATCAATCATAATCCCTAGTTAACTACACATGGTTGATGATATTACTAGGTTAACTAGCTTGTCCTGCGTTGCACATAATCAATGCGGTGCCTGTTAATTTATCATCGAATCACAGCCTAGTTCGACTTCGCCAAACGGGTGATGATGATGATTTAACAAGCGCATTCGTGAAAAAAGCACTGTCGTTGCACCAATGTGTACCTAACCATAACCATCAATGGCTTTCTTAAAATCAATACACAAGTACATATTCTTAAACCTGCATATTTAGTTAATATTGCCTGCTAACATTAATTTATTTTAACTAGGGAAATTGTGTCACTTCTCTTGCGTACTGTGCAAGCAGAGTCAGGGTATATGCAGCAGTTTGGGCCGCCTGGCTCGTTGCGAACTGTGTGAAGACCATTTCTTCCTAACAAAGACCGTAATTCATTTGTCAGAATTGTACATAATTATGTCATAACATTGAAGGTTGTATAATGTAACAACATTATTTAGACTTAGGGACGCCACCCGTTAGATAAAATACGGAATGGAATAGCACATATGCACTTGTACTTTCTTCTCCAACACTTTGTTTTTGCATTATTTAAACCAAATTGAACATTTTTCATTATTTATTTGAGACTAAATTGATTTTATTGATGTATTATATTAAGTTAAAATAAGTGTTCATTCAGTATTGTTGTAATTGTCATTATTACAAATATATATATATAAAACAATCGGCCGATTAATCGGTATCTGCTTTTTTTTGTTCTCCAATAATCGTTATCGCCTTTGAAAAATCATAATCGGATGACCTCTAATTGTGAACCAACCTCATTCCTCTCCATCTCTCTCATCTCTTTCCCCCTCCTGGCAGAACCCCCATTTCCTCTGCTCTCCCTGGGTGTCCTGGTCCCTCCTCTCCGGATGATGTCAGCACTCATGTGGCAGGTGGTGCGCCTGGGCAACATAAGTCAGTATGGGAAATTGGAGGAGTTTGTTTCCATGGTCACAGAGGCGGTTCCAGATCTCCTGTCCAACAGACAGAGGTGGCTGCTGACCCTGGCACTCAGAGGACGGGTAAGAGACTTCCTGATAGATTGTAAGAGATTCCCAGCATGTTTTGAGAGTCTAGGTTTCAGCAAGGCTCAGTGCAGAATCACTGAGCTTGCACCCTAAATAACAAACTCACTCAAATTAAATCTGGGGTCCAGATTAGCAGTTTGCTCAGGCCAATCACCTGGAAGGTTCTGTTTGTGATTGGAGGCTAAAAATAGGAGGTCGCACATATAAGTTTGCTTGTTGCGGGTAGAAGAAATACCCACTGCTCTTGCTAGTATCACTTATGGTTTATTAAGGTTGTGTGATTGGAGGCTACATATGGGTTGAATTCATGTAACAGTTGGTAACTGTTTGGTTCTTGTCTCAGGTGAGTCTACAGCTATTAGGGTCTGGACATCCTGATGACCTCAAGGCTGTTCAAACCCACCTGGATAGAATCACAGCATCTGGTCTCAAACAGGTGAGTGTTTTAATCAACTGGTGCGTAATTCTGACAAGCCTGCTCTCTTTTTTTTTTAATTCTTTTTTTTTAACCTTTATTTTACTAGGCAAGTCAGTTAAGAACAAATTCTTATTTTCAATGACGGCCTAGGGGTTAACTGCCTGTTCAGGGGCAGAACGACAGATATTGTACCTTGTCAGCTCGGGATTTGAACTTGCAACCTTTCAGTTACTAGTCCAATGCTCTAACCACTAGGCTACCCTGCCGCCCCGCCTCTTAAACAGTAAGCAGTAAGGGCCGGTTTCCCTGACACAGACTAAGCCTAAAAAGCACTTTCAAAGGAGATTCTCCAGGACGAGGGTCAGTCTGTGTCCTAGAAACCGCCACTGTGCAGCTTGTTTGTCTGGACTTATGTGTTGCAGTCAAACGATGCCGCAATTGAATTTGCTGAATCCAACTTCCTGAAGCTGATCCAGAGCCTCGTGGAAGACCCAGATAGGAGGGAACACTTCTTCAAGGTGAGATAGAGCCTAGTGGAAGACCCAGATAGGAGGGAACACTTCTTCAAGGTGAGATAGAGCCTAGTGGAAGACCCAGATAGGAGGGAACACTTCTTCAAGGTAAGATAGAGCCTAGTGGAAGACCCAGATAGGAGGGAACACTTCTTCAAGGTAAGATAGAGCCCAGTGGAAGACCCAGATAGGAGGGAACACTTCTTCAAGGTAAGATAGAGCCTAGTGGAAGACCCAGATAGGAGGGAACACTTCTTCAAGGTGAGAGAGAGCCTAGTGGAAGACCCAGATAGGAGGGAACACTTCTTCAAGGTAAGATAGAGCCTCGTGGAAGACCCAGATAGGAGGGAACACTTCTTCAAGGTGAGATAGAGCCTAGTGGAAGACCCAGATAGGAGGGAACACTTCTTCAAGGTAAGATAGAGCCTCGTGGAAGACCCAGATAGGAGGGAACACTTCTTCAAGGTAAGATAGAGCCTCGTGGAAGACCCAGATAGGAGGGAACACTTCTTCAAGGTAAGATAGAGCCTAGTGGAAGACCCAGAGACCCAGAACACTTCTTCAAGGTGAGATAGAGCCTAGTGGAAGACCCAGATAGGAGGGAACACTTCTTCAAGGTAAGATAGAGCCTAGTGGAAGACCCAGATAGGAGGGAACACTTCTTCAAGGTGAGAGAGAGCCTAGTGGAAGACCCAGATAGGAGGGAACACTTCTTCAAGGTGAGATAGAGCCTAGTGGAAGACCCAGAACACTTCTTCAAGGTGAGATAGAGCCTAGTGGAAGACCCAGATAGGAGGGAACACTTCTTCAAGGTAAGATAGAGCCTAGTGGAAGACCCAGATAGGAGGGAACACTTCTTCAAGGTAAGATAGAGCCTAGTGGAAGACCCAGATAGGAGGGAACACTTCTTCAAGGTAAGATAGAGCCCAGTGGAAGACCCAGATAGGAGGGAACACTTCTTCAAGGTAAGATAGAGCCTCGTGGAAGACCCAGATAGGAGGGAACACTTCTTCAAGGTGAGATAGAGCCTAGTGGAAGACCCAGATAGAAGGGAACACTTCTTCAAGGTAAGATAGAGCCTCGTGGAAGACCTAGATAGGAGGGAACACTTCTTCAAGGTGAGATAGAGCCTAGTGGAAGACCCAGAACACTTCTTCAAGGTAAGATAGAGCCTAGTGGAAGACCCAGATAGGAGGGAACACCTACCCAGATAGGAGGGAACACTTCTTCAAGGTGAGATAGAGCCTAGTGGAGACCCAGATAGGAGGGAACACTTCTTCAAGGTGAGATAGAGCCTAGTGGAAGACCCAGATAGGAGGGAACACTTCTTCAAGGTGAGATAGAGCCTAGAAGCCTAGATAGAGCCTAGTGGAAGACCCAGATGGTAAGACCCAGATAGGAGGGAACACTTCTTCAAGGTAAGATAGAGCCTAGTGGAAGACCCAGATAGGAGGGAACACTTCTTCAAGGTAAGATAGAGCCTAGTGGAAGACCCAGATAGGAGGGAACACTTCTTCAAGGTATGATGCTTCTCCAAGTCACACCGATACAGATCCCCAACTGATGCACTGCACATAATGAGATCAAGTTGACCTCGTGTTTAGTGTTAACCTAAATACAAGGATGTATGCCGTTTTAGACTATTGCAACAGGCTGTACATCTCCCTTGTACAATAGGTTGTGTTCCCCGTGGAGTATGGACCGAGCTTTGACTCGGCGCTGCAGACTCTGGTGTGTCATTTGCTGTCCAGACTGGAGGAGCTGCTGCCTGTCCCTGACTTCAAACAGGTGCAGACACACTGAGCTGACCCAGAACCACAGTTAGATAGAAACAATAGCTATTTCTTGTTCTGAACAGTAAACTGGTTTCACGAAGGTAAAACATTTAAGGAAAATGGCATATATGTAAATCTTCGTCATCACAATAACTGTCATTTTCACCACGGTTCTCTCTGCTGTCTCTAGACTGCTCTGTTGATCAGTGGTGCCCCATCTGTCCTGAAGGACTTCATGAGCAGTGTCTCCCATGCAGAGGATCTGAAGTCCCTGCTACAGAACCCACAGTGCCACGGGAAACTCAAGCTGCCCAAGAGCGGTAAGTCTCTTGTTTGAGTTCCAAATGGCTCTCTTCCCTTAGCGCCTCTGCTTAAAAGTAGTGTTCTCTCTAGGGAAGAGGTGTCAAACTCATTCCATGGAGGGCTGACTGTGCTGGTCTTTGTTATTTCCTTTCAGTTTGTGTCCAATGAATTTTGACATGCAGGTGAGGTTGGCTAATCAGTGACCTTAATAGGTCAATCGAGTAGGGAGGGAGGAGTGGAAGACCGGGCCCACCATGGAGTAGTTTGACACCTTTGATGGAGGGAATCCGCTGCCATTAGGTACACATCCCCCACCCGGTACACATCCCCCACCCTGTACCACCCCCCCCACCCGGTACACACACACCCCCTGCACGGTACACCCCCTGCCCGGTACACCCCCTGCCCGGTACACACACACCCCACCAGGTACCGGTACACACACCCCCACCCGGTACACATCCCCCACCCGGTACACACACACCTCACCCCCACCCGTACACATCCCCCACCCGGTACACACCCCCCCACCCGGTACACATCCCCCACCCGGTACACACACACCCCACCACACACACCCCACCCGGTACCCCCCCACCCGGTACACACACCCCCCACCCCCACCGGTACACACCCTGCCCGGTACACCCCCGGTCCCCACCCGGTACACACACACCACCCCACCCGGTACACCCCCACCCGGTACACACCCCCCACCCGGTACACATCCCCCACCCGGTACACATCCCCCACCCGGTACACATCCCCCACCCGGTACACACCCCCCCACCCCGGTACACCACCCCACCCGGTACACACCCCCCCACCCGGTACACCCCCTGCCCCACCCGTACACACCCCCACCCGGTACACCCACCCCACCCGGTACACACCCCCCCACCCCCACCCCACCCGGTACACACCCCCCACACACCCCTGCCCGGTACACCCCCCCCACCCGGTGCCCCCCACCCGGTACACACACCCCACCCACATCACATCCCCCACCCGGTACACACACACCCCCACCCACCCCCTGGTACACATCCCCCACCCGGTACACACACCCCCCACCCGGTACACACACCCCCCCACCCGGTACACACACCCCCCCCCACCCGGTACACATCCCCCACCCGGTACCCCACCCCACCGGTACACATCCCCCACCCGGTACACATCCCCCACCCGGTACACACACCCCCACCCGGTACACCCCCCGGTACACACACACCCCCCACCCCCCCCCCACCCCCTGGTACACACACCCCCACCCGGTACACACACCCGGTACACACCCCCCCCCGGTACACACCACCACCCCCCCACCCGGTACACACCCGGTACACCCCCCCACCCACACACACCCCACCCGTACACCCCCTGCCCGGTATACCCCCCTGCCCGGTACACATCCCCTGCCCGGTACACCCCCCTGCCCGGTATACCCCCTGCCCGGTACACATCCCCCGGTGCCCCCCCACCCGGTACACCCCCCCGGCCACACACCCCCCGTACACCCCCCCCCACCCCCCCCGGTACACACCCCCTGCCCGGTACACCCCCTGCCCGGTACACCCCCTGCCCGGTACACCCCCTGCCCGGTACACCCCCTGCCCGGTACACCCCCTGCCCGGTACACACCCCCTGCCCGGTACACACACCCCCTGCCCGGTACACACCCCCCCACCCGGTACACACCCCTGCCCGGTACACACCCCCCGCCCGGTACACCCCCTGCCCGGTACACACCCCCGCCCGGTACACACCCCATCTGGTACAAACCCCGCCCGGTACACCCCCTGCCCGGTACACACCCCATCCGGTACACACCCCGCCCGGTACACACCCCGCCCGGTACACACCCCGCCCGGTACACCCCCTGCCCGGTACACCCCCTGCCCGGTACACCCCCTGCCCGGTACACCCCTGCCCGGTACACATCCTCTGTCTGACAATCTGTAGATTAAATGCAACGCCAATATAATCTTAATCATCTAATAATCTATCTAATAATCTATCTAATGATCTATATAATAATCTATATAATAATCTATCTAATGATCTATATAATAATCTATATAATAATCTATATAATAATATCTATCTAATGATCTATATAATAATCTATATAATAATCTATATAATAATCTATATAATAATCTATATAATAATCTATATAATAATCTATATAATGATCTATCTAATGATCTATCTAATGATCTATCTAATAATCTATCTAATAATCTATCTAATAATCTATATAATGATCTATATAATGATCTATCTAATAATCTATCTAATAATCTATCTAATAATCTATCTAATAATCTATCTAATAATCTATCTAATAATCTATATAATAATCTATATAATAATCTATATAATGATCTAATTGTTTCCCATCTTCTTTCCATTGGTCCTTGTTGTCACTGTTCAGCTCCTTCACAGATAGAGGACCATCTCCTCTGCTCCTTATCCCTTCCTCCCTCACTGAGACTGGGCAATGCCTCGCACCACAGCGCCAGCGAATCCAAAGCCTTCCCTGACTGTGAGAACCCGCCCCTGCAGGTCAGAGATAACCAGGGGACTATGACTGACAATTTGAGTGGCCAATGGGCTGAGTCCAAAACAAGTATAGATCAAAACATGATTGGAACAGATTCAGTAGAAAACCAAGGAGGTTCTCAACGAACGAACAACCAGAAGGACGTGAAGGAGAAAGATGTGGAAAGACAAAGTGCAGGAAGGAAAGCAGTAGACACGGAGCACCAATACTGCCTGAGCACCAATACTGCTCCTCAAACTGCTGACCAAAACACGGCACCATCAGCCAGCCAACAAGCTGCCTCAGCCTCCACCTCAGTCTCTGCCCAGGACACCACCTCAACATCCACCTCGAGCACCCTGTCGTCCTCGTCCGGGGTGTCACCGGAGCAGCCGCGGCAGCGCGTGGCCCACAGGTGTCCACAGTGCGGCCGTTGTTTCATTTACCGCTATAAGATGCTGGAGCACCAGAGACTCCACACGGGGGAGAACCCTTACAAGTGTTCCCAGTGTGGTAAGACCTTCAGAAGGTCCTCGGAGATGTCCACCCACCGCCGAACGCAGTGCTCCAACGCTGCCTATGTCTGTATTAAATGCGGAAGCAGTTTTGGGTCGGTCAGAGAGCGGGTCAGTCACCGGTGTTGTGGTAGCAAAGCAGCGGCGGCGCAGAAGTTTGAATGTCCACAGTGTGGGAAGAACTTCAAGTGGCACAACTCGTTAAAGAAACACCTGGTAACCCACACCAGGAAGAAGGGCTTCAATTGCAGGTACATTAACATTACACTGTTACCGTCCCAAATGGCGGGGAACAGGGGGGAAGAGTGAGGAAC
This sequence comes from Oncorhynchus gorbuscha, assembly GCF_021184085.1. Classification (NCBI taxonomy): domain Eukaryota; kingdom Metazoa; phylum Chordata; class Actinopteri; order Salmoniformes; family Salmonidae; genus Oncorhynchus; species Oncorhynchus gorbuscha. The sequence goes on along the minus strand of NC_060194.1, from coordinate 50,113,776 downwards.
AGTGGGGAACAGGGGGGAAGAGTGGGGAAGAGTGAGGAACAGTGGGGAACAGGGGGAAGAGTGGGGAAGAGTGAGGAACAGTGGGGAACAGGGGGGAAGAGTGAGGAACAGTGGGGAACAGGGGGAACAGTGGGGAAGAGTGGGGAAGAGTGGGGAACAGGGGGGGGAAGTGGGGACGGAACTCTGGGGAACAGTGGGGAACGGGGGGAACGGGGGGGAACAGTGGGGAACAGGGGGGAACAGGGGGAACAGTGGGGAACAGGGGTTAACTGCCTTGCTCATTGACAGAACAACATATTTTTCCCTTGTCAGCTCAGGCCCAACACTCTAACCACTAGGCTACCTGCTGTAGCTAGAGGACTCGTGACATCTCCAGGACTGGTTCTAGAGCTAGAGGACTCCTGATATCTCCTGGACTGGTTCTAGAGCTAGAGGACCCTGATATCTCCAGGACTGGTTCTAGAGCTAGAGGACTCCTGATATCTCCAGGACTGGTTCTAGAGCTAGAGGACCCCTGATATCTCCAGGACTACTTCTAGAGCTAGAGGACCCCTGATATCTCCAGGACTGGTTCTAGAGCTAGAGGACTCCTGATATCTCCTGGACTGGTTCTAGAGCTAGAGGACTCCTGATATCTCCAGGACTGGTTCTAGAGCTAGAGGACTCCTGATATCTCCAGGACTGGTTCTAGAGCTAGAGGACTCCTGATATCTCCTGGACTGGTTCTAGAGCTAGAGGACCCCTGATATCTCCAGGACTGGTTCTAGAGCTAGAGGACTCCTGATATCTCCTGGACTGGTTCTAGAGCTAGAGGACTCCTGATATCTCCAGGACTGGTTCTAGAGCTAGAGGACTCCTGATATCTCCAGGACTGGTTCTAGAGCTAGAGGACTCCTGATATCTCCAGGACTGGTTCTAGAGCTAGAGGACTCCTGATATCTCCTGGACTGGTTCTAGAGCTAGAGGACCCCTGATATCTCCAGGACTGGTTCTAGAGCTAGAGGACTCCTGATATCTCCTGGACTGGTTCTAGAGCTAGAGGACCCCTAATATCTCCAGGACTGGTTCTAGAGAGGAGAAGCCACTCACAGTGGCTGTATTGAAGGGAGAGTGGTTTCTCCTCTCCTTGGTAATCAGTGGCTGTATTGAAGGGGGAGTGGTTTCTCCTCTCCTAGGTAATCAGTGGCTTTATTGAAGGGGGAGTGGTTTCTCCTCTCCTTGGTAATCAGTGGCTGTATTGAAGGGGGAGTGGTTTCTCCTCTCCTAGGTAATCAGTGGCTGTATTGAAGGGGGAGTGGTTTCTCCTCTCCTTGGTAATCAGTGGCTGTATTGAAGGGGGAGTGGTTTCTCCTCTCCTTGGTAATCAGTGGCTGTATTGAAGGGGGAGTGGTTTCTCCTCTCCTTGGTAATCAGTGGCTATATTGAAGGGGGAGTGGTTTCTCCTCTCCTTGGTAATCAGTGGCTGTATTGAAGGGGGAGTGGTTTCTCCTCTCCTTGGTAATCAGTGGCTGTATTGAAGGGGGAGTGGATTCTCGATCACCCCAGAGAACACTGCTACTCCATCTCTCCTGTCTTCATTTGACTATGTTTTCTCTCATAGTCCGAGAGCATCTGGTCGTCACGGCGATGGCACAGGGCTTCTCATTTCTCCTGACTGGAGATTCTCTATTCTCCCTCTCTCACCTGTTCATCTCCTCATTTGAAAATCCATGTTGTCACTGTCTCTTGACCACTCAAGCTTCACATCGTTGTTATTTATCGTCCACCATGTTGCCCTTCCAGTTCCTCAATGAGCTTGACACCTGAACCTTTAAACAGGTCAACATTCACAAGGCCGCAGGGCCAGATAGATTACCAGGACGTGTACTCGGAACATGCGCTGACCAACTGGCAAGTGTCTTCACTGACATTTTCAACCTCTCCCTGACTCAGTCTGTAATACATACATGTTTCAAGCAGACCACCGTAGTCCCTGTGCCCAAGGAAGTGAAGGTAACCTGCCTAAATGATTACCGCCCCGCAGCACTCACGTCACCAATTCACATACCGTCCCAACAGATCCACAGATGACACAATCTCAATCTCACTCCACACTGCCCTTTCACACCTGGACAAAATGAACACCTATGTGAGAATGCTGTTCATTGACTACAGCTCAGCGTTCAACACCATAGTGCCCACGAAGCTTATCACTAAACTGAGGACTCTGGGACTAAACACCTCCCTCTGCAACTGGATCCTGGACTTCCTGACGGGCGCTAGGGGTAGGCAACAACACATCTGCCACACTGATCCTCAACACTGGGGTTAGTTCCTTGGTGTCCACATCACCAACGATCTATCATGGCCCAAACATGATAGGGCACGACAAAACCTTTCCCCCTCAGGAGACAGAAAAGATTTGGCACGTGTCCCCAGATCCTTAAAAGGTTCTACAGCTGCACCATCGGGAGCATCCTGACCAGTTGCATCACCGCCTGGTATGACAACTGCTCAGCATCTGACCATAAGGCGCTACAGAGGGTAGTGCAAATGGCCCTGTACATCACTGGGACCAAGCTTCCTGCCATCCAGGACCTATATAATAGGCGGTGTCAGAGGAAAGCCCATAAACTCGTCAGACTCCAGTCACCCAAGTTTTCTCTGCTACCGCACGGCAAGCGGTACCGGAGCGACAAGTTTAGGACCAAAAGGCTCCTCAATAGCTTCTACCCCCAAGCCATAAGACTGCTGAACAATTAATAAAATCGCCACCGGATTTGATGAGATCATTTCCTGACAATGGCTCGCTGCTCTTCGTACTGGGCGACTTCAACCTTCTGACTGACCTTCTTTCCCCTCCTTGCCTCTTGTGACCTCACCCTTTCCCAGTCCCCTCCCACTCACAAGGCAGGCGATATGCTTGACCTCATCTTTACTAGAGGTTGTTCTCCTACTAATCTCACTGTAACCCCCCTCCAGGTCTCTGTTCTCCTACTAATCTCACTGTAACCCCCTCCAGGTCTCTGTTCTCCTACTAATCTCACTGTAACCCCCTCCAGGTCTCTGTTCTCCTACTAATCTCACTGTAACCCCCTCCAGGTCTCTGTTCTCCTACTAATCTCACTGTAACCCCCTCCAGGTCTCTGTTCTCCTACTAATCTCACTGTAACCCCCTCCAGGTCTCTGTTCTCCTACTAATCTCACTGTAACCCCCCTCCAGGTCTCTGTTCTCCTACTAATCTCACTGTAACCCCCTCCAGGTCTCTGTTCTCCTACTAATCTCACTGTAACCCCTCCAGGTCTCTGTTCTCCTACTAATCTCACTGGTCTCTGTTCTCCTACTAATCTCACTGTAACCCCCCCCTCCAGGTCTCTGTTCTCCTACTAATCTCACTGTAACCCCCTCCAGGTCTCTGTTCTCCTACTAATCTCACTGTAACCCCCCCCAGGTCTAGGTCTCTGTTCTCCTACTAATCTCACTACACCCCCTCCAGGTCTCTGTTCTCCTACTAATCTCACTGTAACCCCTCCAGGTCTCTGTTCTCCTACTAATCTCACTACACCCCCCTCCAGGTCTCTGTTCTCCTACTAATCTCACTACAACCCCCTCCAGGTCTCTGTTCTCCTACTAATCTCACTGTAACCCCCCCCCCCCCCCCCACCCTCCCAGGTCTCTGTTCTCCTACTAATCTCACTTTAACCCCCTCCAGGTCTCTGTTCTCCTACTAATCTCACTGTAACCCCTCCAGGTCTCTGTTCTCCTACTAATCTCACTGTAACCCCTCCAGGTCTCTGTCCTCATACTAATCTCACTGTAACCCCCACCAGGTCTCTGTTCTCCTACTAATCTCACTGTAACCCCCTCCAGGTCTCTGTTCTCCTACTAATCTCACTGTAACCCCCTCCAGGTCTCTGTTCTCCTACTAATCTCACTGTAACCCCCTCCAGGTCTCTGTTCTCATACTAATCTCACTGTAACCCCCACCAGGTCTCTGTTCTCCTACTAATCTCACTGTAACCCCCCCAGGTCTCTGTTCTCCTACTAATCTCACTGTAACCACCCCCCTCCAGGTCTCTGTTCTCCTACTAATCTCACTGTAACCTCCCACCCCCCTCCAGGTCTCTGTTCTCCTACTAATCTCACTGTAACCCCTCCAGGTCTCTGTTCTCCTACTAATCTCACTGTAACCCCCTCCAGGTCTCTGTTCTCCTACTAATCTCACTGTAACCCCCTCCAGGTCTCTGTTCTCCTACTAATCTCACTGTAACCCCCTCCTCTGTTCTCCTAGGTCTCTGTTCTCCTACTAATCTCACTGTAACCCCCTCCAGGTCTCTGTTCTCCTACTAATCTCACTGTAACCCCCTCCAGGTCTCTGTTCTCCTACTAATCTCACTGTAACCCCCCCCTCCAGGTCTCTGTTCTCCTACTAATCTCACTGTAACCCCCCCCCCTCCAGGTCTCTGTTCTCCTACTAATCTCACTGTAACCCCCTCCCCCTCCAGGTCTCTGTTCTCCTACTAATCTCACTGCACCCCCTCCAGGTCTCTGTTCTCCTACTAATCTCACTGTAACCCCCCTCCAGGTCTCTGTGCTCCTACTAATCTCACTGTAACCCCCCTCCAGTTTTCTGTTCTCCTACTAATCTCACTGTAACCCCCTCTAGGTCTCTGTTCTCATACTAATCTCACTGTAACCCCCTCCAGGTCTCTGTTCTCCTACTAATCTCACTGTAACCCCCTCCAGGTCTCTGTTCTCCTACTAATCTCACTGTAACCCCTCCAGGTCTCTGTTCTCCTATTAATCTCACTGTTCCTCAACCCCTCCAGGTCTCTGTTCTCCTACTAATCTCACTGTAACCCCCCCCCTCTCCCAGGTCTCTGTTCTCCTACTAATCTCACTGCACCCCCTCCAGGTCTCTGTTCTCCTACTAATCTCACTGTAACCCCCTCCCCCTCCAGGTCTCTGTTTTCCTACTAATTTCACTGTAACCCCCTCCAGGTCTCTGTGCTCCTACTAATCTCACTGTAACCCCCCTCCAGGTTTCTGTTCTCCTACTAATCTCACTGTAACCCCCTCCAGGTCTCTGTTCTCCTACTAATCTCACTGTAACCCCCTCCAGGTCTCTGTTCTCCTACTAATCTCACTGTAACCCCTCCAGGTCTCTGTTCTCCTACTAATCTCACTGTAACCCCCTCCAGGTCTCTGTTCTCCTACTAATCTCACTGTAACCCCCTCCAGGTCTCTGTTCTCCTACTAATCTCACTGTAACCCCCTCCAGGTCTCTGTTCTCCTACTAATCTCACTGTAACCCCCTCCAGGTCTCTGTTCTCCTACTTATCTCACTGTAACACCCTCCAGGTCTCTGTTCTCCTACTAATCTCACTGTAACCCCCCCCCAGGTCTCTGTTCTCCTGCTAATCTCACTGTAACCCCTCCAGGTCTCTGTTCTCCTACTAATCTCACTGTAACCCCCTCCAAGTCTCTGTTCTCCTACTAATCTCACTGTAACCCCCCTCCGGGTCTCTGTTCTCCTACTAATCTCACTGTAACCCCCTCCAGGTCTCTGTTCTCCTTCTAGTCTCACTGTAACCCCCTCCAGGTCTCTGTTCTCCTACTAATCTCACTGTACCCCCTCCAGGTCTCTGTTCTCCTACTAATCTCACTGTAACCCCCTCCAGGTCTCTGTTCTCCTACTAATCTCACTGTAACCCCCTCCAGGTCTCTGTTCTCCTACTAATCTCACTGTAACCCCCTCCAGGTCTCTGTTCTCCTACTAATCTCACTGTAACCCCCTCCAGGTCTCTGTTCTCCTACTAATCTCACTGTAACCCCCCCAGGTCTCTGTTCTCCTACTAATCTCACTGTAACCCCCTCCAGGTCTCTGTTCTCCTACTAATCTCACTGTAACCCCCTCCAGGTCTCTGTTCTCCTACTAATCTCACTGTAACCCCCCCAGGTCTCTGTTCTCCTACTAATCTCACTGTAACCCCCTCCAGGTCTCTGTTCTCCTACTAATCTCACTGTAACCCCCCTCCAGGTCTCTGTTCTCCTACTAATCTCACTGTAACCCCCTCCAGGTCTCTGTTCTCCTACTAATCTCACTGTAACCCCCTCAATGTCTCTGTTCTCCTACTAATCTCACTACAACCCCCTCCAGGTCTCTGTTCTCCTACTAATCTCACGGTAACCCCCATCCCCCCTCAATGTCTCTGTTCTCCTACTAATCTCACTGTAACCCCCTCCCCTCCAGGTCTCTGTTCTCCTACTAATCTCACTGTAACCCCCCCCTCCAGGTCTCTGTTCTCCTACTAATCTCACTGTAACCCCCCAGGTCTCTGTTCTCATACTAATCTCACTGTAACCCCCTCCAGGTCTCTGTTCTCCTACTAATCTCACTGTAACCCCCTCCAGGTCTCTGTTCTCCTACTAATCTCACTGTAACCCCCTCCAGGTCTCTGTTCTCCTACTAATCTCACTGTAACCCCCTCCAGGACTTTGTTCTCCTACTAATCTCACTACAACCCCCTCCAGGTCTCTGTTCTCCTACTAATCTCACGGTAACCCCCATCCCCCTCAATGTCTCTGTTCTCCTACTAATCTCACTGTAACCCCCTCCCCTCCAGGTCTCTGTTCTCCTACTAATCTCACTGTAACCCCCCCCCAGGTCTCTGTTCTCCTACTAATCTCACTGTAACCCCCTCCAGGTCTCTGTTCTCATACTAATCTCACTGTAACCCCCTCCAGGTCTCTGTTCTCCTACTAATCTCACTGTAACCCCTCCAGGTCTCTGTTCTCCTACTAATCTCACTGTAACCCCTCCAGGTCTCTGTTCTCCTACTAATCTCACTGTAACCCCCTCCAGGTCTCTGTACTCCTACTAATCTCACTGTAACCCCTCCAGGTCTCTGTTCTCCTACTAATCCTGTAACCCCCTCCAGGTCTCTGTTCTCCTACTAATCTCACTGTAACCCCCTCCAGGTCCCTGTTCTCCTACTAATCTCACGGTAACCCCCTCCAGGTCTCTGTTCTCCTACTAATCTCACTGTAACCTCCTCCAGGTCTCTGTTCTCCTACTAATCTCACTGCAACCCCCTCCAGGTCTCTGTTCTCCTACTAATCTCACTGTAACCCCCTCCAGGTCTCTGTTCTCCTACTAATCTCACTGTAACCCCCTCCAGGTCTCTGTTCTCCTACTAATCTCACTGTAACCCCTCCAGGTCTCTGTTCTCCTACTAATCTCACTGTAACCCCCTCCAGGTCTCTGTGCTCCTACTAATCTCACTGTAACCCCCCCCCTCCAGTTTTCTGTTCTCCTACTAATCTCACTGTAACCCCCTCTAGGTCTCTGTTCTCATACTAATCTCACTGTAACCCCCTCCAGGTCTCTGTTCTCCTACTAATCTCACTGTAACCCCCTCCAGGTCTCTGTTCTCCTACTAATCTCACTGTAACCCCCCCCTCCAGTTCTCTGTTCTCCTACTAATCTCACTGCACCCCCTCCAGGTCTCTGTTCTCCTACTAATCTCACTGTAACCCCCCTCCAGGTCTCTGTTCTCCTATTAATCTCACTGTAACCCCCTCCAGGTCTCTGTTCTCCTACTAATCTCACTGTAACCCCCTCCAGGTCTCTGTTCTCCTACTAATCTCACTGTAACCCCCCCAGGTCTCTGTTCTACTAATCTCACTGTAACCCCCTCCAGGTCTCTGTTCTCCTACTAATCTCACTGTAACCCCCTCCAGGTCTCTGTTCTCCTACTAATCTCACTGTAACACCCTCCAGGTCTCTGTTCTCCTACTAATCTCACTGTAACACCCTCCAGGTCTCTGTTCTCCTACTAATCTCACTGTAATCCCCCCTCCAGGTCTCTGTTCTCCTACTAATCTCACTGTAACCCCCTCCAGGTCTCTGTTCTCCTACTAATCTCACTGTAACCCCCCCAAGTCTCTGTTCTCCTACTAATCTCACTGTAACCCCCCTCCGGGTCTCTGTTCTCCTACTAATCTCACTGTAACCCCTCCAGGTCTCTGTTCTCCTATTAATCTCACTGTAACCCCCTCCAGGTCTCTGTTCTCCTACTAATCTCACTGTAACCCCTCCAGGTCTCTGTTCTACTAATCTCACTGTAACCCCCTCCAGGTCTCTGTTCTCCTACTAATCTCACTGTAACCCCCTCCAGGTCTCTGTTCTCCTACTAATCTCACTGTAACACCCTCCAGGTCTCTGTTCTCCTACTAATCTCACTGTAACACCCTCCAGGTCTCTGTTCTCCTACTAATCTCACTGTAATCCCCCCCCCCCTGCAACCCCCAGGTCTCTGTTCTCCTACTAATCTCACTGTAACCCCCTCCAGGTCTCTGTTCTCCTACTAATCTCACTGTAACCCCCTCCAAGTCTCTGTTCTCCTACTAATCTCACTGTAACCCCCCCCTCCGGGTCTCTGTTCTCCTAATAATCTCACTGTAACCCCCTCCAGGTCTCTGTTCTCCTTCTAGTCTCACTGTAACCCCCTCCAGGTCTCTGTTCTCCTACTAATCTCACTGTACCCCCTCCAGGTCTCTGTTCTCCTACTAATCTCACTGTAACCCCCTCCAGGTCTCTGTTCTCCTACTAATCTCACTGTAACCCCCTCCAGGTCTCTGTTCTCCTACTAATCTCACTGTAACCCCCCTCCAGGTCTCTGTTCTCCTACTAATCTCACTGTAACCCCCTCCAGGTCTCTGTTCTCCTACTAATCTCACTGTAACCCCCTCCAGGTCTCTGTTCTCCTACTAATCTCACTGTAACCCCCCCAGGTCTCTGTTCTCCTACTAATCTCACTGTAACCCCTCCAGGTCTCTGTTCTCCTACTAATCTCACTGTAACCCCCCCCCAGGTCTCTGTTCTCCTACTAATCTCACTGTAACCCTCCACCCCCTCCAGGTCTCTGTTCTCCTACTAATCTCACTGTAACCCCCTCCAGGTCTCTGTTCTCCTACTAATCTCACTGTAACCCCCTCCAGGTCTCTGTTCTCCTACTAATCTCACTATAACCCCCCTCCAGGTCTCTGTTCTCCTACTAATCTCACGGTAACCCCCATCCCCCTCAATGTCTCTGTTCTCCTACTAATCTCACTGTAACCCCCCCCCCCAGGTCTCTGTTCTCCTACTAATCTCACTGTAACCCTCCACCCCCCTCCTGTAACCCCCTCCAGGTCTCTGTTCTCCTACTAATCTCACTGTAACCCCCTCCAGGTCTCTGTTCTCCTACTAATCTCACTGTAACCCCCTCCAGGTCTCTGTTCTCCTACTAATCTCACTATAACCCCCTCCAGGTCTCTGTTCTCCTACTAATCTCACGGTAACCCCCATCCCCCTCAATGTCTCTGTTCTCCTACTAATCTCACTGTAACCCCCTCCCCCTCCAGGTCTCTGTTCTCCTACTAATTTCACTGTAACCCCCCCCTCCAGGTCTCTGTTCTCCTACTAATCTCACTGTAACCCCCTCCAGGTCTCTGTTCTCATACTAATCTCACTGTAACCCCCCTCCAGGTCTCTGTTCTCCTACTAATCTCACTGTAACCCCCTCCAGGTCTCTGTTCTCCTACTAATCTCACTGTAACCCCCTCCAGGTCTCTGTTCTCCTACTAATCTCACTGTAACCCCTCCAGGTCTCTGTACTCCTACTAATCTCACTGTAACCCCCTCCAGGTCTCTGTTCTCCTACTAATCCTGTAACCCCCTCCAGGTCTCTGTTCTCCTACTAATCTCACTGTAACCCCCTCCAGGTCTCTGTTCTCCTACTAATCCTGTAACCCCCTCCAGGTCTCTGTTCTCCTACTAATCTCACTGTAACCCCTCCAGGTCTCTGTTCTCCTACTAATCCTGTAACCCCCTCCAGGTCTCTGTTCTCCTACTAATCCTGTAACCCCCCTCCAGGTCTCTGTGCTCCTACTAACTAATCTCACTGTAACCCCCCCCTCCAGGGTCTCTGTTCTCCTACTAATCTCACTGTAACCCCTCCAGGTCTCTGTTCTCCTACTAATCTCACTGTAACCCCCTCCAGGTCTCTGTGCTCCTACTAATCTCACTGTAACCCCCCCTCACTCCAGGTCTCTGTTCTCCTACTAATCTCACTGTAACCCCCTCCAGGTCTCTGTTCTCCTACTAATCCTGTAACCCCCTCCAGGTCTCTGTTCTCCTACTAATCTCACTGTAACCCCCTCCAGGTCTCTGTTCTCCTACTAATCCTGTAACCCCCTCCAGGTCTCTGTTCTCCTACTAATCTCACTGTAACCCCCTCCAGGTCTCTGTTCTCCTACTAATCTCACTGTAACCCCCTCCAGGTCTCTGTTCTCCTACTAATCTCACTGTAACCCCACCCCCCCTCCAGGTCTCTGTTCTCCTACTAATCTCACTGTAACCCCCTCCAGGTCTCTGTTTTCCTACTAATCTCACTGTAACCCCCTCCAGGTCTCTGTTCTCCTACTAATCTCACTATAACCCCCTCCAGGTCTCTGTTCTCCTACTAATCTCACGGTAACCCCCATCCCCCTCAATGTCTCTGTTCTCCTACTAATCTCACTGTAACCCCCTTCCCCCTCCAGGTCTCTGTTCTCCTACTAATCTCACTGTAACCCCCCCTCCAGGTCTCTGTTCTCCTACTAATCTCACTGTAACCCCCTCCAGGTCTCTGTTCTCATACTAATCTCACTGTAACCCCCTCCAGGTCTCTGTTCTCCTACTAATCTCACTGTAACCCCCTCCAGGTCTCTGTTCTCCTACTAATCTCACTGTAACCCCCTCCAGGTCTCTGTTCTCCTACTAATCTCACTGTAACCCCTCCAGGTCTCTGTACTCCTACTAATCTCACTGTAACCCCTCCAGGTCTCTGTTCTCCTACTAATCCTGTAACCCCCTCCAGGTCTCTGTTCTCCTACTAATCTCACTGTAACCCCTCCAGGTCTCTGTTCTCCTACTAATCCTGTAACCCCCTCCAGGTCTCTGTTCTCCTACTAATCCTGTAACCCCCTCCAGGTCTCTGTGCTCCTACTAACTAATCTCACTGTAACCCCCCCCCTCCGGGTCTCTGTTCTCCTACTAATCTCACTGTAACCCCTCCAGGTCTCTGTTCTCCTACTAATCTCACTGTAACCCCCTCCAGGTCTCTGTGCTCCTACTAATCTCACTGTAACCCCCCTCCAGGTCTCTGTTCTCCTACTAATCTCACTGTAACCCCTCCAGGTCTCTGTTCTCCTACTAATCCTGTAACCCCCTCCAGGTCTCTGTTCTCCTACTAATCTCACTGTAACCCCCTCCAGGTCTCTGTTCTCCTACTAATCCTGTAACCCCCTCCAGGTCTCTGTTCTCCTACTAATCTCACTGTAACCCCCTCCAGGTCTCTGTTCTCCTACTAATCTCACTGTAACCCCCTCCAGGTCTCTGTTCTCCTACTAATCTCACTGTAACCCCCTCCAGGTCTCTGTTCTCCTATTAATCTCACTGTAACCCCCTCCATGTCTCTGATCACTTCTTAGTTTCCTTTTCTGTCTCCCTCCATCATTTTTCCCTCCTGTCTCCTGACTCTGCCTCTTCAACCTTACTCTTTTTCCTTTCCACATCCTTCGACTTTCACTGTCCCCTTTCCTCCCGGCCTGCTAGACCCTCCCCTCCTGCTCCGTGGCTGAGTGACTCATTGCTTACAGAACAGGGCTGCAGACAGCTGAGCAAAAATGGAGAAAAACTAAACTTTCGGAGGACCTATCATCCTTTCACTCTCTCCTCTTTACCTTCTCTTCCTCTGTGTCTGCTGCTAAAGCCACTTTCTACCACTCTGAAATGTATGCCTTGCCAACTACTTCAAAAAGAAGTTTGGTGATATCCGCTCCTCATTCACTCAGTCTATTGAGTCCACTGGTCCCATTCACACAGAACTACTCCTTGACCTATTGAGTCCACTGGTCCCATTCACACAGAACTACTCCTTTACCTATTGAGTCCACTGGTCCCATTCACACAGAACTACTCCTTTACCTATTGAGTCCACTGGTCCCATTCACACAGAACTACTCCTTTACCTATTTCTCCCCTCTCTCTTTCCAGAAAGAAATGTTACTGAGTTACAGTTCATATAAGGAAATCAGTCCAGTTAAATAAATTCATTAGGCCCTAATCTATGGATTTCACATGACTGGGCAGGGGAGCAGCCATGGGTGGGCCTGGGGGGGCTTAAGCCCAGCCAATCAGAATTAGTTTTTTTTTCTTCACAAAAGGGCTTTATTCCAGACAGAAATACTCCTCAGTTTCATCAGCTGTCCGGGTGGCTTGTCTGAGATGATCCCGCAGGTGAAGAACCCGGATGTGGAGGTCCTGGGTTGGCGTGGTGACACGTGGTCTGCGGTTGTGAGGCCGGTTGGACGGACTGACAAATTCTCTAAAACGATGTTGGAGGCGGCTTATGGTAGAGAAATTAACATTCATGCCAATTGCACGCTCCCTCAACTTGAGACATCTGTGGCATTGTGTTGAGACAAAACTGCACATTTTAGAGTGGCCTTTTATTGTCCCCAGCACAAGGTGCACCTGTGTAATGATCATGCTGTTTAATCAGCTTCTTGATATACCACACCTGTCAGATGGATGGATTATCTTGGCGAAGGAGAAATGCTCACTGACAGGGCCTTTTATTGTCCCCAGCACAAGGTGCACCTGTGTAATAATCATGCTGTTTAATCAGCTTCTTGATATACCACACCTGTCAGATGGATGGATTATCTTGGTGAAATATAAATTCTAAATAACGGGGATGTAAACAAATTGTGACATTTCTTTTAATCAATTTTTTGTGAGTGTGGAACATTTCTGTGATTTTCTGTGAAACATGGGACCAACACTTAACATCTTGCATTTTCATATATATATATTTTCAGTATACTTATGACCAGGTCCCATAGGAATTTGGTCAAAAGTTGTGCACTATATAGGGGATGGTATGGCATTTGGGAAGCTACACTGTGATTCATGATTGGTGACTCATGTAAATCATGTTTTATATTTAATGTCCTGTAATGGAAAAGCAAATATCTTTGAAAAGACAATAGCTGTGGCCCAGATAGCAGCCTAGTACCTTTTATAGAGCTCTATGGGCCCAGGTCAACAGTAGTGCACTATAAAGGGGAACAGGAAGTCATTTGGGACACAGCCGATAAAGGCTATCTTCCATAAAGCGCTATCCTATGTATTCTAAGGTACTGTGGTGAGGGGCCGTTCCCAGGTATCGCTGAGCTGAGGACCCACCAGAAGGTCCATGATGGAGAAGAGAAGCCCTACAAGTGTGAACAGTGTGGAAAGGGCTTCAGCTCCCAGGTATTCTATTGTATTCAGCTCCCAGGTATTCTATTGTATTCATCTCCCAGGTATTCTATGGTATTCATCTCCCAGGTATTCTATTGTATTCATCTCCCAGGTATTCTATTCTATTCAGCTCCCAGGTATTCTATTGTATTCATCTCCCAGGTATTCTATTGTATTCAGCTCCCAGGTATTCTATTGTATTCAGCTCCCAGGTATTCTATTGTATTCAGCTCCCAGGTATTCTATTGTATTCAGCTCCCAGGTATTCTATGGTATTCATCTCCCAGGTATTCTATTGTATTCAGCTCCCAGGTATTCTATGGTATTCATCTCCCAGGTATTCTATTGTATTCATCTCCCAGGTATTCTATTGTATTCATCTCCCAGGTATTCTATTGTATTCAGCTCCCAGGTATTCTATTGTATTCAGCTCCCAGGTATTCTATTGTATTCAGCTCCCAGGTATTCTATTGTATTCAGCTCCCAGGTATTCTATTGTATTCAGCTCCCAGGTATTCTATTGTATTCAGCTCCCAGGTATTCTATTGTATTCATCTCCCAGGTATTCTATGGTATTCATCTCCCAGGTATTCTATTGTATTCATCTCCCAGGTATTCTATTGTATTCATCTCCCAGGTATTCTATTGTATTCATCTCCCAGGTATTCTATTGTATTCAGCTCCCAGGTATTCTATTGTATTCAGCTCCCAGGTATTCTATTGTATTCAGCTCCCAGGTATTCTATTGTATTCAGCTCCCAGGTATTCTATTGTATTCAGCTCCCAGGTATTCTATTGTATTCAGCTCCCAGGTATTCTATTGTATTCATCTCCCAGGTATTCTATGGTATTCATCTCCCAGGTATTCTATTGTATTCATCTCCCAGGTATTCTATTGTATTCATCTCCCAGGTATTCTATTGTATTCATCTCCCAGGTATTCTATTGTATTCAGCTCCCAGGTATTCTACTGTATTCAGCTCCCAGGTATTCTATTGTATTCAGCTCCCAGGTATTCTATTGTATTCAGCTCCCAGGTATTCTATTGTATTCAGCTCCCAGGTATTCTATTGTATTCATCTCCCAGGTATTCTATGGTATTCATCTCCCAGGTATTCTGTTGTATTCAGCTTAAATATGTCTTATAAAATGTATTTAGGGCTGGCTCCATGGCCACGAGCAGCGCCACTCCCAAGAGAGGTCCAAGATCTGCCCCAGCTGTGGAAAGGCCTTCCGGTGTAAAGGAGACCTGAAGCTCCACATGCGGACTCACACCGGCGAGAGGCCGTACCAGTGTACCTACTGCACCAAGCGGTTCTCTGTCAACGGAAACCTGACGATACACATCAGGACTCACACAGGGGAGAAACCTTTCCTCTGCTCTGACTGCGGCAAGGCCTTCTGCTCCGCAGGAGAGCTGCAGATCCACAGGAGGACACACACTGGGGAGAGACCGTACAAATGCACCGTCTGCGAGAAAGGCTTCACCATGGCCAGTCAGGTGACTCTTCACATGCGGGTACACACGGGGGAACGACCCTACGTGTGTCATGAGTGTGGAAAGGCATTTCGTCGCGGTGCGGAGCTGAAGACACACATCCTGAATCACAGTGGGGTGAGACCGTACCCCTGTCGTCTCTGTTCCAAGACCTACACCTGCCTTAGTCACCTGAAGAGACATTTGAAGACTCACGGGGACCAGTCGGTGGATATGAGCAGTGAGTTGTCTGTATCTGCTGTATAATAAACCACTTGAAAAGAAAACACCTTTTAACACAGTTTTGTCAATATAAAAAGGTGCATATTTCATTAACTCTAACCCTAACCCTAACCCTTATATTAAGAGGTAGTTGACTGAACTCCGTAAGGATCATCGCCATGTTTGCTTATTGCTACTATCAGGACTAAGACTGTTGCTTCTAGAACAAGACGAGTGTTGCTTCTAGAACAAGACGAGTGTTGCTTCTAGAACAAGACGAGTGTTGCTTCTAGAACAAGACGAGTGTTGCTTCTAGAACAAGACGAGTGTTGCTTCTAGAACAAGACGAGTGTTGCTTCTAGAACAAGACGAGTGTTGCTTCTAGAACAAGACGAGTGTTGCTTCTAGAACAAGACGAGTGTTGCTTCTAGAACAAGACGAGTGTTGCTTCTAGAACAAGATGAGACATTTTTCTTTGTTGCAGTTCTAGGTGTTTTTATAATAATTTTGATCATGTCTTAGATTGAGGCTTTTGGATGGTTGCAGTAGCTAGTGTTTCTGTTCATCTCACATGTGTTGGTTCTGTTTACTTAACAAATAAGGAACACTCAAAATGTGTGCACTTATAAATCGTAACAATTTTAATCAAAAATAAATCTGTAGACAGAAGTCAAAGATCACACATACAACTGATGTCTCTCATGAGTTCTGCCCCGTAGGAAAAGTCCAAGTTGCTTTTGTCATGCTTGTAGTCAACCCCCTGTGATGTCACTGCATACGTCATTACCTGCTACTCATCAGACCAAGGCCATGCATACACAGCAAAACAAACTTGCAAGAGAGATACAATAGTTCCAGTGTTTTCTCAGGCCTCAGCAGTTAAATGTCCCCAAGTTGATTTATAGAGGTCTGTCTGACTCTTATCTCTTCTACTTCCCTGAAAAGACTTTGGAACAATTTTAAAATGTTATAACGAATATATAAATATTGTCCATCTGTAGTCTAGGATCCTATAAATGTAGAGGAGGTGGGGTCCAATAACCCCTCCCCTTCTATTAATGCAACATAAGTATAATCAATTATTATAATACATCAATCATTTGGTGCAGCCCCTATCATGACCCCAATTTGACCCCATCACATGCCAAATGAATCCATGTCTGTTCATCTCAGATGCCAAGTTAATCAGCAATGGAAAGTGTTTTGTTGACGAACGGAACTCTTAGTTGTGAGGAGACACATGAAGGTCTCTCCCAACCCACCTTAATTAGAGGGTATGCAATCATGTTTGACCCTGTTTTTCCAATAACCACATTTTCTGCAGAAAAAATAACTCACTTAAACTCAATTTCACACTGACTTGATCTTTGGTCAAAATGTTACAAAGAAAGGACGAATGATTGTTTTGAATATGTTAATTGAAATGAAAATATTAAATGATTTCTTGACTATTGGCATTTCTATTAAGCTTCTTACATAAGGCTACTATAGTATAATACTGTTTAACAGAGTCCAATATCAATGTAGAAAAACAAGTTATTTGTCCTCAGCTTCTGTCTCCACTCCCATTGGATTGCAAGTTGAACGCAGAGGTGGGTGTAGGTGGAAGCCTGTGTGTCTGAGGCGTTGGTCTTTGAGGAGAGAGGTCCCTCCCCTCTGACCATCTCCTCCAATGAGTTTTGAGAACGAGGTTGAGGAGAGAGAGGGTTCAGTGAGAGAGGTCCCTCCCCTCTGCCCATCTCCTCCATTGAGTTTTGAGAACGAGGTTGAGGAGAGAGGGTTCAGTGAGAGAAAGACTACGGGAGAAAATCCTTTTCAGACTCCTCGCCTCCTTCTCAAAACCTATTGGATGAGAAAGCCAGAGGTCCCTCCCCTCTGACCATCTCCTCCAATGAGTTTTGAGAACAAGGTTGAGGAGAGAGGACTCAAGGAGTATGCAATTGAGATCCTCCCCCCAATTTACAGATTTGTTTCTCACTCCATTCCTGAAGTCCCCCAGGGGGTTGAGAGACCCTGCTCTAGACATCAGATGGCTAGCAGGGCAGTTTTAGTCATCGTCCGTGCTGGATTTTGTGTCAGGGCTCGGTGGACATCATCTCTTTCCTGTTGTGGGTAGGGAACACACTGGACACAGCTGGTAGCACCCCCTGGTGTGCTTCCACAGAATGCAGCTGTTGAAGGAACGACCTGGGGTGGAGGGGAGGACGAACAAGGGGGGGTGAGTCCCAATTATCTCCTGAAGTGTACACTCATTCACTACTTCCCACAAATATAAAAGCATTGTGTTGGTGGAGGCTTGAGCTCGTGGCAGTTTCCACCATATCTCTGATACCAGTCATTTGCTTTCAAATCAGTGAGGAGAAGTGAACAAGTGCACACTTTGAAGAAGGACAGGTAATTGGGACACGACTCGAGGGTTAGGGTACATGTAGTATCATTAGGACAGTGGAAAGTAGTTCTAGTTTGGGTCAAAGCATGTGCAACCTGAACAAATAGATCAAGGTTATTGACAAGGGACAAAGCGAAGGCTGGCGAACACGATTCAACATGGAGGAATAACAGCAGCCAGAAACACAGTGAAGCCACACTAGACTGACCTCTACCAAAACACTCCAGACAGTCCTCTCTACAGACAGACCTCTACCAAAACACTCCAGACAGTCCTCTCTACAGACAGACCTCTCTACCAAAACACTCCAGACAGACCTCTCTACAGACAGACCTCTCTACTAAAACCCTCCAGACAGACCTCTCTAGACAGACCTCTCTACAGACAGACCTCTCTACCAAAACCCTCCAGACAGACCTCTCTAGACAGACCTCTCTACAGACAGACCTCTCTACTAAAACCCTCCAGACAGACTTCTCTACTAAAACCCTCCAGACAGACCTCTCTACTAAAACCCTCCAGACAGACCTCTATACTAAAACCCTCCAGACAGACCTCTATACTAAAACCCTCCAGACAGACCTCTCTACTAAAACCCCCCAGACAGACCTCTCTACTAAAACCCTCCAGACAGACCTCTCTACTAAAACCCTCCAGACAGACCTCTCTACTAAAACCCTCCAGACAGACCTCTCTACTAAAACCCTCCAGACAGATCTCTCTACAGACAGATCTCTCTACTAAAACCCTCCAGACCGACCTCTCTACTAAAACCCCCCAGACAGACCTCTCTACTAAAAACCCCCAGACAGACCTCTCTACTAAAACCCCCCAGACAGATCTCTACTAAAACCCTCCAGACAGACCTCTCTACTAAAACCCTCCAGACAGACCTCTCTACTAAAACCCTCCAGACAGATCTCTCTACAGACAGATCTCTCTACTAAAACCCTCCAGACAGACCTCTCTACTAAAACCCCCCAGACAGACCTCTCTACTAAAACCCCCAGACAGACCTCTCTACTAAAACCCCCAGACAGACCTCTCTACTAAAACCCTCCAGACAGACCTCTCTACTAAAACCCTCCAGACAGACCTCTATACTAAAACCCTCCAGACAGACCTCTCTACTAAAACCCTCCAGACAGATCTCTCTACTAAAACCCTCCAGACAGACCTCTCTACTAAAACCCTCCAGACAGACCTCTCTACTAAAACCCTCCAGACAGACCTCTCTACTAAAACCCTCCAGACAGATCTCTCTACAGACAGATCTCTCTACTAAAACCCTCCAGACAGACCTCTCTACTAAAACCCCCCAGACAGACCTCTCTACTAAAACCCTCCAGACAGACCTCTCTACTAAAACCCCCCAGACAGACCTCTCTACTAAAACCCCCCAGACAGATCTCTCTACTAAAACCCTCCAGACAGACCTCTCTACTAAAACCCTCCAGACAGACCTCTCTACTAAAACCCTCCAGACAGACCTCTCTACTAAAACCCTCCAGACAGACTTCTCTACTAAAACCCTCCAGACAGACCTCTCTACTAAAACCCTCCAGACAGACCTCTCTACTAAAACCCTCCAGACAGACCTCTATACTAAAACCCTCCAGACAGACCTCTCTACTAAAACCCTCCAGACCGACCTCTCTACTAAAACCCTCCAGACAGACTTCTCTACTAAAACCCTCCAGACAGACCTCTATACTAAAACCCTCCAGACAGACCTCTCTACTAAAACCCTCCAGACAGATCTCTCTACTAAAACCCTCCAGACAGACCTCTCTACTAAAACCCTCCAGACAGACCTCTCTACTAAAACCCTCCAGACAGACCTCTCTACTAAAACCCTCCAGACAGATCTCTCTACAGACAGATCTCTCTACTAAAACCCTCCAGACAGACCTCTCTACTAAAACCCCCCAGACAGACCTCTCTACTAAAACCCCCCAGACAGACCTCTCTACTAAAACCCCCCAGACAGATCTCTCTACTAAAACCCCCCAGACAGATCTCTCTACTAAAACCCTCCAGACAGACCTCTCTACCAAAACACTCCAGACAGTCCTCTCTACAGACAGACCTCTCTACCAAAACACTCCAGACAGACCTCTCTACAGACAGACCTCTCTAGTAAAACCCTCCAGACAGACCTCTCTAGACAGACCTCTCTACAGACAGACCTCTCTACCAAAACCCTCCAGACAGACCTCTCTAGACAGACCTCTCTACAGACAGACCTCTCTACTAAAACCCTCCAGACAGACTTCTCTACTAAAACCCTCCAGACAGACCTCTCTACTAAAACCCTCCAGACAGACCTCTCTACTAAAACCCTCCAGACAGACCTCTATACTAAAACCCTCCAGACAGACCTCTCTACTAAAACCCTCCAGACAGATCTCTCTACTAAAACCCTCCAGACAGACCTCTCTACTAAAACCCTCCAGACAGACCTCTCTACTAAAACCCTCCAGACAGACCTCTCTACTAAAACCCTCCAGACAGATCTCTCTACAGACAGATCTCTCTACTAAAACCCTCCAGACAGACCTCTCTACTAAAACCCCCCAGACAGACCTCTCTACTAAAACCCCCCAGACAGATCTCTCTACTAAAACCCTCCAGACAGACCTCTCTACTAAAACCCTCCAGACAGACCTCTCTACTAAAACCCTCCAGACAGACTTCTCTACTAAAACCCTCCAGACAGACCTCTCTACTAAAATCCTCCAGACAGACCTCTCTACTAAAACCCTCCAGACAGACCTCTATACTAAAACCCTCCAGACAGACCTCTCTACTAAAACCCTCCAGACCGACCTCTCTACTAAAACCCTCCAGACAGACTTCTCTACTAAAACCCTCCAGACAGACCTCTATACTAAAACCCTCCAGACAGACCTCTCTACTAAAACCCTCCAGACAGATCTCTCTACTAAAACCCTCCAGACAGACCTCTCTACTAAAACCCTCCAGACAGACCTCTCTACTAAAACCCTCCAGACAGACCTCTCTACTAAAACCCTCCAGACAGATCTCTCTACAGACAGATCTCTCTACTAAAACCCTCCAGACAGACCTCTCTACTAAAACCCCCAGACAGACCTCTCTACTAAAACCCCCAGACAGACCTCTCTACTAAAACCCCCAGACAGACCTCTCTACTAAAACCCCCAGACAGATCTCTCTACTAAAACCCTCCAGACAGACCTCTCTACTAAAACCCTCCAGACAGACCTCTCTACTAAAACCCTCCAGACAGACCTCTCTACTAAAACCCTCCAGACAGATCTCTCTACAGACAGATCTCTCTACTAAAACCCTCCAGACAGACCTCTCTACTAAAACCCCCAGACAGACCTCTCTACTAAAACCCCCAGACAGACCTCTCTACTAAAACCCCCAGACAGACCTCTCTACTAAAACCCCCAGACAGATCTCTCTACTAAAACCCTCCAGACAGACCTCTCTACTAAAACCCTCCAGACAGACCTCTCTACTAAAACCCTCCAGACAGACTTCTCTACTAAAACCCTCCAGACAGACCTCTCTACTAAAACCCTCCAGACAGACCTCTCTACTAAAACCCTCCAGACAGATCTCTATACTAAAACCCTCCAGACAGACCTCTCTACTAAAACCCTCCAGACAGACCTCTCTACTAAAACCCTCCAGACAGACCTCTCTACTAAAACCCTCCAGACAGACCTCTCTACTAAAACCCTCCAGACAAACCTCTCTACTAAAACCCTCCAGACAGACCTCTCTACTAAAACCCTCCAGACAGACCTCTCTACTAAAACCCTCCAGACAGACCTCTCTACTAAAACCCTCCAGACAGACCTCTCTACTAAAACCCTCCAGACAGACCTCTCTACTAAAACCCTCCAGACAGACCTCTCTACTAAAACCCTCCAGACAGACCTCTCTACTAAAACCCTCCAGACA